>NC_142110.1:55541886-55874886 GCF_056152115.1 Neolamprologus brichardi
CTTCATGTCTTTCAAAGGCAAGACGCTGAGCATATCTTTCTAATAGAAACCTGTTTAACAGTGTTAAAAAGTAAGTGATCATATTTCTTATTTTTGTGGATGATGATGAGGGAAATGTTCTCCTTGGCAGGAATCCAAAGAGAGATCAAAAGCACATATTTTTCATTTAAAACTATAAATGGATTTCATCATTGTTGTATTAACCTTATTCTATGAGTCATAATTGTTGTTTTATTATAAAGGTTCTGTTTTTGTGACACCCACACACAAAACGTACCTCCTATATTTAAAAACTAGAAAACAATAAGAAACTTGAAAGTGTAAAAGAAAAAAGAAAACTAATGTATACATACATAATACATTTTCCTGTTTAATGACAGTAGTGGCAGCAAGATTTACAGCATGTAGGGTCATTTTATGCTTACTGTAATTCACAAGTTATTTGAAAAAAATGCAGTGCAATGATACATTTAATATGAGTTTTAGTGTCTGCCATGTGGTTGCTATTATAATAGTATTTTAGTAAAGCTACTGTAATCTGTAAAATGCATCTACATATGTTCATGTTCCCTGAATTTCATTTTTCTCTCTACAGTGTTTACAGTAATTTCCCTACTATTCTCTGTTGTGTAACTACCCTGAAGATTTGAGCTGGAAGTTAATGTCATGATGGGCTTTAGCTAAAACATAGCTGTGTGTTTTTATGTCAATTTGTATATGTATATAGTATATGGATGTACATAGAAGATGAAAGGATGTATATTATTTTTTAAATTAAATAATAAATATAATTAATAAATGTGTCAAGTAAGAATACTATACATCTAAACTTAAAAAAAGATTTCATAACCTTTTTGAACTTTTACAGTAGTATATAACTACATTCTATACATTTCTGTATCTCCGGCTTTCCTGTGAACTTTTCAAAGATATCATCCGTTATTAAACTACTCTACTTCTCTCTGCTCTCTACCACTGACTTGGTATTTCCTAACCAGCCTTTGACAGGATGTAGAGTAAATTGACACTGAGGAGTAGAAAAGTCTACTGTGCGTCACGTCACACTGGGGTAGTAAAAAAACAAAGCACTATGTTAAAATTTTGTCTATGACTCACTTCTGGCTGTAATTGACATTAATGATGAGACAGTTTACTGAGATTAATCTTTATTCTTTATTAAAGATTCTTTGACTCTGTCTTTGAATAAGGGCAGGCAGAGAGAGTTGCATGTTTTGGTAAATTTAGTATGAATGGCACCATCTGTTGGTAAAAATGAAAGTTCAACAGCTGCTCAAATGAAACTCTTTATTCAATATGTAGATACCAGAGGAATCCACCTTTACACTGCATTCAGTAGAGCTTTTTATCAGCCTTATCAAAATAAATCATGTCAAGGTCAGATTTTTATCTTTACACACACACCTGCACATGTAGTTTGACAGCAGAGCTTTTCAAATCTGAAAGTCTCAATGGTGGCACTTTAATTCCTGCTCCAGTGACAATAATGACTAATCTAACTGGAAATCACCCGAAAAACAGATCTGACAACCCCTGCTGGAGGTCAGTTTGTAGTAAATACAGTCATCTCATCACTAGCATGCCCCTTCACAATGACGCAGAAGAACAATTCAGTTTAAGGAACACCTGTCCACAACAAACCTGACAACACACGAGAATGATACATTCACCTTTAACCCGGGAATCACATCTGTTAACCTCCACAGAGGAACAGCAAAGACACCAAAATGGCATATAGCACACAAAACAGAGGGACTTAACAAACATGCAGGATTTCAGTCTGGAAACTGTGATGTACAGTATAACAAGTTTGTTCAGCACAAGTGGAAGAGCGAAGGAGAAGCCACAAGGCAAGGCCGAGGACAGACAGAGATAAAGCATCAAACACAGGAAAGCAGATTCATATCTTGAAACAGCTGCAGTCCATTTATATTGGTAGAAAAAGGAAATAATTGGTCAATAATAGGTCCTTTACCACCAAAACTAAGATATATGTGAGAAACATAATATAACATTCAATAACAGTATCACCAAAGCTGACAAAAATTATGAAATTCCAATGATTTTTTGTATGATGGAACTAATGCAGAACAAACTACAAGTTTATGTTTTACAAATGACCTAATGTGTGTTAACATCAACTCATTAGCACTGAAGCAGGAGGTTGTTCAAGCATATAAGTCACAAAAAATAATGTTCTACAAATAACTTTTTTTTTTATTATTAGATATCCCTTTCTGAGGTCACTGTAGTTTTGTCTGTGGTGCTCACAGTGCTGGAAAGTGTGATTTGTAAATATTTCCAAATATATAACATGTGTTTCCTTTGCAAATTAGGAAAGAAATACTGTTGAATCCGACTTCCATGGATTATTCAAAAATAACTAGCATTTCAGGATAAACTTTACTGTTGACTCCCCCCAGTGCTTGATTTTGGGATGACCAGAGGTGAACCAAAGTTAGGCCCAAAGTTGGTCCACTTTGGATCAAAGTGATTTCTTTGGTCCAGACTGAAATATCTCATTGTTCATGTTCCCCAGAGGATATATCCTACTTAATAAAGCAGTTCATTTATTTTTCTCCATATCTTTAATTAGCTAGATGGTTATTTTTGTCTTTTATGACATTCACCTCCAAAAGACACCACCCTTGACTGCACTTGTCTGCACTGCACTACAAAATATTTATGCTAGCACAGGAAACGCACATGCTAGCTTAGCCAGCATGATAGTGCAAGGCTGCAAAGGCTTATGAGCCTTTAAAATCTTAAATAAGTGAGCATCAGAAACAAATTGAATTTGCAATCTTACCATTTTTTTGTTTTTTTTGTTTTGTTTTCTTCTTTTTTTTAGAATTTGAGTGACTTGGCCTTTTACACATGGCTTTTAGTTTCAATTCATGATATAAATCAAAATGTAAAAACCTCAGTTCCTTGGTTTAAGAAAAAAAATAGAAAAAAATATCTGTCCACATATGTTAGTCTAGATATACATGCAATAAACTTACAGTCGTAGTCAAAAAGTTCTATATAGTCATCACAGGCATCAGTGTCATCTGTTGGGCTTTTAAAGAGTTCTCTGAACTGTCTTTGTTTTACCAGGATGTAATAATTGTACAGCATACAATTCTTTAGGCCTTTAAAACACAAAAATTGTGTGCACAAGTTTGAATTTGTTTTGGATATTTGGTTAAACGTTTTTTAGCAAGTTATACCTCAACTAGAGGCCTTTGTTAGCCACGAACAAGCTTCTGTGGTTAAGAAATAAGTTAGAATGTGCAGGAAGTCTGAAATCAACCCAAAACTGCTGGAACACTTGCATCACTGTCCACATTGAAGCCAGTTTTATATCACCATGGCCTGAGAGGTTGTGGACCAAGAAAGAAAACCCCTGAACCAAAACTGACACCTTCAAGCTTGAAATTTTTATGGTCAGATGAGACAAAGACTGAGCTGTTTTGCCACAATGACAAGAGGTATGTTTGGAGCAGTAAACACAAGGCTTTCAAACCCAAGAACACTGTACCAAATGGCAAGCATGGTGGTGGCATCATAATCCTCAGGGGTGGTTTTACTGCCAGTGTACTGATAGAGTGTGCAGTGGATGAAATAATAAAAAAGAGAGATTACCTCAAAATTCTTCAACTACAGCTGAGATCAATATCTAGGTGGTTAAAACTGGGGCACAACTACGTGTTCCAACAACATAATGACCCCAAACACACATCAAATCTGGTTTTGGAACAGTATAAGCTTGCTAACACTATTCTTCTGAAATAGTCTTCCCAACTAACCAGTTTAGATGAACCCTGACACTTCTGCTAAGAACAGTGGTCAAATGTCCAACTAGAATTATGCCAGAAGCTTGTTGATGGTTACTAAAGTGGTTTATTGAGATACAAATTGTTAACAGTCATTTAACCAATTTCAGGGGTGTAAATAAATCTGTGTGGATTTGACAATAAAATAAATTCACCTCGTGTAGCCAATTCTTATTTTTAAAATAAATGAAGATATGTGCGGTACAATCATTCCACCCTGAAAAAAGAACCATTCAAAGAAATCATTAAAAGCCCAAATTCACCATGATATTCGTGGCCATGACGAGTGTATGCAACCTTCTGATCACAGCTGTACATACAGAGAGAGAGAGAAATACACACACACACAGGTGTGTTCACTGCAGTATCAAGAGATAGGAATGAAAAAAGCAAGATAGAGCAGCAAAGCTTCCAGCAAGGTTTGGAAGGAGAGGTGGGCTTGACGGTAAGAGAGGCACAACATCTGAGAAAGGCCTTTGAGTTTCAGACGGAGCAGCAGCAAGGCAGGAACAGAGTGACAAGACAGACCAAGTGACACTATGAAGAAACCAGGACAATGAGACAGATAGAGAGGGGGAAAAAGACTCAAAACATAATTTGATACCAACAGAAGTTTCCTACAGTATAAATTGTTTTTGGCAGATGAAATTAAAAGAAAGAGCAAAGCCCTTCATGGTGAACTAAGCAATACCAACATGAGAGATGCAAAGAGGAAGCATTCAGACAAAAGGATTCCAGGCCCAAAAAAGTCTCTTACTGTAAAAAGCAGAAAATGTAAACTTCTTTTCACTTTAGAAATGTAGCTGCTGAAGTTGCCAGTTTGGACTAAACTACTATGTATATCATTGATTTTTATGGCCTTGTCATTTTTGCAAAATGCAGCAAAAGGCTTAAGTATCATCAACCTATTTTATCAATGGAGTGAAAATTGTAGGAGCAAAGTTCAAACACAATAAATCACCACCCAAAAAACAGAAAAGCACATTGGTAAAGCAATAAATAAGACAGAAATTAATAAATAAATAATAAAACAGCCTGTCTAATTATAAATACTTAATAAATAATTTCTTTTTAAGCAAGCCAACATTGCCAACTTTCAAGTTTTGACTCAAAACAATACCTCCTTCCCCATCCTGGTGCTATATGTTGATCACAAATTTGCTTTAGGTTTATTTATGATATTTAATGATTTTATAATGAACACTGAAGATCCTAACCATGTCCAATGATAACTGTACCTTATACCATTAAAAGTGTTTTCATTGTTACTGGTCATAGTTACTGTAATGACTATAGCATGAGATATGAGCAAATAATTGTCCCAAGGGGGCAATAAATAAATGGGGACTATTTTGGAGGCTTACACAAATAAGCTGAACTCAGTTATGTTCACAATTTAATTTTAAATCTTTATAAACTCATTGGGCAGACATCCGCAACAGTCTCAATTTCTAATTTGGCCCCTTTCGAAAATTAATTGCCCAACCCTTTACAAGAGGGTAACTGCTCCTATACGTAGTTACAGTCACTCATTGATACATGAAAAAGATGACTGCTACAGAAAGCAACTGTGGACAATATCTACAATAAATAAACGAATAAAAATAAAAACTTTGGAAAACAGATGAGACTTGTACACACAGTAAATTAAAAATGTCCTAATAGCTATAACAGAGAAGGCTAAACAAGTAATTAAACTACAGCATGAAAACTGTGACTGTGTGTGACATTACCTGTCTGGAAAAAAGTAGAGCATAATGTGCTGACAGATCTTTATCACTTGTGTGTCATGTTCATGAATGTTTTTAACTCTTTTCTTTAACTCTTTTGGAGATGCTCATATGGATCCTTCGGCTATATAACATTTACAAATTTAAGCAAAAAGTCACTGGGAAGATTCCTATAAACAGCTGCAAGCAATAAACTGAACTCCTGTGCTCAGCATTTTGTGCAGTCATTGTGCATGAAAGGTCTTCAGTTATTTTGGACTGTGTGTCCTTTTGCTGACTAAGGGCAAGCAAATTATTGACCAGCATGAGCCACACAAGGTAGAGCCTCAAAGCAAGTGTCTCATGCCAAAAGCTTGACAGTTGGCAAACCTGAGCTGCTGCTGGTGGCTTCAAATGCACATGTAAACAAAAACGTCACACATTTCCTTTAATCAGCATACAACTGATTGGAACTCGGAAGGAGAAGGTTGCTAGAAGCCCAAGCCTTTTGCAGCTTTGGCACATGCATTTGTGGGCTGCATGTGTGAAACTGCCCACTGTAGTGCTGAGCTACAATGAGCTGCTGTTATAAAGACTTTAATCACCGCTGATAAATTTAGCTTGCTTCTGAAAAGCTTTTTTTTTCCTCCAAATTCCAGCAAGAATGCCAATAGCTCTGGTAAAAAGCCACTGGCATAACATTTGATATTCTAAAAGAAGCTCCTCTGTACACCTACTGCTCTGCAAAACTGCATTTCATTATCCTAATTTACCAGGTATTTCTCTCAGAAATAACAGAATAATAAAACTCATCATGAATCTGAGTTTGTGAACATATTCCGCATATTGTATGGAAAAAAGGTAAATAAAAAACAAACTGCAAAGCGCATTTCAAAAATATTTTAACAAATCACGTTCTGTAAATATGTTGCTATTCAGTAAACTGAGAAAATACCTGGTAAACAACATACTGTTCTGTGCTGAGGTTTACATGAGGACATTGGCACGTGTGTCTGGCAGTCGGAGCCCCACTAGCCCGCCGCCAACCAACACGGATGATGCCAGCAGAATGGGAATGGCCTTGGTGATGCCAACCAGAGAGCCAAAGATCAGGTTGCCCAGCACCGCTGCCAGCTTACACATAGCATTACAGAAGCCAAATCCTGTGCCCCTACAGACAAAGAGGAGAAGAGGGTTACACATGTACAGTAAGTATGTCTCATTTGTTTCTTAACAACATAAAACACCATGTTTTCTTAAAAATGCTGCTCCAAATATCCCAAATGTGCAGAAATTTAATTTCTATTCAGTTCTTGCTGTACTCAAGGGCACCAGAAGAACTTTTGATTACTAATACAAAATCAAATCTCCTGATTGCCACCAGTTTAGAGAGCCAGAAAAAGCTGTAGATAATACAGAAGCCTTAGCATGTTTTTTACTATAGTTCATAATAAAAACTGACATGAACCCTGAAACACAGTTTCTGATGCAATTTCTGCACCGGGTGTTTTATAATGAAAACTGACCAGCTTCCCTATGCCTTTGCTTTGTCTAACGTCTTGACCTCTAAATATGGTCTATGCAGCTTGATGTGGCTTCTATGAAAAGCATGGCTATTCCAAGGGATGGAAAGTTGAGAGACACTTCTGACACACATCATGGTGCATCTTGTAGATTTGCAAGTTTCGTCTTGAGTATGGGCTCTCCATTTAGGCTCACATTAGTTGGTTTTTGCAGTGATGGGAAATAATAACTCCCTTCTGATATCTTCAACCTAAAGTAATGAACCTGTTTTGAAAATTTAAGTAGTAGAAAGTAGAGGTATTTACTGTATGTTAAACTGTAGGGAGTACAAGTGATAAGTTGTCAGAAAAATAAATGCTCAAATAAGGGTGCCTGAAAATTCAACTTAGTACAAATTACAAAGTATTTGCACCTCCAACCTGTGTCTAGAATTAAACAGTCCACTGTCGTGACAAAAAAAAAAACTTCCAGTACTGTGAAGTGACATTACAGTCTGTGAATGGGTCAGACTTTGGCTGTGAATGTCCTCAGTGTTTCACTAATAAAAGGTTTGAGGTTGCTACTTATCAAAGTAAATTTGAAATTATTTATCACTCCCAAAACTTCCCAACTTTGAAGCAGTGCTATAGCACAGCACTGCTTAGTTTTATTCAAAGATCAAAGCAAAACTTCCTAGCATGAGGAAAAACTTGATTTTTTGTTTTGTTGTTGTAATGTTTCTTGGCCTTAGGCCTCTGCAAGACTAGTTCTTGAAAAGTCTTGAAAAACAAGAAATAATAAAGACGTGTTCTTCTTTATCTTTCTTTCATATGGGGGAACTGACACGACAAAATTTTGCCCACATATTGGTTTGCTCAGTGATAAATCACAGAGCCACACTATTTCCTGTATTCTAAGTTAGTATATGCAGTAAGTGCACCACTCACCTCCTGTCTGTTGGGTACAGTTCAGTGGTGACCACATCCAGGGAGTTCCAGGCGGAGATACTGAGGCCGTTGTAGAGGCAGAGCATGAAGATCATCATTGACTCGCTGGTGCCAAACCAAAGGAAGAAGCAGCTGATGCCTGATAGCACCATGGAACCTCCTGCAGTGCACAGCATGAGCTTTACACCTTAAACTTGAAATAACTTCATTCACGTCACTAGAGGTCACTGCAGGCACAAAAGCCAACTGCACATGACACTAGAACAACAAGGGGAAAAATTGCTATTCATATCCCACATCGAAAGGAAATCCTACCTAACATGCTTAGGCGTCCTATTTTGTCCATGAGGAGAGCAGAGACAATGTTTCCAGGAAGCACAGCCAACGTTCCCAGGAAGTTGACAAAATAGACCCAGTAGGCACTGTAATCGTCATCAAATGTCATCTGACAGCCTGTCTTGTTGTGGTGAAAAGAGCTGTTGATCACCCTTGAATTTGTCAGCTTGGTGTCATCAATATCTGTAAATGTAGAAGATAAAAAGAAAGGTTTTACATGTTGACTCGGGATTAAAAGTTTGTATCTGACTGTCACCTTCTACTACCACTTGCTATTAACTTGAACGGTGGCAGACAAGACATTATGCATTGTAACATGGAAACCAACACCTAAGAGTATGTTCAAAAGCACAAAAAAACACAAAGTGTTTTCTTCACAAAAAAAACACAAAGTGTTTTCTTTGTTATATCGAGACAAGAATGAGCTTTAATCTCAAATCTGATCATGACTCTTGGGCTCAGAACTACATAAAATACAACTAATTGAAAAAAGTGAACAATGTATATCCTAAGACCAGATGCAAGACGTGAAGAAGCAGACAGATAAATGTTAACATGGAGCTGACAAAAAGGGTAAACATAAAAATGACCCAAGAACACAAGAAAGTTAAAAAAAAAGATTATGAGTGTAACAAACAAGACACGATTCATTAATTAGTTAGCTATTTGTTAGCTTCAGATGTATTGATAGGCACATTTGATCAAAGCCATTCTTACTCCAGTCATGTCAGTTTAAACTAACTAGCTCCTTACTGTAGCATGTTTTTGCCTGCTAGCTGAAAAAACTATAATTTGGGATTTGCCTGGTATATGTGGCTAACAGTTAATTTGCCTGTCATTGCTAATCTAATTTGCTAATTGCAAATTTTTGAATTTCACTGACATTCCATGATGTCTTTATAAGTTGCTAAATAACTGTTAGCTTCTTCCTGTTTGAACAACCCTTTACATATAGTCCTCTAAAAAGCTAACAGCACTTAGCTTGATGGCTATGATGCTATGCATCATTAGAATACTGACTGCCTAAAAAGTTTGCTTGGACAGGATAGGAAATGACACCACAGTCCATTTAACATTGCCAAAGTACTGCAGTACTACCAGAGTTCTTTGTTTGTCTTCTCTGCAGGATAAAGGACTAAAGACTAAAAGACAGACAACAGCACAAATATGAACAACTACGATGCTGGTTCATGCTGTTTGAGTAAAATATCCATTGTGTGGCAGTTCTCTGGACAGAAACACTTTGTTGATGCCAGAGGAGAGTGGCTAGACGATCTCAAGGTGACAGGAAGGGGGGAGTAACTCAAATAATCACTCGTTAAATCCAAGGTATGCAGAAGAGCATCTTTCAAGCACACAACACGTGAAATTCTGCTCTCCAGAGACACATTTCCAATTGCAAAAAGATTTCACATCTCATGGAGCATTACTGGCGAACCCGACATGCCCATGCTGTTGCTATATTCAGCGCTTTCCTGAGTGCTGAAGGGAACTGATTTTCTACCATGTGCTCCCTCAAGGTCTGATTCAGCTCCAGTTCTCTCAGACCATTTAAAACAACTCTCCTGCTTTTGCCTTTTGGTTCAACTTGTTTCTTTGTCGGCCTTAAAATAACTGGATTACACTTTCATAACTTAGATTTATTACCAGTACAGTTTGACACTTTTGGTGCTGCTGCAATTTTAAATTTGTTTCTGAAAAAGAAAACAGTAATCAGCAAGACCACCTTAGTAAAGAAAAATCCACATGCACAGAGATATATTTCTAAATAACTGTCTGACTGAACAATCACATAAGAAAATGTATCTCTGCAGGAGTCATCATGTGGTTACAAACTGCCATTTTCAGTCCTCCGAAGCACAGCTTGGCCCACTTTTTTGTTGTTAAATAAAGTCACAGTTAGTTCAGAGAGGCAATCTGTGCAGGGGGCACAGAGGTTAAGCAGTAATTTAGAGGCATAAAGCAGAGGTATAAAATGCTCAAAACCATTCTTTCTTCTCTGAGCAAGAAGTTTGGATCCATAATGAACTGCCAGACAGAGGCGGGGAGCCTGAGTGAGACTTATGTATATGGCAACAAGAGCCTAATAGGATTTTCTGGGTTGGAGGGAAGTACCTTTGTTCTGGAGAGGCAGAAGAGAAGTGCCCTGAATAAGTGTGCATTTTACAGACGTGGTTTACCTGTGTTGTAAAAGAAGGAGTCTACAAAGGTACAGTTCCTGAAAAAGGATCCTACTGAGGAGACATCTTCAAAGTAGCAGTTGAGAAAAGATGAGTCGATGAACGTGACTGCCTTAAACCTCATACTGATGAACCTAAAAAAATAAAAATATAAATAGGAAGTGGACAAGGAAGGAGTTATTGCAAGAAAGAAGCACCTACGGACAGTGATATGCAACACATATTATTGACAATTGGGGTGATGGCAGATCATTTTCCTTCAAACCAGGGAAAGTGAAATGCAGAGTCACTATTTCAGTGTCTGCACAGACAACAAAGGCAGGGATGAATATCTGAATGCAAACCAAACGGTCCAATTTCAAACTTCTTAAGATGGAATATTAAAAATTAGATGTAACAAAGGCTGCTAGATGGAAGTGAATAGCTGCATTTAACCTAATATAAAACCTCAGCAGAAATGTGAAATATTTCTACTAATATTTTTTTTATTTTTGGAGATACAAGGCCTTTCACTTTTTACTGAATTAATTAGGCATTGAGGACATCTGTAACTGAAAAGATAAAGCACTTAAAACCAGAATGTATGATATTCTTTATAATACTAATATAATAATAATACTGTCCACTTCCATTTGAGTGTCTCAAACTGGGGAACTATGGATACAAATAGCTGTAATTCTACAACAATTCAACAGTTAATGCAATACAGTGGGGCAAAAAAGTATTTAGTCAGCCACCGATTGTGCAAGTTCCCCCACTTAAAATGATGACAGAGGTCAGTAATTTGCACCAGAGGTACACTTCAACTGTGAGAGACAGAATGTGAAAAAAAAAATCCATGAATTCACATGGTAGGATTTGTAAAGAATTTATTGGTAAATCAGGGTGGAAAATAAGTATTTGGTCAATAACAAAAATACAACTCAATACTTTGTAACATAACCTTTGTTGGCAATAACAGAGGTCAAACGTTTACTATAGGTCTTTACCAGGTTTGCACACACAGTAGCTGGTATTTTGGCCCATTCCTCCATGCAGATCTTCTCAAGAGCAGTGATGTTTTGGGGCTGTCGCCGAGCAACACGGACTTTCAACTCCCGCCACAGATTTTCTATGGGGTTGAGGTCTGGAGACTGGCTAGGCCACTCCAGGACTTTCAAATGCTTCTTACGGAGCCACTCCTTTGTTGCCCGGGCGGTGTGTTTTGGATCATTGTCATGTTGGAAGACCCAGCCTCGTTTCATCTTCAAAGTTCTCACTGATGGAAGGAGGTTTTGGCTCAAAATCTCACGATACTTGGCCTCATTCATTCTGTCCTTAACACGGATCAGTCGTCCTGTCCCCTTGGCAGAAAAACAGCCCCATAGCATGATGTTTCCACCCCCATGCTTCACAGTAGGTATGGTGTTCTTGGGATGCAACTCAGTATTCTTCTTCCTCCAAACACGGCGAGTTGAGTTTATACCAAAAAGTTCTACTTTGGTTTCATCTGACCACATGACATTCTCCCAATCCTCTGCTGTATCATCCATGTGCTCTCTGGCAAACTTCAGACGGGCCTGGACATGCACTGGCTTCAGCAGCAGAACACGTCTGGCACTGCAGGATTTGATTCCCTGCCGTTGTAGTGTGTTACTGATGGTGACCTTTGTTACTTTGGTCCCAGCTCTCTGCAGGTCATTCACCAGGTCCCCCCGTGTGGTTCTGGGATCTTTGCTTACCGTTCTCATGATCATTTTGACCCCACGGGATGAGATCTTGCGTGGAGCCCCAGATCGAGGGAGATTATCAGTGGTCTTGTATGTCTTCCATTTTCTGATGATTGCTCCCACAGTTGATTTTTTCACACCAAGCTGCTTGCCTATTGTAGATTCACTCTTCCCAGTCTGGTGCAGGTCTACAATTCTTTTCCTGGTGTCCTTCGAAAGCTCTTTGGTCTTGGCCATGGCGGAGTTTGGAGTCTGACTGGTTGAGGCTGTGGACAGGTGTCTTTTATACAGATGATGAGGTCAAACAGGTGCCATTCATACAGGTAACGAGTGGGGGACAGAAAAGCTTCTTACAGAAGACGTTACAGGTCTGTGAGAGCCAGGGATTTTCCTTGTTTGAGGTGACCAAATACTTATTTTCCACCCTGATTTACGAATAAATTCTTTACAAATCCTACCATGTGAATTCATGGATTTTTTTTTCACATTCTGTCTCTCACAGTTGAAGTGTACCTCTGGTGCAAATTACTGACCTCTGTCATCATTTTAAGTGGGGGAACTTGCACAATCGGTGGCTGACTAAATACTTTTTTGCCCCACTGTACTTTTGTATTGCATTAACTGCTGGCTTGAAAGTGCTGGCTTTCAAATTAAAGTTGAAAGCCAGCTTTCCAGCTTGATTTAAGATTCACTGTGGTGCTAAAAGAGGGAAAATTACAAAAACAAAAAAGGTCACTGTCCTACAGCAGAACCAGGAATTTCCCACTTCAGTTCACCCTCCGTTCTCCACATTTTTTTTTTATCATTCAGGAACAGGAAAAATAATCCAAGTTGAATTTTATCAAAGTACTGGTCAGCATGACAGCATCAGGAAACTGTTTTTTTGTTTATTTTCTCTTCAAAAAACATATTTATTCTGCTCAGTTCCACTCCATATTTTTCCATGGTCAGTTGCACCCCATCTGCACTGGATCTGTTCCCCACCAATGGTATATGTCCCACAGTTTGAAAACCACCAGCATCTCCTCCCTTCAGGATGTCTGGCCTTAGCAGTCAGTTATCTATGTGTGCTATTTCACACCACGATACACAGTACATGGTACTGTTTTTGATTTAATCTCTTATAATAAATGCATTCTGGTCTCCAGTGAGAAGGCAAAAAGAACAAAAACAGCATATCAATGTGTCTTTGCTCGGCTCTGTTTGTGAGAATTGTAACCAGGAGGAGGAGGAGGACCAGATGTGTGTATATGGGTGAAAGAGAGACCATAAGAAAGAATAAGGAAGAGAGATAAGCTTTTTAATTTCCTGGTGGCAGACGAGAAAGAGGAAAGATTTATATTACCTGCAGTGGTGTGTTGTTTGCGGGAATGACAAATAGTACTGCTATCCCACAACAGGACAAGCAGCTTTAAACTCAACATTGTGCTAAAAGAGGCTTACAGGTTTAGATCACAATGTGTTACACTGTAGCTAGTTTTAATAATTTCTCCCACTCTTGATATCGGTGTCTGAGAAAGCTGAAGATCACTGGAAAGTATTCAAATAGAAGTCAGTTTGTGCACCAAGCCTGGCGTACCTGTCATTTACAAAGACCCCATTTCTGTGGATCTGGTTCTCCAGGGTGAAATTGAAAGTGAAGTCTTCAATGCGTTCATTGTTATGAATCTTCACTCTGGAGGCGTACTCGTCAGCTTGAAGGTGCTTGATGACATCTGGGAACCACACAGACAGCCCGTAGTACCTGAACACAGCAAAAGATTCTGTATTAAATTGCGTTACATATGGTCATTTTTAATAACCTCTAGTAATAGTCACTTTCTCTATTCTCCATCATCTTATTCTGCAGAATTGCGTTAAACAAACTGGTTAAAAGATCCACTGCCCTCTCTCATCTCCATACCTTCTCAGGTATCCCGTCTGGACCAACAGCTTTTCCACTCCGCACCCTTGTCATAGATGACCACACTTTCTTCTTATTAATCCTCCACACTTGCTGATTCACCATCTTTACTCCATCTCCACTTGTCTTTCTCTTTCTCATTTTCTTCAGTCATAAGCTCTTCATAGTACTTCTGCCATCTTCTTAACACACTTTTTTATACTTGCTAGCACATTTCGATCTCAATCTTTAATCACCCTGACCTGCTGCACATCCTTTCTGGCTCTATCTCGCTGTCTAGCCAATCGATACGCGTTAGTTTCTCCTTCCTTAGTGCCCAGACTCACCTACAACTCAATATATGCTTTTTTTCCTTTGCTTCTGTCTTTACCGTACAGCCAGGTTCCCAGTGCTCCTGTCTTTTTCTTTATTTTCTTTGCTAACATCTTTCTTTGAGTTGCTTTAGTCTTTCCATAAGGATCTATATTAAAAGAACATGAGTCAGATGCAACACTACTGCACAACATCTGCTGAGAAATATTTATCTGGGTGTACATATATGCAGATGGTTAGGTGGAAGGTAAAAGACATGAAACTGTCTTTGTTTAAATTATACTGCTTTGTCTAAATTGCCACAAAGTCATTAGGACAGTGCAGCGTTAACTGAGCACAAGTTCAAAGCCATTGCCCTGATGTTGATGTTTTCTTGCAGAGGTAGAGTATGAGGTGTAATTGAATACCAGTTTTTTTTAAAAAAAAAAAAAACAAAACAAAACATTGTATTTGACTTGGGGTGTCAAATGGAAAAAATCCAGTCAATCATAGAAAGCTTGTAACAGGAAAACTGTCATAAATATGATGTAAAATAAAAGCAATAAAAGACACAAATTAAATGTAACCTAACTGACCACGGCTCATCAGGCAGATATAAGTGAGAGAACATCTACTTTGGTGCCAAGCGCATTACAGAAATTTATATTAGCTATGCATCATCCAGAGCAAAAAACAGCATATCTGAACATGATCAAAGCCAACAGTAACAACACATTCAAAGTGTAGAAGTAGAACTATATGGGATGTGTAATAACTTTCTTACCCAAAGGACAAAGTAAACCAGACTGCAGCCAGCTTCATAGTGTTTTCTTTCACTGGGTGGTTGAAACATTTCATGAATGTCAACCAGATCTGATATAAAAGAAAAAGGTGAATTGGTGAATTTTATTCATAGCAACCATAAATATTGACTATAAAAGAAAGTGCAGCAAAAAAAGTGAAGGTTAACAAACAGGACATAAAGAGTCTCCTACTCCTCTAAGTTCAGCCCTGATCTTGAAGAGGACCTTGAGTACAGGGTTGGCTGACTCATTCTGCATCTCTACCAGCTCATCCAGCTGTTTGGGGATTTTTATCCTGTTCACCTGCAGGGGGAGACACTGATCAGTCATCTGCCAATGGCTTTGCAGCAGCAGGAATGATGAAGAGCAAAGCCTGGGGTGTACTCACAGTGAAGACTCTCTCTGGCTCTCCGCGGGCACGCATGTTCGTGTCATGGATGTGTTTGAGCACCATCCAGGCCTCGTCATGTTTACCCATCTGGGGAATAGTTAACATAATTTGGATATATATGCTGGATTTCAATATTAACACTCCACATACACAGTGAAGTGGGCACTGAATGTCTGTTTTTATTAAAACAATAAATAGCACATGTATGCGATTTATATATCTGTGTGTAAAGTCTATTTCATGTGTTGCACAGTGACCTTCACCTCTATGCCCCAACCCCAGCATCAGAATCTCCACACTGCTGTCCTAATAAGCTTATTAAGAAGAGCAGGCTGAAAATAAGCTTTTTGCTCTTCTCCGAGGAGAACGATTTTGTTTCATTTAATTTGTTCTTTTTGATAAAAGGATAATATAAAGCAATTATTGTACATAAACTTCAGTTTCATGCAAGGGCATCTAACAGATGGTATCCACTTTGTGAGAAAAAAAAAGCTTCATTGTGTGCCAGTGATTTATTTTTTCTTTGCAGCTATTTGTTAGGGAGGCAGCATCAGAGAGAGTGACTCTAAGAAACTGAAAAAACTGATAAAGGCTGGCTGAGCTCCATGGGGAATACTCTGAGGTCCATACATGTGTTGTGTAGAGAGGGAAGCGCCACAAAGTGGTCAATGTAATGAACAACACTTCACATCATACTAGTTGGACAACAGGCTCTGACAGAGGCTCTTTTAGACTTTTAGTCCTCCAAGGTGGTATAAAAGTCTAAAGGTGGGAAGCATTTAATGCTCACTGCAATTACTGTGATTTTGAGTTTTAACTAAATTCATCTCTTGCCTAATAGGGCGCTAAAGCTCACCTACCTGTAGTTTAAGATATATCTTAGTGGGCAGCCAATCAGAAAAAAGTTGACTTAAAAAGTGACATCAAGATTGTTTTTCACTACTGTCTGATTTTGTCTGATATCCACAAGAATCATAATTATTCTTTTCTTTAAATAATAAGGCTAATGGTTCTCTGTAAGAGTGTCTTTTCTTTATAATGAAGAAGGCATGTTACCCAGTCCAACAGTGTGGCTCACTAATGTGATTTTAATTGAGCTTTATGGCGAAGAAGAATGAACAAGTTGCAAGCAAGCAGGAACAGTTCATATACTAAACATCTCCTTTACCTCCAGGTAGAAACGGGGGCTTTCAGGCATAAAAGTGAGAGCTACCACAGCAGAGACACAGGGCAGCGCACACACCACCACAAACACTCGCCAGCTGTGGAACTGGTAGGCTGATCCCATGCTGAAACTCCAGCCTGCACAGAGAACCATGCACACACAAGGACAGTTAGAAATAATGTGACATAGCATCACGTTGTGAGCTCAGTCCCCGTTGCACAAGAAGACATAAAACTTAAATTTAAGCACACATGTATACTTGCTGTAGTTCCTTTTTTCTGTCCCTCAAGGTTGGACAGAAATGCAGTTAGTGGGATTATGTTAACTGCTTTCTTCCCCATAGGTGTGAATGTGAGCGTGAATGGTTGTCTGTCTCTCTGTGTTAGCCTTGCATCAGCTTGGCAACCTGTCCAGGGTGTACCCTGGTTCCCACCCTATTGTAGCTGTGATAGGCTCCAAAACTGAGCATTGCATTATTTCAGGTGGGCCATAAAGTCAAGTCTCGCAGCATTCCCGTCAGATCAGCTGATCTCACTGACAGGACACATGACTCAGCATTTTTAGACATCCAACTGGAAAATTTCTTAGGTGTGGTTATTCAAGCTGATTTAGCTGCTTTTACAAAACTGTGCCTGAAAAAAACTGTTTGTGGTGTCTAATGCACTGTATTCACAATGGGTTTTAAGAAAGATTTAATCCTCTACAAAATGTTATAATAATATTCTAGTAGAGATCCAACGAGTCCCCTTAGGATTTGGTCCCATAATAGAAAAAACAAAAGAGACAAAAAGGGATGTCTTTAAAATGATCTAATGAAAAAACAAAAATACTTTAATTATCACTTTCTAACGATATGTTGGTCACTATGTGTTCTGAAAAAGAACAGAGATCTTTTGACACTAGCTCCATTCCAATACTAAAATCTGAAAAACATCAAATCCAAAAGTACTCTGTGATTTCTCTAAAAGTTTCAAAAGCTCCAAAAGACATTCTGCAATGACCATCAACAAGTTGTAGCAATATATGATGGAGTACCTGTATGTTTGGAAGCCATCCTATCTACTCACACAGCAAAGTCTGTATGCAAAAAGTGTATTAGGATGGACATACAAGTGTGTGTGTGTGTGTGTGTGTGTGTGTGTGTGTGTGTGTGTGTGTGTGTGTGTGTGTGTGTGTGTGCGTGTGTGTGTGTGTGCGTGTGTGTGTGGCCTGTGGCGCTGCTCTAGCCTGTACCAGTACAAACCTCATTAGGGGGATTATAGCTATAATGGACTGGAGGAGATGGCTGACTGATTCAGACACTCAGCAAGATTTATGTCCCTCCTCTACAGTAAGTGAACACTGCTAAAATACACATACAGTACACACACACACACACACACACACACACACACACACACACACACACACACACACACACACTGTCCTTGGTCATTGCTTAGTGGTATCACACAAATTTTAAAGCATGTACATAAACACAGACACACTTGCACACACACAAGCATGCACAAAGACTCACAGACAGAAAAGTCTTAAAGAGACACATGTTGCACTGTGACACACATCACACTTGAACTGGCCATTTTTTATTGTAATTTGTGTGCTTCTTTACTTTTTTTTTACACATTTTTAGCACCTTAAAAAGCTAAAATCACACACACACACACACACACACACACACACACACACACACACACAGTTATCTACAAGTCAATGGAACCACTGCGGCAGAACTTATTACCCACACACTGCTGCATCTTGTAGAAAAAATGTGTTACAACACTGGCGTCTAATCAATTGACCTCAATTATAAGCCCTCTCACACTCAGTCGCTCCTGCACTCTGACGGCCACTGGAGAGCTTTAGAATGTAAGCTTCTATCTTTAGATTTTTAGGAGCCATTTATGACCTATAAGACAGAAATATCTTTCTGTGTATGCTTGTGAGCTTCACCGCACACTAATTTTTCTTCTTTTTTTCTCATTAAACAGTTATTTCTAATTTTTGGTGCTTATACATTAGTAGTAGTACTTGCAGGGACAGAACACAATGCAACTATTTTGCATATTATATTATCTGACTCAGAGACATACTGAGTTTGTGCTCTGTTTTACAATAATAGTATTCTACTGGCAAAATCGTTGTAAAGCATTTATGAGAAATCCCATGTATTTGTCACGGAGATGTCCATTTATTGCTGTATCACTTTAAAAATGTGTCGCAGAGGATGCGGCACCGACTGCTGGATAGTATATGGCCTGCATGTCTACAACTACTTTAAGTTAAAAGTAAATAAATGAATACATACATTAAAGAAAATACATTTATGTTATGAATTTATTTGCAGATTATTTTTCACATTCTACTGATATTTTGATATCTCTAAGAGTTTAATAGGAAAGCTAAGGTGCTTACTTGCCATGTGTAGTCAGTACTGTCATGGTCTTTAATTTTGTATTTGTATTTGAGTCCTGGTCCCTGTTTTGATATTGTGTTGTCCAGTGTTTCTTTATAGTTACTTCCATCTGTCTTTTCTGTATTTTTGTTACCACTTCTTTCCTCCTTATTACCATGTCCTGTTGTTTAGGTGCATTTTCTCTAGTTTCACAGTAGTAGTTCCTAAAGGTAGATACTGTTACTTTACTTTACTGCATGGGTGCTAGGAAGGGGAAAAAAGCTCAATGTGAACTATTTTCAAAAGTGTGAGCCCAAAGTTCATTTAGTGTGAAATGAAATCAGAGGTAGTGTTTGTAAAATGTGAAGCTGCACAGACTGAAGAAGTTTGCACTTCCTCAACATGTTTTCTTTACCTGCTTAAAAAGTCGGTGTTGTAGCTTCATTCTAAATAAGAACACCACTTGGTGTAGGAACTTAATCAACCCTGTCCCCCCACACTATAGTGTCACACAGTCACAGAATAGTCTTCAGCAGAGACAACATCCTGATGGCCAGTGTCCAAGAGCAAACTTCATTATATCTGATCACCAGGACCATGCCAAACAAGAAGCTTTCCTCCTCCTCCTCCTCTCCTCTTCTGCTCCTCTGTTGTGTAACAGTCTCACTCTCTCACTCTGTCTTTGTTTGCCTCCCTTTAGCCCTCTCCTGTATCCCTTCACCCTTTGATTATCCCCGATGCAGGCCTCATAAATCAGAGCCCTCTTCGCTTCTCTTTTGCCATGTCTTCCTAATCTATTTCTCTGCTCCTCTTTCTTTATCTGCAGCCCCCCATTCCTGATTGATTTCAGTTAGCTCATTTTTTGTTCATATGCTCTGACACACCTCCTCTCCTTCACTACATGAGATTAACTATATGAGTCAACTTTTTACATTTTTTTACAACCTCAAACAGTTTGTCATAAAATTCCAATAAATGAGCAAAACCATTGGTTTTCAATTATAGTCTCCTAAAAGGATTTGATTAAAAAGAATACTCTTTTAAAATAAAAATGCTGTATGTCCAGATGAACCTTGCTTGCCTAACACAACTCTGTACATTTTAGTGCCCTTCATGTATATATTTATTGTGCAGACTGACAGACACTATGTTGCTTTTTTGTGCTGCTGTTATTGCTGTGGTTTCCACCTACATCACCACCTGCTATGTGTTTGTGTGCCCCCCTGATGGGTCTTGATTTCTAAATTAAGCCCCACGATGGGGGAATTATTTGCGAGGCTCACTGGATGTTATGTATCGTGTTGTGATGTACATGCCTTACTACTGCAGGGGGTATCATCAAGAGTGGAGCAGTACCGCCAAGTCCGACGTTAATGCCTTTTCTTTTTGCAGTAATGTTCAAACTGGTGATGTGAGTCTCTCCTAACAGTGGGAAACCTCTCCACTTTGGAACCTGGGCCAGTAAAGTTGCGAGCACATTGCATCACTTTTCCCTTACTTTAAACGCAGCAATGTCAGCTTTTGCTTACACTTTGTGTTTCTCTGTGTGTGTGTGTGTGTGTGTGTGTGTGTGTGTGTTTGTGCATGTGTGTGTTCCTCATGTAAAAAACAAAAAAGAACACTATATATATAAAATTCCCCACTCGCCCCTGTGGGCGGTCAGTCCTTCAAGCTCGGGTCCTCTACCAGAGGCCTGGGAGCTTGAGGGCCCTGTGCAGTATCTTAGCTGTTCCTAGGACTGCGCTCTTCTGGACAGAGATCTCCGATGTTGTTCCTGGGATCTGCTGGAGCCACTCGCCTAGCTTGGGAGTCACTGCACCTAGTGCTCCGATTACCACGGGGACCACCGTCACCTTCACCCTCCACATCTTCTCGAGCTCTTCTCTGAGCCCTTGGTATTTCTCCAGCTTCTCGTGTTCCTTCTTCCTGATATTGCTGTCATTCAGAACCACTACATCTATCACTACGGCCGTCTTCTTCTGTTTGTCTACCACCACTATGTCCAGTTGGTTAGCCACCACCATTTTGTCTGTCTGTATCTGGAAGTCCCACAGAATCTTAGCTCGGTCATTCTCCATCACCCTTGGGGGCATCTCCCATTTTGACCCCAGGACTTCCAGGTTATACTCGGTACAGATGTTTCTGTACACTATGGTTATGGCGTTCCATGTATGCCTTGCCTGCTAGCATCTTACACCCTGCTGTCATGTGCTGGATTGTCTCTGGAGCATCTTTACACAGCCTGCACCTGGGGTCTTGCCTGGTGTGATAGACCCCAGCCTCTATGGATCTTGTACTCAGAGCTTGTTCTTGTGCTGCCATGATTAGTGCCTCTGTGCTATCTTTCAGTCCAGCTTTGTCCAGCCACTGGTAGGATTTCTGGATATCAGCCACCTTCTCTATCTGCCGGTGGTACATACCGTGCAGGGGCCTGTCCTTCCATGATGGTTCCTCGCCTTCCTCCACTTTCTTGGGTTTCTGCTGCCTGAGGTATTCACTGAGCACGCTGTCAGTTGGGGCCATCTTTGTGATGTATTCGTGGATGTTCCTTGTCTCATGCTGGACTGTGGTGCTGACACTCACCAGTCCCCGGCCCCCTTCCTTCCGCTTAGCGTACAGCCTCAGGGTGCTGGACTTGGGGTGAAACCCTCCATGCATGGTAAGGAGCTTTCTTGTCTTTATGTCAGTGGCTTCTATCTCCTCCTTTGGCCAGCCTTTTACCCCAGCAGGGTACCTGATCACGGGCAGGGCATAGGTGTTGATAGCCCGGATCTTGTTCTTACCGTTCAACTGACTCCTCAGGACTTGCCTGACCCTCTGCAGGTACTTTGTGGTTGCAGCTTTCCTAGCGGCCTCTTCATGGTTCCCATTTGCCTGCGGGATCCCCAGGTACTTGTAACTGTCCTCTATGTCTGCAATGTTGCCTTCTGGTAGATTGATCCCCTCAGTTCTGACTACCTTCCCTCTCTTTGTTACCATCCGACTACACTTCAGCCCGAACGACATTCCGATGTCATTGCTGTATATCCTGGTGGTGTGGATCAGTGAATCGATGTCTCGTTCACTCTTGGCATACAACTTGATGTCATCCATGTACAGGAGGTGGCTGACAACTGCTCCATTCCGTAGTCGGTATCCGTAGCCAGTCTTGTCAATTATCTCACTGAGGGAGTTAAGGGCTATGCAGAACAGCAGTGGGGGCAGAGCATCTCCTTGGTAGATCCCGCACTTGATGGTGACTTGTGCTATGGGCTTGAGGTTGGCCTCCAGTGTTGTCCGCCACATCCCCATTGAGTTCCTGATGAAGGCTCTCAGGGTCCTGTTGATCTTATATAGGTCTAGGCATTCCGGGATCCAGGTGTGGGGCATTGAGTCATACTTGTAATCAATATATATATATATATATATTTTTTTTTTTTTTTTTTGAATTTTTTTTGAATTTTTTTTTTTGAATTTTTTTTTTTTTTTTTGAAACAGGTTGCTCATTATCTGCTAAAATGCTGTAAATTGCCCTAACTTGGATGCAACCGAATTCTTGAGAGATTTGTTTTGATATATAGATTGTTTTTTAGGTATGTAGCACTTTTCTACTCTGAGTACTCATTCTCCCAATCACACACACATTCATACAAGCACCATATCTACAACTCACACACATACTCACACTCCAGTGGCTGCATCAGGGGGAACTTGGAGTTGATCTAGCATACTTCGACACGCAATCCATCAACCTTCTGATTGTTTTTTTTGTTGGTTTTTTTGTATTTAAAACTTTATATTCAGTCATGTATTTATTTATTTACTTTTTGCCTGTCCCGTTTGGCTCTTTTGCAATCAGAATTATTGTCTAAAGGCGAAGAAAGATGCCCAACGGATTTACTTTACCAAATGGACCATCCCAGCCTTGCCGTAATTGTCTATTTGATTCACCTTTTATTGTTTATTTTATTTTATTTTCACTTGCTAAATACGGGACAGATTTGACTGGGGAAAAGAAAGGGGAGAAAGGAAGAGGGAAAGAAAAACAGCGGGGAAGAGGGACGGGGATAAAGGGCAAAAAACAAAAACCAACAAAATAAGCAAACAAAAAATACATATACAGTGGGGCAAAAAAGTATTTAGTCAGCCACCGATTGTGCAAGTTCCCCCACTTAAAATGATGACAGAGGTCAGTAATTTGCACCAGAGGTACACTTCAACTGTGAGAGACAGAATGTGAAAAAAAAATCCATGAATTCACATGGTAGGATTTGTAAAGAATTTATTCGTAAATCAGGGTGGAAAATAAGTATTTGGTCAATAACAAAAATACAACTCAATACTTTGTAACATAACCTTTGTTGGCAATAACAGAGGTCAAACGTTTAGTATAGGTCTTTACCAGGTTTGCACACACAGTAGCTGGTATTTTGGCCCATTCCTCCATGCAGATCTTCTCAAGAGCAATGATGTTTTGGGGCTGTCGCCGAGCAACACGGACTTTCAACTCCCGCCACAGATTTTCTATGGGGTTGAGGTCTGGAGACTGGCTAGGCCACTCCAGGACTTTCAAATGCTTCTTACGGAGCCACTCCTTTGTTGCCCGGGCGGTGTGTTTTGGATCATTGTCATGTTGGAAGACCCAGCCTCGTTTCATCTTCAAAGTTCTCACTGATGGAAGGAGGTTTTGGCTCAAAATCTCACGATACTTGGCCCCATTCATTCTGTCCTTAACACGGATCAGTCGTCCTGTCCCCTTGGCAGAAAAACAGCCCCATAGCATGATGTTTCCACCCCCATGCTTCACAGTAGGTATGGTGTTCTTGGGATGCAACTCAGTATTCTTCTTCATCCAAACACGACGAGTTGAGTTTATACCAAAAAGTTCTACTTTGGTTTCATCTGACCACATGACATTCTCCCAATCCTCTGCTGTATCATCCATGTGCTCTCTGGCAAACTTCAGACGGGCCTGGACATGCACTGGCTTCAGCAGCGGAACACGTCTGGCACTGCGGGATTTGATTCCCTGCCGTTGTAGTGTGTTACTGATGGTGACCTTTGTTACTTTGGTCCCAGCTCTCTGCAGGTCATTCACCAGGTCCCCCCGTGTGGTTCTGGGATCTTTGCTCACCGTTCTCATGATCATTTTTACCCCACGGGATGAGATCTTGCGTGGAGCCCCAGATCGAGGGAGATTATCAGTGGTCTTGTATGTCTTCCATTTTCTGATGATTGCTCCCACAGTTGATTTTTTCACACCAAGCTGCTTGCCTATTGTAGATTCACTCTTCCCAGTCTGGTGCAGGTCTACAATTCTTTTCCTGGTGTCCTTCGAAAGCTCTTTGGTCTTGGCCATGGCGGAGTTTGGAGTCTGACTGGTTGAGGCTGTGGACAGGTGTCTTTTATACAGATGATGAGGTCAAACAGGTGCCATTCATACAGGTAACGAGTGGGGGACAGAAAAGCTTCTTACAGAAGACGTTACAGGTCTGTGAGAGCCAGGGATTTTCCTTGTTTGAGGTGACCAAATACTTATTTTCCACCCTGATTTACGAATAAATTCTTTACAAATCCTACCATGTGAATTCATGGATTTTTTTTTCACATTCTGTCTCTCACAGTTGAAGTGTACCTCTGGTGCAAATTACTGACCTCTGTCATCATTTTAAGTGGGGGAACTTGCACAATCGGTGGCTGACTAAATACT
This sequence comes from Neolamprologus brichardi, assembly GCF_056152115.1. Classification (NCBI taxonomy): domain Eukaryota; kingdom Metazoa; phylum Chordata; class Actinopteri; order Cichliformes; family Cichlidae; genus Neolamprologus; species Neolamprologus brichardi. The sequence continues at coordinate 55,566,744 of NC_142110.1, forward strand.
TTTTTGCCCCACTGTATCAATCACCTGGATCACCTGTTGAGCAAGAAAAAAAAAGCAGAAGAAAAAAAAAAGAGCAACATAATAAACAACATCACAATGATATATGGTATGATATATAACAGTAAATACTAAATATTAAACATTATTATGTAAGATCGACAGCGCACAGTGTGCTTTGAGGTAGGAGCCAAAAAGGGTGTAGTTTGTGTGTGTGAGCACCTGTGTGTACATCTGTGAGCATGAGCGTGCTTGTATTTAAAACGTTCCTTCATGTAATGATCTGCTAGAGGGTGTGGGGGAGCCACAGCCCCGTCCTCCAGGGCATGAAGCAGGTATGGAGGAGATCAAAACTCCAGACATCCAGAGGCCCCCAGAACACAAGAGACCAAGGAAGACCAACAGAGGGGCAGCCGCGCCACTATCCCAGAAAGAGCTGAGGAGAGCCCCAGATGAGGGGTCGCTCAGCAGCCGCGGAGCAGAAGCCAGGGGGGGTTGCAGTGACGTGCCCGTGATCTCCGCCGGAAGCCAGCTGTGCCAGAATGACCGGGCCCCAGGCTGAGAGGCTGAGGGCACCCCACCCCCAAAGTGGCCCGAGCGAGCCCCAGGCTCCAGGCAAGCAGCCACCAAGGAGTGAGCCGGTGTGTACCTGGACACCCACCCCCGGACACAAAAAACGACCAACGCACCGATGTCTGAGGGCATCTGCCACTGGTAGGGGAAGTGGTGGGGGAGATAGGCCTCCATACCTTGGAGGGCCTGAGATGTCCCTAGAGAGGTGGCGTCTGATACCCAACCTGACATATAGACACAGACATACAGGCACACACAGATACAAACATCCATTCCCACCCTCATGCTCTCATATACAATTACTCAACACTCACCCAACGTGGAGACAGACACAAAGAGACACTGTACACACAATCACACTCCCCAAGCGTACTCTATACCCCAGGTCTAGGTACCCTTGTCCCTGGAGGGGAAAACTGCACCCAGACCCAGGTAGTGTCTGTATTCTGTTCTCAGCAGTGGAACAAAACTTCCACAGACTATAGCTTGCATAGAAAAAGTTACTGCCAGGCTTTCACTGATGTACTCCAGTGATTTAGCATTACATGCTTGTGTTACAGGGTAGCAGAGTAGTTTCGTCACTAGCATGAGTCTCCATTAAACTTCAGTGCGTAGTTCATTGAGTATTCCTCATAACACACCTTGGCAGCATTATTTCAATATATATTCTGTCCATGATGAACACCCACATAGGTTATACCACTTGTCCCTGATTTTTAATAACATTTTTATTATACATTTGGTGACATAGTACTTTTAACATTATTGGTCCTTTTTCTACCATCAGGATTATTTTTCACAGGCTCAGGAAACAGCAGTCACAATCAGCCAGGAGTGAGGGGAAGGAGACAGAGCTAAAGAAAAACTGTGAAAGAGAGGCAGAAAGTTCAGAGTACTAGGGTGACTGTAGCTCAGGTGGTAGAGCAGGTCATCTACTGATCGGAAGGTTGGTGGTTCGATTCCTGGCTTCGCCTAGTCTGCCTGCCAAATATCCTTGGGCAAGATACTAACCCCAAATTGCTCTCCGATGCACCCATCGGAGTATGAATGTGTGTGAATGTTAGCTATAAAGCACTTAGAGAGATGTGCTTGTGCGAATGGGTGTGAATGGGTGAATGCACAAGTTGTGTAAAGCTCTTTGAGTGCTCAGATGAGTAGAAAAGCGCTATATAAGAACCAGTCCATTTACCATTTAGTTCTGATGAATTAGACTGATTCATTAAACGTGAAAGATAGATGATAAATAGAAGCACTTTTACATCATCCCATCTTTTACATCATTTTTGAAGTCTCATGCTAAGGCCTTGAACACCTTATTGGTGTTTTGAAAATAGATGTGATAAAAGAATAGTGAATCATAAAGCACTGCATGCTCATACATTACTGGCTTCTCATTCACAGAGTAGGTTTAGGTAATAACGTCATGTTGTATTCAGTAACAGTGTAAACTAGCAATTGAGACCATAAACTCATTATGAAAGTGTTCATTTAAGGTAGATTAAAGAAGACAAGGGCTGTTTTCTTTCTACGTCTGTACAATCGTTTCATTTTGTCAACCAGAGCATTCGCCCTCTGCTGGCCATTGAAACAAATCCCAGTTCAGGGTATTTCCACATTGGACTCTATGTTAAAACATCTGGCCTTTCTTCACTGCAATCATCTCACCTAACTTCTGCCCTGTCTCCTTCCCTCTTCCCAGAACCAGTCACACGATGACTGCCTCCTGTTAAAAGGGAGTTTTTTCCATCCAACCTTCGTTAAGTGGTCAGAGGGTCGTCTGATTGTTGGGATTTTCTCTGTACTATTGACTCCAGTCTACAGTCTCTACCTTACAATATAAAAGACCTTGAGATAACTGAATTGAATTGCATTGAATTGGAATGACTTCCTAAATCTGGTTGGGTTATCTGTTCATTGTAAACTCTACTAATTTGATAATATTCAAAAAAAGCAAAAGTATAAAATAAAGGAGCAATATCCACAGACTATTATGAGGTGGGAAAATGTAATAATACACTTTAACATTTTTATCACAAATTTCTTTGATCATTTTAATGATTTCCCTTTAGTGCTGCTTTGCTGTCATGTTAATGTAACCTTTTTTAGAAGTGGTACATCATGTCACTCACCATAGTGTGGGATGATAGCCCAGGCCATGGCTGAGGCATAAATTCCTCCAATCATCCAGAACATGCACAGCCAGCTCAGATGCTCTCCTCTCTTCTCGCGAGCCAACACCTCCGCAAAGTATGAGAATACTATCGGTACTGCTCCACCGATCCTGTAAATACAGCTTGTTGTAATTAGCTATGCATGCTCAAAAAGGCAATCCTCATTTGCCTCATCAGCGCTTGCAACAGTTAACATTTATCACAATATGAAACTGATTTATTGTTACAGAAAACATTTCTTCATTTGTCACTGTGAATTGTACAAACGTCTGAAACATTTTTTAGAACAGTCAAATCATGACAAATGACAACAAGACAAATCATGAGATAAGAAAAACTCAAGTTACATGTCTTGAACATGCTGTTTTCAGTAGTCATGCCGTATATAATGAATGCACATTATTCTGAGTAGTTCATGTTTCAAAGCATTTGTCTGGTTTTGTCGACGAATTAAAGGCTTTTTTTAATGTAGCTTTAAAATTGGACTTTGTGTTCAGAGTTTTGAGTGAAGGGAGTGAGGTTTCCAGAAATGTGTCTTCGCACATTTTTTGTTCATTCATGTCACAAAGCAGATTCCACACTATTCTGGCTTATTTTCTGAGTCTTACCAGATCATCAGGAGGCAACGGCACTATCCACTGCAGCTTAGTATTTGTTTGCACAAACTGTACTGTCATCTTCTTGACCAAAGAAAATGAAAAATCACCACACTGTAGCACACAGGATATTACAGTCTTTAAACCATCTTTGCTGCTTTCTATCAAACTTGCTTATTATATCATTTTCCAGAATCACAGGTTGTGTGGCCTTTAAATTTAACATAGTGAACATGTCTCAAATTGCATAGTTCCATATTAGTACGTTGTTGTATCTTGTGTTGATGTGAGGGATAGGTGCACTGAACTGAACCCTTTCAGTGAGGTGTCAGTAGAGTCAGAAGGAGCCCATCTGTGACTGCAGATACTTTACAGATTACAGATACAGATTTTTTCATTGCCTCAGAGTGTCGTACATATTTGGAGAGGAAAAAACAAATGGCAAATCTTACTAGTGTATCTCTTAAAATTAGAATATCATCAAAAAGGTTTTTTTTTCATAATTTATTTCAGAAAGTTACATTTTCATGTAATCATTCAACACGAAGCCTTTTTGTTTTAATTTAGATGATAATGGCTCAAAGTTCATGAAAATACAGTATCTGATAATGTGTTTGTTATTTCTACAGATCAATAACAAAAGCATTAACAATACAAAAACTTCTGAAAGGTATGTTCATCTATGCACACCTTTCTGAGATGCACTGGTTTTACTGTCAGTGTTATGGTTGACTACAGTGTTGCAAATGAGAGGCAGATAAAGAGCAATCAGCATTTCTTTTATTATTATACATTTGTTTCTGATTCATTTCAACATTAATTGGCTGAATTTAATATGGATAGATGGCTTTGGAGAAAAACAAAGATAGCATGTATTGAAAATGTTGAACTTCTCCTTTAAATTCTGATCTGAGCTGTAGCTGTTATATCACAAATTTCTCAATTGAGCAGCCATCTGTGACATTTTAATTTCTCACTACATGTAGAAACTAAGCGCTAACTCATGAGGAACAAGTAAAGAATCTGCATTGCCATATGCTTTGTATTACCTGAAAGATGCCAATATTAGATAATCCTTCCATTTATTCATAAATTATTTAAAGTGCTTATACATCTAAGATGAGGTGATAGAGCCTGTCCTAACCGATACTTAATTAGAGGTGGGGTACACCCCTTTCCATTTAAGATAAAGTAAATAAAATAAAATAAAAACCTTTTCAGATCATCAACATTACATATTCATAGAAACTGTGTAACTGCAAAAAGTCTTGAAGCAAATGAAAATGTATGTGGCTTGTTTTCAATTCTCAAAAAAACAAAACAAAAAAACAACCATGTATAAAGTATACAGTAAATATTCAAGATTGTGGTGACACCCGAGAATCTGACGAAATTGGGTTGTGCCTTTTGTCCTGCTTCCTTTATGTCTGCGTGAGAGAAACTTATAATAAAAGGTTATATATGTGTGAAAATAATTGTCTATGATATTCATTCTAAAAATGTCAAAACCTGTTTAAGGTTTTGCCAGAGGAATGACTGATATGACAGACTGGTTTAGAACATTAAGTAAAATTGCACTAAAACTTAATCTGTGTGAATTCTTTTTTTTTTTTTTCATTATGGCACTGTGCTGTGAATGTCTTTTCCTATTTGCTGAGACAGCTTCTGATAGCAACGCTAATAAGGTAGGGAAAAACTTAATGAAAGGAACAGTGAAACACACAGCACTGGATGCCAGATCGTATTTCTGCCAGAATGAGGATGGAAAAGAAAGCAGAAGATCTCAGTGACCCCTTACAAAACAATGCCTCTTTGCTGTTATTCCCAAAGGTATATGAACAATCATAGATACCATCCCACACCATAGACTACTTTCTGCATACAGATTGACAACTAGTGGTGACATAAAAGCTAAAACTGCTAATGAAATTTTAAAGCCATTAAGGCAGAAGCTGTTTTTCAGATGATGTGAGGTTTACTGGTTGCTTACAGAACTGTAATTAAATGCACAAGAGCTGAGTGCAGCTCAGGTGAACCAATCATGAATGCCCTCAGGCACTGTTGCCCATTCTGATTTGAATATCCATTTTGGTCTAGTCATGAAGCAGCACCAGCTTAAGCCATCACAACTTGATCTAAATGTTCATACAGTATACAATCTAAAAAGGATATCATGTCACTGAGATGGGAGGGCTGTCAAGGATCTGTGCAGCCAAGCAGACCATGCTAGCATTAAAACACCCAGATGTTCATTTACACTACCAGCTGATTTCTGCAGACCTTTCTCTTTTGCTTTATTTCTTCTATACCCCTGGGTATGAGGAAGAGCTGATGCCTGGCAGTTAGTATAACCTCTTGTCATGTGTTTTGAATTTGGAAGAGGAGAGACAGCAGAGGAAGTGGTAGGAAGATAGATCAGAGGGTCTGCAGGAGCGTGAGAAGAGGAAAGTTAAACAAACTTACCCGAAGCCAGACACCATGCGGCAGAAGAGGAACATACTGTAGCCCTGGACAAAGGAGGAAAGGAAGGCAAAGAAGCCGTTGACTGACATGGATATAAGCAGGCACTGTCTGCGGCCCACTTTGTCTGAGAGGCCACCCCAGAAAAAGGCTCCAAACATCATCCCCAGATACACAATGCTGCCTGGAGGAGGGGAGACAGGGGGAAAGACAGTGGTAGAGAGAGAGAGAGAAAGAGGGAGAACTATAAATGATCACAACCATCTGGAGTCAAGTGTTTGTTACTGAAACCGCTGAGTTAACAAAATCCATTTTACATTTTGGAACATAAGAAGCAATTCAGCAATTTATTCATGCATCCTCACAACACACACAGCTTTTAAGCTAGAGTTCATAGATAACAAAAACCTGAACTCCATCACTAAAACTGACTTAATGTACACTTACAGTCTGTACTTAAACTACAGACTTTAAATAATCCCATAATCTATCATCCAATTATTGCTTTACTTTTTTTTCTATAAGACATGGAAGAAAATGAGAAAAAATTGAATACAAAATAGATTTTGTTTTTGTTTAGACACAAAAAAACAAAAACAGATTTCTTTGATATTTCTTATGCCTAGTTATTTGTTTTTACTCACTTACGCTCTGCTCAGCTAGATGGGCATATGTTAGGTACTTCTAGTCTTAAATGCATTAAATTACAAGAGCTGCTCAGTGTCCTAACAACATGTTAGACTGTTCAGTGCTCACACACAACAATGTGGTTCAAAAACTTTGGCTTAGAATATTTATCTATTCAATGGGATCTCATAATGTGGTAACTCAAGATTTTTTTTCTCCTTTTTTTACTGAAAGCCTAATATTGTACATTTTTGCGGTGTAATGAAGATTTGACCATGTATTAAATTTCTCCAAATCAAATCACTGTCTGACAACTGATATTTCTTAAAGTGTCTCTAGGAAAAATAGAGCAGCAGTTGAATTTGTGGCTCTGTTTCTAAATCCAGGTCTTTGTACTGCTGCTTACCTGTGCAAGGTTGGGGTCATTTCTCTCCCCATGCAGTAAAGACATTGGGTGGCAGTGGTGGAGAGGGGTTAGGGTTGTCCTGTAAACAACCCAGTTTTCTCCCTATGTTCTAATAAAAATGGTAATTTGCGGAGGAAGGCGTTTGACATGGCAGCACCTGAAATAATCCTGGCAGATGATAGGAAGCAGCACCCCCCCACACACCGCCCCCCTCCCCCCATGTTTGCGGTGATGGGACAGATACGCTGAAAGTGGAGGGCCTTATCAAGCTGGGCAGACATGATGCTGAGAGGTAGTGATTCATTACAGGTGACAGCCCCTGGATCTATGCACTTCAGCTGCAGAGAAAGCCCTCCTATAGGTAGTAGGATATAAAGGTGAAGCTTCACTCGAGCTGGCTTACAAATATCAAACTGAATATCAAAAGTGCTGCATTCTGCACAAACTGTTGACACTTTTTGATTTGTGTAGCTACATCTGAGCGTGTGTACTGAAGAAGATGCTATCTGGGAGCACTAGCTCATTTGTTTTATGGCTTCACTCACGCAGAGTTTGTATCTGTAATAAAGGGGGAGGGTGATGGGGCATCTGAGAGGCATTCTGAGATTGGATTTGCGATTTCCTGCTGGGTTCAAACTCAGGTCAGACCTTAAGGGCCTTTATGCAAATTAGCAAGGGTCAGTTAAAGGCACTGAAGCACATGGGGAAAAAGGTTTTAAATGCTTTTCTCAAGCAGGAAACCATACATACAAATGCATTTTAAAATCCCAGTGGTATAAATACTTCCATATAAAAGAAATTAGTAAGTGAGACTGCTTAACAACAGCATGACCAAGGATATTGAAAACAGTGCATCCATCCAGTAGTGTTTGCAGTAGAGCACCATGAATCTTCATGTAGATACTGACGTTGTAACTGAAGGCCACTAATTGCTAGTTTCACCGTACTATGAATAGTGACATTAAATATCATTCATTCATTCTAAGAAAACATACATAAGTTCTTTGACTATACAAAAAAAGCCCAAACCAAATGCACTTTTTACTCTACAGTCAGCTGATTCAGTTTGTGTGTGGGAAGGAAGTTTATAGCAGACTTTTATAAACATTAGTTTTTAATGGAATGTGAGTGTAAAGTGCAAACTGAATCCAGATATCACAGCAAAACATGTAATAGATACGCCATTTGATTATGTCTATTTCACGCTTTGCCTCTCCAAAGTGTGAAAAGGACACACTTGCAGTAAGTTGCAGAAAACTGCAGTAACAGCAGAGAGTTTAAATAGACATTATTAACACATTTGCATGTACATACATATCAGCCGCCTAGCTTAATCGTTTCTGACAATTACGGATCTTGGAATGCACTTCATACGTTTTTTGCTCACTACCGACTTCGTGGCTATATTATTTCCCCTTGCTGGTAATGCTATTTCTACATGCGTGCCCATTTCACGTTTTGGATAGGCAAAGTGTGAAATGGACACGGTGGATCAGCATGTCTATTACTTGCTTTGCCGTGATACTGGGTTGGACACTGGATAGACACAACTATCCACTACTGCTAAGCCACAGTACCTGCAAAGGCAGCATGGCAATACAAAGTTGACTCCATGCTGACCCCAGTTAAGCACCCAGAGCCTGACCTTTACGGTTAAGAAAAGCAGAAATAGCAGTCTAAATTGTCTTTTTCAACTTCTATCCATACCCGTTTCTACAGAATCTCTTTGGCAATCACTGTAAAGTTCTCTTTGGGATGGGTTTAAGCTTTCTTTCAGTTTTATGTTCACACTTGTGCTTATTAGAATAAGGATTTAGATTTGGATGGATTTAAATGATAAATGTGTGACAGCGCATCTGGGAACACGTTATCGAGTAATACAGAAGTAACAAGTAATCTAATATTTCTCCAGGAATGTAATGTAAAATGAATAAATACATAAATAAAACAGCCTTAGATTACTTGTTACTTTTACAAATGTAAAGATAAAGGACTGCTTTTTTGACCAGATCCCTCTTGTAAAACAGCCTGTGTTCGCACCCTGATTACCAACTACCAAAGAAACCAACAAAGTTTCCATTTCATCAGTGTTATTTGACTGTGCACATTGTCAGCACACTGTTAGATCATGAATATGAAAATAAAATGACATGATTGTGATAGTTCACTTGATGGATGTTATTTGAGATAGTTTACAAGATTAGAAACCTACTGGTATTGCAGTAAAATCAAATACTGTATCATAAATAAGTGATTTATGCATGAATCATACTCAATGGTTAAAACAAATAGATATTTAAGCCCCCAAAACATGCAATGGTCAATCAGAGATATTTTTTTTTTTGTCAGATATTCCAATTCAACAGTGTATTCAAATTTTATAATTCCATATTTACACTGATAAGGCATAACATTATGACCACTAACACTGATTATCTCTTCATCACGGCCACTGTTAGTGGGTGGGATATATTAGGGAATAAGTGAACATTTTCTCCTCAAAGACCTCAAAGTCCTGGACAAGATACTGAACCCCAAGTTCCTCTCTGGTGTGTTCATCAGTATGTGAATATTAAAATATTCACATTAAAATTAAGAAATGTGGATGTAGACTGGATTAGCTTGGATGAATATTGGTGAATGTGGAATTTCATTTAAAAAAAAAAAGCTTGAGTAGAAAAGTACACCATGCATTTTTAGCCACCTAGATGGATTTCAAAGTTTATTCAGTGTGTGTTTAGATAAAACATCTAAATGACAAAATTATATATTGTCCGTAAAAAGTTCTAAAAGGATGACATTGTACAGCAACGTCTTTCACAGAGTATCACAGCCATGGTCAACCACCCTAAACACATATAAGGGTTATGACTTGCCTCCATTTCTCAAACACTTGTAGTCAGAGGACCTCAGAAGTGCAAAGTAAACCTTACTAAAGTTGTTCTGAAAACACCTGAACTGTTAAGTGTGAAGTGTTAATCTTCTTCTTAAGTAAGACCAGACAGTGTCTGCTTCTAATGTTACACTGTGTAGCTTTTGTTGCATCCAATGGGATTATTTCAGCAGTGGAGTCTCAGCAGTCTGCATGCATGCCACTTCCTTTTCCACAGTAATTAGCTCTTATGTGCAAGTGTAATTCTCTCTTGACACATTTCTGCTCTGTTTTCTCATCCTGTCACCATGCAATGTCCTGGCATGGATGAGAGGAGAGCTTCAGGATTTCAACAGATGAGGGTATTCCCTGAAGACCACCTGTGATTGACAGGTGGTTGCTGCAGGGAATCATACAAACAGTTTGTTTCAGAGAGGGAGGAGGAGAAGACCCCTGGGAGCAACACACTCTGGCATTAATTAAATCAGTGGTTCCCAAACTTTTTTTGCTAGGCCCCCCTTTGTTTTACAAGAAAAATGTTTGCGCGCGCACGCACACGTACACACATGGACGCACACATCCTCCAACCACACACACCCATATTTTGCTCCATTGTGGTTTATTTCACACCTCAAACATTTAGTAAGCAATTAAGCAAATACAAGTAATCTGCAATAAATTACAGGTAGTAATAAAATAAACTACTAACTCTTTTACGCTACGTCCACACCTAAAACGGGTATTTTTGAAAACGCAGCTGTTTCGTCCACACGTAAACGGCATTTCGAATCACCGAAAACTGAGATTTTTTTAAAAAATCCTTTTTTGCCTTTACGTGTGGACGAGGAATACAGAGTTCATCACACAACGTCAAAGGTATGTGCCCTTTTTCCCGTCACACTGTGCACCACGTTATTGTTTACATAAGATGAATTGCAGAATGGCAGATAGAGATGAAATACTGTCACTGTTAATCTGACTATCTTCAGGTTTTACAGCTTACATATACACACACAGTTACTGTCCCTCCATTTAGAAAGGCAGAGGCGTCAAGGTGTGATTATTTTACGTATAGTTGTTTTTTGCCCTTGTGTAATAATATTCAACATTGCAATCAAATCAAAAAATGCCTCTCTGTGCAAAATGGGTTTAAAAACATAAACAACTGTGGGATACTGTTTGTCCGTGATTTGAACTGGGGGACAAATTGTGGCAGGATCAGCCTGATGTTATTTGTATCCCGCTGTAACTTTGCTGTATAAAGAGCTAACATCTCCAAAATGGAGTTTACCCAGTCAGCTGATGACTGATTATAATTCCAGTCAAAACAACAATTTCACTCAGATCCTTATTTTCTCACACATAACAGTGCAAGTGCTAAGTGTACAAGCTGGAACAATTCACATGTGACACATGGACTTTTTTCCACTTCAGATATTCTCAATAATAAAGTATGCTAAGCTCTTAGTCTCTCGTGTATTTAAGTAATATCTCCTAGGATGCATAATCGGTGATGTTTCCTGGGTTCATCAGATGTTTTGCGTCTCTCAACAGCAGACATCCTCATCCAGGTGACCCTCTGTATCTTTGCTCACAGGGCATCCTCTAAGCCATTCCTGTAATGTCCAACCATTTAAGAACTTTGCAAAATGAGAATCCTGCAAAGCCTTACCAACATACATAGATTAATAGAAAGTCTTCCAGTCCCTCTTCCTCCCTTCTTCCACCAGTTCTTAGTACCTAGCTCATTTCCTCTTTTGGCTTCCTCAATATGCTTCCTAGGGCACTGCAGATGAGATGTTTTGAGGCTTCAGAAGTAATGATCAGGTTTGGTATAAGTGATGTTTTAGCAATGTGTTCTGGGAGCTTCAGTTGCTTTCCCAGAACGTCAGCACCAGCTGTGATGCAAATATATAGAGTCAATAAGTTTTAGACTGAACAAAAAATCGTGACCTTTTGTCCTGGACATTAAGTTCAATTCAATTCTATTCTATTTTATTTATATAGCGCCAAATCGAACCAGGCTCAGGGAGGGGCGGCCATCTGCTGCGACTGTTTGGGGTGAGAGAAGGAAGACAGGATAAAGACATGCTGTGGAAGACAGACATAGATTAATAACATATATGATTCAATGCAGAGAGGTCTATTAACACATAGTGAGTGAGAAAGGTGACTGGAAAGGGAAAACTGAATGCATCATGGGAATCCCGCGGCAGCCTACGTTTATTGCAGCATAACTAAGTGAGGATTCACGGTCACCTGGTCCAGCCCTAACTATATGCTTTAGCAAAAAGGAAAGTTTTAAGCCTAATCTTAAAAGTAGAGATAGTGTCTGTCTCCCGAATCCAAACTGGAAGCTGGTTCCACAGAAGAGAGGCCTGAAAACTGAAGGCTCTCCCTCCCATTCTACTTTTAAATACTCTAGGAACAACAAGTAGGCCTGCAGTGTGAGAGTGAAGTTCTCTAATAGGGTGATATGGTACTACAAGGTCATTAAGATAAGATGGGGCCTGATTATTTAAGACCTTGTATGTGAGGAGCAGGATTTTGAATTCAATTCTGGATTTAACAGGAAGCCAATGAAGGGAAGCCAAAACAGGAGAAATATGCTCTCTCTTTCTAGTCCCTGTCAGTACTCTTGCTGCAGCATTTTGGATTAGCTGAAGGCTTTTCAGGGAGTTTTTAGGACATCCTGATAATAATGAATTGCAGTAGTCCAGCCCGGAAGTAATAAATGCATGAACTAGTTTTTCAGCGTCACTCTGAGACAGGATATTTTTAATTTTAGAGATGTTGCGCAAATGAAAGAAAGCAGTCTTACATATTTGTTTAATATGTGCGTTGAAGGACATGTCTTGGTCAAAAATGACTCCAAGGTTCCTCACAGCGTTACTGGAAGCCAAGGTAATGCCATCCAGAGTAAGAATCTGGTTAGATACCATATTTCTAAGATTTTCAGGGCCAAGTACAATAACCTCAGTTTTATCTGAATTAAGAAGCAGAAAGTTAGCGGCCATCCAGGTCTTTATGTCTTTAAGACGTTTCTGCAGTTTAACTAATTGGTGTGTGTTATCTGGCTTCATAGATAGAGAGCTGGGTGTCATCTGCATAGCAGTGAAAATGTATGCTATGGAATATAATCCACCCACTGTTATCATCGTCAATGCCCTGTACCAACACAGAGCAGAGCAGCTATCTGAACGCTACCACAACAGAGGTCGATTATCTTGTTAATAATTTCACCTCCTCACTACGTACGACTCTGGATACTGTAGCTCCGGTGAAAACTAAGGTCTCTAATCAGAAGTACCTGACCCCGTGGTATAATTCTCAAACACGTACCCTAAAGCAGATGACTCGTAATCTGGAGAGGAAATGGCGTGTCACAAATTTAGAGGATCATCATTTAGCCTGGAGAAATAGTTTGTTGTTTTATAAGAAAGCCCTCCGCAAAGCCAGAACAGCTTACTACTCATCACTGATTGAAGAAAATAAGAACAACCCCAGGTTTCTCTTCAGCACTGTAGCCAGGCTGACAAAAAGTCAGAGCTCTTTTGAGCCAACCATCCCTTTAACGTTAACTAGTGATGACTTCATGAACTTCTTCACAAATAAAATTTTTATCATTAGAGAAAAAATTACCAATAATCATCCCACAGATGTAATATTATCTACAGCCACTCTTAGTTCCATTGATGTTAAGTTAGACTCTTTTTCTCCGATTGATCTTTCTGAGTTAACTTCAATAATTACTTCCTCCAAACCATCAACGTGTCTTTTAGACCCCATTCCTACAAAACTGCTCAAAGAAGTCCTGCCATTAATTAATGCTTTGATCTTAAATATGATCAACTCATCTCTAATAATCGGCTATGTACCACAGGCCTTCACGCTGGCTGTAGTTAAACCTTTACTTAAAAAGCCATCCCTAGACCCAGCTGTCTTAGCTAATTATAGGCCAGTCTCCAACCTTCCTTTCATATCAAAAATCCTCGAAAGAGTAGTTGTCAAACAGCTAACAGATCATCTGCAGAGGAATGGTTTATTTGAAGAGTTTCAGTCAGGTTTCAGAGTTCATCACAGCACAGAAACAGCTTTAGTGAAGGTTACAAATGATCTTATTATGGCCTCTGACAGTGGACTCATCTCTGTGCTTGTCCTTCTTGACCTTAGTGCAGCATTCGATACTGTTGACCATAATATCCTGTTAGAGCGATTAGAACATGCTGTAGGTATTACAGGTATTGCACTGCAGTGGTTTGTATCATATCTATCTAATAGACTCCAATTTGTGCATGTAAATGGAGAGTCCTCTTCACACACTGAGGTTAATTATGGAGTTCCACAGGGTTCAGTGCTAGGACCAATTCTGTTTACATTATACATGCTTCCCCTAGGCAGCATCATTAGAAGACATAGCATACATTTTCACTGCTATGCAGATGACACCCAGCTCTATCTGTCCATAAAGCCAGATAACACACACCAATTAGTTAAACTGCAGGAATGTCTTAAAGACATAAAGACTTGGATGGCCACTAACTTTCTGCTTCTTAACTCAGATAAAACTGAGGTCATTGTACTCCTGCTATCCTGCTCCTCACATACAAGGTCTTAAATAATCAGGCCCCATCTTATCTTAATGACCTTGTAGTACCATATTACCCTATTAGAGCACTTCGCTCCCACTCTGCAGGCCTACTTGTTGTTCCTAGAGTATTTAAAAGTAGAATGGGAGGGAGAGCCTTCAGTTTTCAGGCCCCTCTTCCAGTTTGGATTCGGGAGACAGACACTATCTCTACTTTTAAGATTAGGCTTAAAACTTTCCTTTTTGCTAAAGCATATAGTTAGGGCTGGACCAGGTGACCCTGAATCCTCCCTTAGTTATGCTGCAATAGATGTAGGCTGCCGGGGGATTCCCATGATGCATTGAGTTTTTCCTTTCCAGTCACCTTTCTCACTCACTATGTGTTAATAGACCTCTCTGTATTGAATCATGTCTGTTATTAATCTCTGTCTCTCTTCCACAGCATGTCTTTTATCCTGTCTTCCTTCTCTCACCCCAACCGGTCGCAGCAGATGGCCGCCCCTCCCTGAGCCTGGTTCTGCCGGAGGTTTCTTCCTGTTAAAAGGGAGTTTTTCCTTCCCACTGTCGCCAAAGTGCTTGCTCATAGGGGGTCATATGATTGTTGGGCTTTTCTCTGTATCTATGAAGCGCCTTGAGGCGACATTTGTTGTGATTTGGCGCTATATAAATAAAATTGAATTGAATTGAATTGAATTGAATGTCTTCTAATGATGCTGCCTAAGGGAAGCATGTATAGTGTAAACAGAATTGGTCCTAGCACTGAACCCTGTGGAACTCCATAACTAACCTCAGTGTGTGAAGAGGACTCTCCATTTACATGCACAAATTGGAGTCTATTAGATATATATGATACAAACCACTGCAGCGCAGTACCTGTAATACCTACAGCATGTTCTAATCGCTCTAACAGGATATTATGGTCAACAGTATCGAATGCTGCACTAAGCTCTAGCAGGACAAGCACAGAGATGAGTCCACGGTCAGAGGCCATAAGAAGATCATTTGTAACCTTCACTACAGCTGTTTCTGTGCTGTGATGAGCTCTGAAACCTGACTGAAACTCTTCAAATAAGTCATTCCTCTGCAGATGATCTGTTAGCTGTTTGACAACTACTCTTTCGAGGATTTTTGATATGAAAGGAAGGTTGGAGACTGGCCTATAATTAGCTAAGACAGCTGGGTCTAGGGATGGCTTTTTAAGTAAAGGTTTAACTACAGCCAGCGTGAAGGCCTGTGGTACATAGCCGATTATTAGAGATGAGTTGATCATATTTAAGATCAAAGCATTAATTAATGGCAGGACTTCTTTGAGCAGTTTTGTAGGAATGGGGTCTAAAAGACACGTTGATGGTTTGGAGGAAGTAATTATTGAAGTTAACTCAGAAAGATCAATCGGAGAAAAAGAGTCTAACTTAACATCAATGGTACTAAAAGTAGCTGTAGATAACATTACATCTGTGGGATGATTATTGGTAATTTTTTCTCTAATGAATACATTTTTATTTGTGAAGAAGTTTATGAAGTCATTACTAGTTAACGTTAAAGGGATGGTTGGCTCAATAAAGCTCTGACTTTTTGTCAGCCTGGCTACAGTGCTGAAGAGAAACCTGGGGTTGTTCTTATTTTCTTCAATCAGTGATGAGTAGTAAGATGTTCTGGCTTTGCGGAGGGCTTTCTTATAAAGCAGCAAACTATTTCTCCAGGCTAAATGATGATCCTCTAAATTTGTGACACGCCATTTCCTCTCCAGCTTACAAGTTAACTGCTTTAGGCTACATGTTTGAGAATTATACCACGGAGTCAGGTACCTCTGATTTGAGACCTTAGTTTTCACTGGAGCTACAGTATCCAGAGTCGTACGTAGTGAGGAGGTAAAATTATTATTAACAAGATAATCGACCTCTGTTGGAGTAGCGTTCAGGTAGCTGCTGTGCTCTATGTTGGTACAGGCCATTGAAGATGATAACAGTGGGTGGATTATATTCTTAAACTTAGTTACAGCGCTTTCAGAAAGACATCTACTGTGATAAAGTCTATTCTCCACTGCTGTGTAATCAATTATTGTAAATGTAAATGTTATCAGGAAATGATCAGACAGGAGAGGGTTTTCAGGAAACACTGTTAAATGTTCAGTTTCTATGCCATATGTTAAAACAAGATCTAGAGTGTGATTAAAGTGGTGGGTGGGTTCTTTTACATTTTGAGAGAATCCAATGGAGTCTAATAACAGATTAAATGCCAAGTTGAGGCTGTCATTTTTAGCATCTACATGGATGTTAAAATCACAATAATTATTTTATCTGAGCTGAGCACTAAATCAGATAAAACGTCTGAGAAATCGGAGAGAAACTCTGTGTAAGGCCCAGGTGGACGATAGATGATAACAAATAAGACTGGTTTCTGAGTTTTACAGCTGGGGTGGACGAGGCTAAGCATCAGGCTTTCAAATCAATTAAAAGTCTTGGTCTTTGGTTGATTAATAGGCTGGTGTGAAAAATTGCTGCCACACCGCCCCCTCGGCCTGTGCTTCGAGATTTCTGGTAGTTAGTATGACTCGGGGGTGCTGATTCATTTAAACTAACATAATCATCCTGCTGCAACCAGGTTTCTGTAAGGCAAAGTAAATCAATTTATTGATCAATTGTTAAGTCATGTACTAACAGAGACTTGGAGGAGGGAGACCTAATATTTAATAATCCACATTTCACTGTTTTACTCTTTGGTTCAGATGTGGATACTGTATTGTTCTTTCTTTGTGATTTTTTTTATGTTTAAGTTGTTTATTGCTGGTTTTTAGTTTGTTTTTTGTCTTTTTGGGAGCTGACACAGTCTCAGTGGAAATGGGGTTTTGGGGGGCGTAACAGGAGGAGAGAAGCTGCAGAGAGGCGTGTAAGACTGCAACTCTGCTTCCTGGTCCCAACTCTGGATAGTCATATCTTGGGGGGGTTTAATAAATTTGTCCATATTTCTAGAAATGAGAGCTGCTCCATACAAAGTGGGATGGATGGCATCTCTCCTAACAAGACCAGGTTTCCTCCAGAAGGTTTGCCAATTATCTATGAAGCCCAAATCGTTTAAGTGGGTGAATAGCTAACAATGCTGTCCTTGGTTGTGAAGAGGACATGTTTAGCCTAGGTTTTTAATCAGCTAACCTCAAGCTGCACAGAGCCTATTTATCACTCTGCTGTGCTGATAAACTTCAGGTGTCTGTGGTGATTGTGACTCTATAAGTACGTAACCACAGCATGCAAAGCTGATAGACTTGAAAAATATCAGCTGGACAAAATCCCCTTTAAAGTCTTCTTACTACGCTACACCTGCAGCATGGTTTCATCTGAGCAAGCACACATTTAACTAAAACAGTCAAAAAGGTTGACTGTGATGCAGGAAAACACCGGCAGACAAATTAAAGCCATATGTGGTGGAGGAGAAAAGGAGAAGAGGACATTTAGAGGAAGTGTGTAAAATCTCAGCCTCTCTCCTTTTCTCCCGGGAGGTACGTGAGCCAGTCTACCATAGCTAAACTGCGGTGAAGCACAATGCTGCAGAGATTAACTCTGGCCCATATCTTCAGATCGCCAGTGAGGCTATGAAACACAAAGAGGTTGTGTTAGAGCGTAAGACCAGAATTACAGCAGGGTAAGAGAAAAGACAGGGAGTTAAAAAAGAAGTGGACCATCCCACATCAAGATAGCATTTCACCTTTTACGTTATATTAAAGGGAAAGAAAGTATTTGTAGTAGATCGGGGGCAGAAATATAAAAATGAGATAATTCCTTTATATAAATAATAAATCTATTCATGTTAGTAAGGCTTTGATCTGGGACTACCCAGACCTTTCATGGGTGTGCATTGAAAGCCAAAATTGTGTAGAATAGCAGTAAGTAATCAATGATAATATATGTGGCGCTTATTTAGTCATAAGCATTGAGTATTTCTTCTTCAGTCACCTTTCTCACTCACTATGTGTTAATAGACCTCTCTGCATTAAATCATACCTGTTATTAATCTCTGGCTCTCTTCTACAGCATGTGTTTTATCCTGTCTTCTTTCTCTCTCCCCAACCAGTCGTGGCAGAAGGCTGCCCCTCCCCGAGTTTGATTCTGGAGGAGGTTTCTTCCTGTTGAAAGGGAGTTTTTCCTTCCAACAGCAGTTTCCTGGCAGTGATTATATATGTATTTATTATTGGTGTTATTTAGTTTGTATTAAGCTATTCTATCTAAAATACTATGATAAAATTAAATATATCATAATTATGCATGATAAACTTCATTTCCTGAGTTATGGCCAAAAACAAGTTCAGTGAGGTCACCTTCCCCTTTGGACTTTTATCCACCCAATTTTATTCTGTTTGTCTCTTGACTAAATTTACTGAAATATGTTCTCAAAGATGTGAACCTAAAACTAAATGTGTCCAGGAAGTTGCCAATATTATAAGGCTGTAACCTGAAACCTGAAGCTGGTGAGGTCATATCACATATATATATGTATTCACTCAGTCAGACCTCACAAACACTAATGTACGAGCTAGGATTAGTGTTTTAATCAAATATAAGCAGATGTCTCTATCATTTTAACATTGTTTTTCCTTTTAACAAGATGTCCACTGAAGCTTATCTTACCGACCACTTCAAGAGTCACTGACCTTCACAGAGAATCTGTGATAAAAATAAGTAATGAGTGCTACTGTGTAAGGTTTATTCTTTTAAGCATATCTGCAAGTGAGCACATATACACATCGTCTATTTATGCAGCGTGTGACAAGTTGGTGAAATGACTCATTCTTTCTATTCTTTCCCTCCTGTCTCCCACTGAGGGATGAGTCAGAATACAGGAGAAATCTGGGTGAATAATAAACCATCTTGCTCCCCCAAACATGAAATAAGGTTAGTACTCTCTTCTACATGTACTTCTGGTAATAAAGCCACACTAAGATAATGTAATAACTTTTTGTCTCAGAATCTTATTAAGTGACAAAAACTTTCATTTAGCACAAACACACTGAGAAAAATATCAGTGCCAAGCTAGTATTTTTATAGTTGTATTAGAAATGATAAAGCCAAATCACACACCATCCACATTTAAACATACAGATACATACTGGCACACAAACAGACAACTTTTCCCTAGAGTGGGAGAGATCCATCTAGCTTAACACACCTCCTACTCATCTATCCAAATACCTGGTGCCATGACAACCCACTGGCAATTCCTAAAGCAATGAGATTATGGCTAAAAGTGTCACACACCACTTAGTTTCTCTGCATATCAAATGTCATTAAAAGCACAAATCATGTGAAGGTTAGGATCATGAGATTAATTCTGTCAACACCCTAATACTTCTAAGTGTCATATAAATCTTAACTTAATTTATGAGCATCAATAAGATTATCCATGTCTACAAAGCTGACTTTACAGAAGCATTAATGTCTCCTGATAGCAATGTTAGATGACTTTTAGATGGTTCATTAGAGCGCTTCAAAATCGGAGTCTACGTGTAACTTCTTGTAACAAATTGCCTTACACAAAAAGTAAGGCAATTTGTTTTTGGTCATTTATTTCTTTTGTTTATTTTTTGCCAATATGAATTGTTACAACAAAGTAATAATTACCCAAACACCGATTTCAATATTTCAATATGGCTCAGATGCTGACTCAGCTATATGAGGTATGGGTGACAATGAATTAATCTACATGGCAAATCTATTCAATGTAATTCCATTTAGGCTACGTCCACACCTACACGGGTATTTTTGAAAACGGAGATTTTCCGTTTTTGTTATTTTTTTAAATTCCGTCCACATGTGAACGCAAAAACGAAGGAAAACGTTGCTAGGAACATGCCAAAGCAACAGGTGGCGATATATTCCTAACCGTGTAGAAATGTTGGCCAATCAGAACTCTAGAAGCCTGGGTGGGAAAGAGTAAACAAAGATGGCGCATAGACGCAGAACTGAGTCCTATGTATGGAGGGACAGAAACTGTGTTGTATATGGAGAGCATGAATGGCATGGGAGGAGCTGAAGAATGTCACATTAGCTATGTCCTTTATACTCGCTATGTCAGTGACATAAAGAACAGTAAAAACTCTCACACTGAGCTGAAATAAAACAAGTTAAAAACACACACAAAAATTGGTGAATTAAACAAATTGCAAAAAATTGCCTAACTTTACAAAAAAAATCATATGTTTTATCTAAAAAAAAAGTTAAGAAAGTAATGTTTGTCTATTGTTGTCTTAAAGATGAAGACATTTTATTATTTTATGTGTATAAATTATTGCCATGCTAACATTGCCATTAGCTCAAAGCACTACCACTAGCACAGCTATATACTCAATCCCGTTGCTTAACTAAAGTGCAATAAAAATCACTGTTTTTAAAAAATCTGAATCTTACTTCAAAATAATGAGTAAAACAAGATTAAAAACACTCCTGTTAAGTTGAATAATGAAAACTGGACCCTGGTCACTTAATTGAACAATCTGACTAAAAAATGGCCATAAAAAGTTCTTCTGGAATGGCAAACTGATATTTAACAGCTGCCTCTAATTGGCTCGGAATGGCCCAGTCAGTTTTCATACCCAACAGTGAAAGGTATATTGTATGCAGTAAAATTAATAGCCAGAGAACTAGACATACACTAAACACATTTTCTTTGCTAGGAGGACTTCGATAAAGTTCCTCGTTTTTCTTTTCTTTTTGTTTCATTTCATTTATTTATAGTATTATTCACATTAGTATATGCATAGCCAGAGCTGACAGGTGTGGAGGGGTAGGAGAAAAGTGAGAGAGAGTGAGTTGCAATTCTGCGCAAATTTGGATTTGGTTCTTCCTTCATAGACTAGAACAAAACACTACAAAGCTCTCCAAATGCATGCCCTTGTGCAGACAAAAGCTTCAGTCTGCACAAGGGCACCAAGCTCGGTGGCCTACTCTCCCCTTCACTTCTTGTTGTCTTCACTGAGCCAGTAGCAGTAGCAATCCAAGAAAATAAAGATATTAAAAACATATTAATAAAGTGGAACCCCGACTTACGAATACCCCATTTAACGAAAAATTCAAGTTACGAAGGCACTTAACGGCAAAATGCCCGCGTAACGAAATCCGCTGGCTCTGATTGGCTGAGCCCAGAATGCCTACAATGCCCACAATGCTTTCCGAATCATGTGACAACCCCCTTGGCTTTCGTATTTGCGCTTCGCTGTTCCACTTGAACGACGTATTGTTGTTGCAGTTAGCAATTAGCCTATAGCCTATAGCCTATCGTTCACTCAAAAGGCGCAATGGGTGCTTTGACTTACAAAAATTTTCGACTTACGAAAGACCCTCAGGAATGAATTAATTTCTTAAGTCGAAGTTCCACTGTACTTTAGGATAAGCCTTTTACTGATGATGTATTACTTTTACTTGGCAATTCACAAACCTCTCTTCTGAAGACTGTCACATTAACAGATGAATTGTCAGATCTATGTAGTAACTAATGCCATAATGCAAATGTCTAACCCTATTTTAACCCTATGCTGCAACCTTCTTTTTTAAAAAAATATTTGACTGACATTTGCCCTATATTGAATAGAGACAATAGAGATGGACAAGAAAGCAGGACTCAAACCCCTGCTGCTTTCTGGCAGCCATGTCATCGCCTGCTCACACGCTGAGCTAAGCTGCAACACAACTCCACCTCCTGAGAAATGTAGCTACATGTCAGGTCAACACATACCACAACAACTTGAGTGACGGGAAGATGTAGGGATAAAAGGAGTTTCTGGTTATGTCAATTAGGACATAGATTTCCCACAAAAGTCTATGTCAAGTTTTATAGATAAGGTCACATCTATATCAGACTACTCCATGGAATGGTGTTTGTTTCTTAATTGTTATTTTCAAAACACCTCCACCAGCCCACAGTCAGGTAACATTAGATATTTAGGTATACATCTCTGATTTCAGGTATTTCAGGTAGTCCCACTTCCATAGGTGTATAAAATCCAGTTCCTAGCCATGCAGTTTACTTTTACAAACATTTGTGAAAGAATTGATGGTTCTAAAGAGCTCACTAAATTTGAGTGTGGTACTCTAATAAGATGACACTATTGCAACAAGTTATCTCGTGATATTTCTATTAGATATTCTACAATCAACTGTAAGGAGAAGCACCTACAGCAACTCAGCCATGAAGTGGCAGACTACATAAACAGAGCTCCTGTAAACCCGACTGTTCAAAACTGACTCAATAACGGCATGGGCCCAAACCTCGTCTGGCATTAGCATGAGCACAAAAACTGCACGACCGGAGCTTCGTGGCATGGGTTTCCATGGCTGAGCAGCTCTTGTAATTGTTATTTGTAGTTGTCCATTACCTTTGTCCATATTGTGTAGCTATATTTAAGCTCAGTCTTGAGGTTTACATGTATTTTATTTGAGTTTCTCCATTTTGTGGTAACTCTTTTTCATGTTCCTCATTGATGGTAGGGTGATATCAGAAACAGTAATATTCTTACTCTGCAATGTAATTTTGTAAAAATGCAGACTTCTTTGAAGACTGAGGAAAACTCTTTGGACGTCAAAACCATTCAGTGAATAATATCAAAAGTGTAATATTTTTCTTAATATAACATCTTTTTCAAAGAAGAAAAACCTTACCAAGCCATCCAGCACCAGAGTTGGGAACACACATGTCTGTCTCAGCGCTGGGCAGGACAAAGCCCACTACAAACACCTCCACTCCATCTGACATGAGTGCCAGACCTAGAACAAAGAACAGCTGCCACTGGAATCTCCCATGGCCACACTCCTGCATGATCAACTCGTACTGCTGGGCGAGCTCTTCCTCATCTGCTTGTCTCTCATTTTCTAGTTCCTTGTGGCTCTTTAGGCTGTCAGACACTGGCTGGCCCAGAGCCACCTGACCATCCCGTGGCTTCCCATCATTGTATCCAGGCACTCCTTGGTACTCCCCCTCATAGATCTCATCTTCATCATCGTGACCCTCCGTGGCATCACTAGAGGCCCCGTCCTCTTCATTGGTTGCATTGTCGGCATAAAGACCATCTTGTTGAGTATAACTGTCGTAGTTGTTCTCTTCTTCATCCTCATTTTGGAAACGATTGTAGCTGCGCTGGGCTGAGTATTCATCAGAGGCTCGATCAACAGCTTTGCTGAAATTTTTGGCAGCTTGCCTTTTGGCTTCCTTAGCGATGTCCTTGGCACCTCTGACCAAGGAAGTCCTGTTGTTATGCGTTTCCTCCATCTTGGCACGAGGGTAACAAGCACTAAATTCAGCTTTAGTCCACTTTTATTCCACCAGATGCAATAAATATAAGCTACTTAGTTGTTTTTCTATCTTCTATTCCTAAATTAGCAAGATTTATGCTAATTTATTACCCCTGAAATACCACCCAACTGCCAGAAGACTAGCAATTAAGTAATGGTGTCTAATTCCATTGGATTGCAGTAACTAGACAGTGCTGAAGAGAAGACAGTTGATCTCAGACTGGGAAGATTCAAAGTCCAGTAACCACTCAGGAGAGGAAACCTGCAGGGACAGATGGAAAAAAGCAAGTTTAGCTTGATTAAAGACTGCCAGTCACAAATACCTGCCTGCAGTATTTCTTGGCACACTCCAAAAGAACATTTTTACACCGAGACAGCCACACTCCCCACTGATGTTGACAGAAAGCGCAGTCTACTAATGAGATGAAAATGATGTACCAGGAAGAAAAAGTCACAGAGGCAAAATTTTGCAGGTTTGAAGTTGTTAGCTGAAAGTAGCATTGATGATTTAAAGAAACTCTACATACCGTGACTCAGACATGTTCTGTTATGCTCATAAACATAGCTGTAATATAAATCTACTGGCATAAAATAAATATTAGTGAGTAGACTAGCTATGGATAAAATATAAAGTAAAAGTGTTACTGGCCAAA
This sequence comes from Neolamprologus brichardi, assembly GCF_056152115.1. Classification (NCBI taxonomy): domain Eukaryota; kingdom Metazoa; phylum Chordata; class Actinopteri; order Cichliformes; family Cichlidae; genus Neolamprologus; species Neolamprologus brichardi. The sequence goes on from NC_142110.1 coordinate 55,590,962, forward strand.
TTTTCTAATATTCCTGAATACAAAATATCCCAAACCTACACTACTGTTGTACTCTCAGTCTGGCTGAAATATGCTCCTATTTATGGTTTGAACTACATAGCAAAAAAAAAAAAAAGCTATTTGTATGAGCCCATCAAGAAGCCAATGTCCAAGCAAGTGCACAAATAAGCAATACAGTAAGTATAATGGTGTGCTTGCTGTCAGAGTTTCATTTAATTACAACTCAGGTCCTTGAAGTATTTCTAGAGTATATTGTACCACTCAGTATTGTGCTTTGTACTCAGTTCTCAGACATGATCTGTTCACACATTATTAGTTTGTTGATGGCATGACAGCAGTAGTCTAAACATAATTAATGAGCAACCCATGAAGTATGATGTGTTGACATCAGTGGCTAGAAAACTCTAACTAGGTGTTTGTGGTCCCTGCACTTACACTAAATGACAAAGTACTGGGCCACATAAACATTACACCTGTAGGATTTGCTTGGCCATAGAAAGTATGTTGAAGTTTCCAGCACACAGCTGTTGTGCTGACGTTAATGCCAGAGGAAGTTTTGGAGTGAATCAGCTGTGTTGGTGAATTTATGCATGTCTCTGTGCTTGGTGACTTTACATGACCTGCTACTTCATGCCCATGTTGATGTAATTCCTAAATATTTCCAAGACATGTCACAAACTAACTTGTTGGAGTGGCAGCATCCCACAATCAAATTCGGTGAGCTTTTTGAAACCAAAGCCATGCAGTCTGCCTGTCTATAGATGCTTAATTTTATACATCTGAACTCAAAGCTTAAGAAATGTGGCTCAATATTTTTGCCCATATTGTGTATTTCAGAAAATGTGAAACAATTTATTAAATTTATATGCAGCATTGCTCAGACATCTCCAATTTGCATAAAAATGCTATGGCCCAAAGTTTGACTATATAAAATGACTGATGTGAAGTTTTATTCTCATATATTAAAGTTTAAAGTTTTTTATAGTTTTATAGTTTTTAAGATTTTTTTTCTTTTTTGAAAAATGGCCAGAGGCCAGATTGAAAGTGAATGAATATCTAAAAAAACTACTAAAGATAAAAGCCCAATTTTCACTGGTCACTCTTACCGTCAAAATAAATCAGGGTTTGTAACTTGGGACAGATATATAAAAAATATCTGATAATTGGCTTGTTAAAATATGAAAAAAAATGATTTGAGATGGAATGACTCCCTTGTGTGTCAGAATCTTGGCTACTAGCAGCAGGCCTTTTCCATCATGGATGTCATGGGTGGACTGAAATCTGGGGGAATTTGAACACCAGGTAATTGCCTTGGGCTCTTTGTGATGTTCCTCAAGCCATTTATGAGCAGATTTCGCAGTTTGCTGGTATGCACTGCCCTCCTTACAGAGGCCACTGTCTTTAAAGAGTATCACTGCCATATGGGTGTGGGCTTGATTTGCGACAATATTTCAGTGGGTGTGGATATGACAAAGTGGAATTTGGCACATCTACATTCATCCAGGAGCTCAAGGTTTCCACTGCAGAACACTGCACTGAAATGAGACTGTCAATTTCATTCACTGCACCTGTCAGTGGCTTTAATGCGGTGGCTGATTAATGTATATCTTGAGCAATATTGATACTTTCTTTGCATGGCGCTGTGATTTGATTGATCAAAAATTTATTTTTAAGCCTGTTTTGTTTTGTTGGCATTAACATGTTAGAATTATAATTTCACAATGAGTGCATATTGCATTTCAGCACCATGTCTGTTGCATTGTTTTCTGTTCTGTATGTCAGATTTGCTTTGTATTTAGTATATGTTTTTATACATGCAGTTTACATTTTTGTTAAGTCAGAATAAACTTTATTGTTCTGAAAAGATATCCATAACTATATGTATTTCTGTTATGCATTCAAAAACAATACATCATTGAAAATGTAGCTTTTGTCGCTCTGTTTTATGTCAAAGGTGATTCGTTTCTGGCTCATGTTTCTAGGCTGGGATTACATGTCAGCTAGTATGACTGACTCTCCTTAGGGGACTCTGTACTATGACACTGGTGGGGCATTTCAGAAGACCTGTCAACCCACAAGGCCAAGCCATATGAGCACCCAGCAGTCACTGTACCCGAACACTGCTGCAAGAGAAACACGAGAAAGCCTCTGGGCCATCACTTTCCATTCCAAAGCCACTTTAGCATCACTATATGCTATAGAGTCCACACTGAACAAATGGTCAAGCGGTGTTTGACAAGCCAGGTATGTGAGAAAGAAGGCTCGTCGACTGAGTTTGTTTAATGGTAAATAAATCCTCGATAAATCAAATACTGCTTTATTCTTCTTAACTTCAATGCTGGCCTTGAGAAAAAGAGCAGTCACTGGCATCTACTTAACAAAAATACTAGTAATTGCAAACAACCTGAAAGAGTAATTTATCTGGCTACACTCTTTTTATTTTATTAGAAGCATTAGAAGCAAATTGTAAGTACTTCCTTGTAGATTCTAGTATGCATATCAGTAAGACAATACAGTGCAGTCACACAGTAATGTGAAATGATTTTGTCTAAGAGCAGATGAAAACCTTAACACACTTCTGCATTTCTGTGTGAAGTCTCTTGGGTGGAAAGCATACAGTGATGTGTTAAGACTGGGTGAAGTACCCTATTGACCATGGCAAGTTGATGTATTGTGCTTCTACCACCTTTGCTCTGCAACATTAGATAAAGCATCAGTCGGACTCTGTCATTTGAACACAAGCGCCGGAGCTCCACAACGACGTGAAGCAGATTTTGGTGCAATGCAGCAGTCAAATGATGTGGCGAAAGTGCCCTAACTAACTTTGTGATGACACACCCCAACAATTCCCAAAGATACAACACTAATTCTGTGGCTAAAGGACAACTACATTATTTACACTGCTTCCATGTGTCCTACAGTAAAAAACAAACAAACAAACAAACAAAAAACCAGATGGATTACAACCTGAAGTGGAAAGTGAAAAATTCTACAAGGTTAGATGTTGGAATATCTAATCTATCTGATGAATCAGTCCTCACAGTTTCAGGCTCAGGTATGTTACTGTTTTGTGTAGACATGTGTTATGGCAAATATTACGTAGACCAGATGTGGACTCAATGTCCCAACATACCTATCACCTAGTTCATACTGAGTGCACCTTTGGCTGAGATGAGGCACCCAGACTCAGCCTGAGTCAACATAGTCATTCAAACCTATAGGTTGATAGTCGATTTGGTTTGGGCCAAACATCCATTACTCTCTGGATCAGCAATGTATTTTTAGTCTTTGGAGAGAACTTTTGTAAATGTAATTTGTCCCATTTGAGGTGGGAAGCAGGAAATTCCAAATTCACAGTCAGAAGTTTCAGCTAGAAGCCCCCATTAAGTTGGTCTTACCACCAAAACACTGTACTACCACTGCTATGTATTAGTAACTTGCTTAACACACCACATACAGAGCACTGGACAGGTTATATCTATAAACTTGCTGAAGCATTCTTTTTGAGCCCAAAAAAACAAATATTGCATTGTACTCTTGGTAATGCAAGCAAAACAAAACATTGGCTTTTTTTCTTACTATTATTATTGGAACACAGCGAACTCGGGCTTGATGTTGTTCTCAGCTCCAACATTTGACTTCTGAGGTAAAAGATGGTGGCAAGCTAAACTAATGTACCTAGCTACTGAAGTAGTAGATGCAGGGTGTATTTCAAAATAACAAAACTACTTTAGCCATAACTAGAAATATCTAAGGGCAGATCACAATGTGGTTTGAAACAGATTATGTAGATTATCTTGTCAAACCTTTGCATCCTGTTTAATAACTAAATAACTACATATTTAGTTATTTATATAAGAGCCCTATATAAATCAAACAAGATGCTATATAGTGAAGGACCTCATAGTAACACTCAGATTTACAGTATACATCAAACATTATTGGTCAACTATGACATTCTGTGCTTTTATAATGCACAAAAGAGCTTCCATTCAGCATACCGCTGTGAGTACAGAAGCACATTCCTCCTTCCAAACTTCACACTGCATTCCTCCTTCCAAACGTTAACCACACTGCTCCTCCAAACTGAGCACTTGATGCCTCTGACTAAAGGTCGAAATGTGTGATAAACCTCATGATATGCTCTGAGAGTTTCCGCACCAAATGGTCAAGAAGAAAATAGCCAATCAACTAACTGTCCAGCAATGCTCAGAGAACTTTTTATAAAAGAGGGAAATGGATAATTTTGTATAACAGACACCTGGGCCTGCGTGTACTCCCTGGTCTCCATGCTAATCTCTACTTTCCTTTCGCTCTGGCTCTCAATCTCTCTTCACCTCCTCCTTTTTTTCTCCCTCTCTTTCCCTCTTCCATCTCTCATCTCACTTATCCAAGTGCGCCAAGAATTTCAAAGTCATCATCTTAAAGGTAATGCAGAATATGAAAGATATGCCTCTTCTGTTGACATTTCATTATTCATGATAGGCTAACCGTTCTCCTCCTTATGCAAATGGCCATTAATGCTGACATTTAGAAGTCTTTCAATATAGTTTGGGCTACAAAGATAATTCTTCAAAGTCCGGTCCAAATGTCCAGTCTCTTTTTGAAGCAATCTTTAATCCATTTCCTCACATACACATATTGCTGATGTCAGAAATTACCCATGGTTATACAATAAGTCACCACACTTCAACCAACAACCTTGGCATTTCCTCCAATAAACAGCTAATATCGCTTATAGCCACTTCTATTTTCCTTCTGATGGCGACTCCCCATGCCTTCTGCTGTGACGCAGTTATTGGGGTTATTATTACAACAACTCTCATGTTGTGATTTTAGCAATCAGCAAAATTCCTGCAAGTTCTGAATCAGCAGTCCGCGGAGGGTGAAGAAATGATTTCCTTGCAGTCGAGCTGTCATGGCCCGCTGACGCCATCCAGCAACATTCATTAATCACTGGCAAACACACACGAAAACACTAGATGCCTGCAAGCACACACAGGTCCACTTATGAGGTGCTTGCTATGAGACTCAGTAAGACATATTCTTATGACACAAGGTAAAAGGAAGAAGAGATTTTCAGCAGTATATTATTCAATTTGAAACTATAATTCATTGTTGATAATATCAAAATCAGCAACATTTTGCTGAGCATAAGATCCAGTGAGTGCATGCGACATGCTGGTTGACAATATGTGAGTGTAAGCGGTATGTGCAAAGCCCTACAGGCTCTCTACGGTGCCCACAGATGGCTGCAGTGAACATTTGTTCATGCACATCATGTGAATAAAATTGCATGCCAAGCTCTGCAGATGCTTCACAAGAGAAGTTTAAATTTTGACAGAAATACTTCAGAATCTCTCATGTGGTTCCACATGTAGACATGCAACATGAGTACTTTTATAGTGGTACGATGGGTAGGTAAAGTAAGCCTTGAATTTGGATTTGCTGCCTGTAGGAAACAGAGAGTAAAAAATTTAAAGCACTGATCAGAGTTGGTAATTCTCCCGAATATTATTAAAATTAGCAGGAGAAAAATGTAACAAGAGAATGTGCTTTCTATAGAAGACTGTTCTATTTTCTACACTCAGTAACATTTTCCTGACTCACTGAGACATCTAAAAACGACATACTTTACCAGCATTAACAGTACTGTAACTGTATTGCATAAAAGGTGTATGAAGCTTAGCAAAGCCTGAAGGAAACCTCACAACTGTCACCAACGCAAAAAAAGAAGAAGGTATAAAACGTTTCGATCCCTATTGATCTCAGAAAATTATGAAACATTATGCCATGTTCTAGCACACCTCTTATCTATGTGTACATTTAACACCTGGTTGTTTTCTTATAGAACGTTAGAGGGATATCTCTCCGCTGTAGTTTTCCCTAAAATTGACACAAAAGATGCAGTGTGATCAAACCACTGCATAGCAAATTTTAGAGGCCACAATTGAGTATTTGCCACAGAACACAGAGGGAGTGGAAATAACTAAAAACTTACAAGCAAACCCCACTTGACTCCTTTGATCAGAATCCCAAAAGGCCAGTTGACAGTTGTGAAGGTTTACTGACTGCTGGAGCTTGGCCAGCTGCTGTAGAGGTCCCTCTGTAGAAGTTTGAATCGTGTGTGTCTGTTGTCATGATCAGTGCAATGCTCAGTTGAACTTTCTGTATTTTTAGGCTTTGTCAACATGTCAGAATCCACCCCTTTATATTTGTTTGTCTCTCTCCTTATGCTGCTCAAAAAGGGGACACTGGAACATCCTTTAACTTTTTAGTGGGATTTTTTTAATCCAGCCGTCAGTGGATGGATGATGACTGCTGTTGCATCATTTTGTTCTCAGCAAATTGCACAGTGCCTCTCAGAAAAAAATTCCAACTTAAATATTCACTTTCAACAAGCCAGTGAAGTTCAAAGCAACGGGTGTGAGTGTGTTTGTTCAGCTCAGCTTCTGAATAAAGTCAGATCTCTATAGTCACTCCAGTTCTTCCTGGTATCTTGCTGTTGTACCTTCTTGTCCTATATGAAACAAATTAATTGTCCTATACGTGACACATTAATTAGGGCAGGGATACTAGAAAACATTTGGTCAGGTGGAAACATTTTAACTCATTATGATTTCAATTAACGTCCACACAGTAAAACGATGAGCTGCTGAAGCATTAGACATGAAGGTGGCTTCACATCACTGATCTCAGCAAATGAATGAACACTGAATCCAGTTAAAAGAGGACATAGTCATAAAGCGCTACTAAATAATTGAGGGAGAAATTCTTCACTTATGTCCACATATGAATCGCTTGATGTTACCTGCCCTGCTCTCTACAGGCTGGTGACCGCCTGACAGATTGTATCCTGACTTTCTGCCCCCACCATCTGTGAGACGTGTGCCGCAGACATGCTAGCCAAACCCTCCTTTGTGCGTACTGTCCTCAAACAGAGATGAAAATTGAGATTAACAAAGAAGTGAAAACGACTAATGTGAATAGATGAATGGATGTTTTCATTGCCATCTCGCGTGCTAAACCAAACACGGAGGCACACGGGCCTAAGGCAAACATCAATTTACTGACTTGGGTGTTTGACAAATATCTATTCAAATAGAACATTTATCCGGTCAAGAGAACTGCCTCGAAGCGAACACCTGGTCACAATTTCCAGAAGGATGAATGGGGAAGTTTGGGAAAGCTTTATGCAAAACTCATCTGTCACTTTCCTCTTTGTTCCACTTGCAGCGTTTTTACTACTGCGGCTTCTACGCGGCGGCGCCACCGGGTGAGTATAGCGCAGAGCACGAGCGGGAAGGAACATCAATCACCGCGCGGCCCTCTGACGCAAGTGGCGTCCCATAATTAGATTTCGGGCAGTCCTTTCAATGCTCCCTTGCGAGACGACGTCGCACTACGCTGTACAGTTAGATTGCTCTCCTCACACCGCATCGAGCACTGACTCCTGATTAATGGATGAACCTATCTCCCCCCCTCCCCTCGTCCTCTCTCTCTCTGTGCGCATCTTACTGCAGATTTCACTCCGGCTGCTCGTGCGGAGGGGGAAGCTCGGGGTTGCCTCGCCGTGCGTGCACCGACTCGCTTTTTCTATGACCAATGATCGCGTCAGGATGGTAGCACCCGCTACCCCATCACCCTTTCCATGGACACACACACACATAGCAAAAAGTCGCAGCGTTGCTCCACGATGAAAAAAGACTAGACATAAAAAGATATTTAAAAATAATAATAATAATCAATAAAACTTTGGCAGCGGGCAAAAGCTGACACACGCCTCAGAATCTGCTCTGATCATCAAGAAAATGAGGAGCTACTCTGATCAAACACAGTTCTGTGGTGTGGATTTCTAATTCTAAGCACAGCTTAAGATGCTCGCGCTGGGCGACTTCGAAAGTTGCCCAACTTTCCCGTCAATCATGAGCGCGGAGCATTTTATTTTTTCTACTGAATTTTTTTAAGCATCAGGTGAATACGAAATTTCCTCTTACCGTTGCATTTAATGACAGTTATCCAGACTAAAGCGTGGGTGATGGAGGAGATGAACTTATAGTTGCTGATATTCAGTGAGACAAATGAATAAATGCTTACAATTTCTAGTGCATCGAACCGAACTCGAAGACTCTGAAGTGTCCGTTCCTTTGCGTCTCTACACGGCCACGGAGGTAGTGAGCAACGAGCCTAGATTAATTCTTTCTTTCTTTTTTCTTTTTTCTATTTTTTTTCTCCTCTTGTCTTCTTCGATGCAGCGGTTTCTCTGCTGCAGTCCAAGAAAGCCCAGGGATGCTGATGGGAGGTAGGAAGCGTGAGTGAGTGTATGTGTGTGTCTGTGATGGGGAGCGAGGGGGAGAGGGAGGGTGCAGGAGCAATAGGCAGACTGAGATCAATAGTGGCTTTGCATCCTACGGACAATAGTGAGCCTTTCCGTATAATAGTCCACGGTACGTATCCGGCGAAGGTTCCGTGACGTGCTACAATCACAAGCTGCTGGGTTTAGACGTAAGATGAGAGTAAGGGAGGGCTGAAATTTGGCTCCCGGGGAGAAGTTTGAAAAGAAGCTGCTGGTTAAAGCTGCAACTTCACTAAAAAAAAAAACAGTTGTGCAGTGCCTAAATCCTCTGAAGTGCTAATGTACAAAAGCAGCTTCTGTTAAGACTGCAAAATACACCCCAGGTTTCTTTTTTTCATGACTTGACCTGTAAAATGTGAGAAAATTATGAGTATACTCTCACCAGCCACTTCATTAGTTATACCTTGATAGTTAGTATTGGTTTTGGCTACATAACTGCCTTAATTCCTGATAGTTTTTGGTCCTTTCTGACATGACTTTGTGAAGCCTCCAGGTCTCATCTCCCTCCACCGATTTTTATTTATTTATTTAGTTTATTGGACTGATGTCTGGAAACAGCACCAAAGAATAATGTTTCCACCTCCGTGCTTAACCGTGGGGTTGGTATTTTTTAGCTCATACTCACCATTTCTCTTTCTCCAAAAGGGTGGCTTAAGTTGATGCCAAAAAGCTTGATTTCGGTTTCATCTGACCAAAATAACTTCGCTAAATAATTTAGAAGTTCACTGACAAACAGGCGCTTCAGTCCATCACAGCATTGTTTTACAGAAGGTGTTCTTAGTGTTTGTGGTCCCAGCTGCCTTAAGATCATTACCAAGCTCCTCTTGTGTCCTTTTAGTCTGATCGACCACCTTTCTCATGATCATCCTCACCCCAAACATGAGCTAAACATGAGCTAAACATGAGAGGTTTTAGGACAAAGTTTGTGTTTTGCATTGTTTAAGCAGGAGGTATGTTGTATCAACAGAAAAGGTTAACTTGGTTATCATTTTGCAGAAAAAAAAGAGACCGCTACAAATAAAAACATAAGAGGTTTGTGGACAAAGTTTGTGTTCTACATTCTTTAAGCACCGGTTCGAGCACCGTTTAAGCACTGGCACTGATTCAAAAGTACTGGTTTGGCACCGGCATCAGATAAAACCTAAACGATACCCATCCCTACACAAGACCATCTTTTTGATCTTGCCATGGTGATGGAGGCTTGATTGTGAAAATAACTTCATCCACAACACAAGGTTAGTGTTTAATATGTTGCTGCATGGCTTTAATTACTTGTCTTAGGTCCATACTGACATTTTACTCACCCATGGAGGTATTCCTTTTTGAGGTGCCTCGGAAAGCACCTTTACCAGCACTTGACCTGAGGCTAGTTTTTCCTGCACTAGATCAGTCATTATGTTAACAGAGATAGCCTAAGGTGAACAAATGAAGCTACTTTCTACCATGGGTGTCTGAGATTACACTGGAGCCATCAATACCACTGACTTAACAGTATTTTGTTTCTTATTAAAAGCATTACAGTCAGCTATGAAATCACCTGGCTTTTTACCATAAAAACAGATCATTCAGAGTTCCCACTGCTAGCATTCAGAGCTTTTATAATTGACCTTGAAGAAACAGAACCTTTCTGGCTAATTTTAGAATACAGTACGAGAGAAAACATAGCTTTTAGTTTCATGTTTGTCACTGAGAGCTACTTTATCAACCGCCACAGGAACATAATTTCTAAATTCCTCAGTAAGAATTCAAATGGCTGTTTTAACAGCCTTGTCGGGGTGTTCTTTTCCTGGACACATAGCAACAATGATGTTCAAGCATATTTAGGCCATTCTAAAGGTGTTGCTACACACTCAAAATGGGAAAGTATCTTTCCACATCCTTTTCAAAAAAATCTTGTGAACACATGGACAGATCTTCTGGAGCCTGAACCTTTGTTTGTTCTATCTTGCTATTAAATCACATAAAAGACTACCTCAATTTCACCTTCTCAACAGACTGACTATTTATATTCATATCTAATTTTTCCTATGAGAACTAGACCAGTTTCAGTGTGGCATTGCTCTGCAAAGCCACAAGCTGTACTTTGGTTCAGCAAAAAAATATATTCTGTTGTTAAAGTTTCATAGAACTTCTCAATTTTTGCCGATATAAAACAGGTTACTACAACAAAATTTACAACTTCCTGTTGAGGCAACACAAACCACCTCTCCTTTGATAAGCTTTTAACACATCCACAGAGACACCAAAGCACACAAACACAGAACTGGTTTTTTGAAGTGAAGTTACCAACATATACCTGCACAAAGCCAAGAGTAAGCAACCAAAGATAGTTAGCACCCATAGCAGTTACTCAAGACTGTTTTATACCACAGAGTTTATATATGATTAGGACCATTGCTACCTTGATACTAGCAAATAAAATTCAAAGACTAAACACTAATTATCTTACAACACTAAAGTACACTACACTACACTTATATTGATGAACATTAAGCTTCTCCTGCAAACAGAATGTGTTAGGCTAATCATGTTAGAATACCTGGGTCGTTGACACAGAGTTTTGAAGTTTTGCATGATTATTTAACTTTGATTTTGTCATTATTTATCTTATATTTTTTCTAGTCTTTTTGGTTCAATGTTAGAGTTTTTAGTCTTCTGGTTTCTGTCTGTGTTCCATAGTTGCTCCGTCTGCCCCTGTCTGCTCGTCAAGTCTGTGTCTCTGTGTTATGTTTCCTGTTTTACTTTGAAAGTCTGTGTCTCATGTCAGTGTTTCTAGTTTGCTTCCCTTGTCTTGTTAGGCCTGATTTGTCCCAGGTGTGTTTCCCTCCTGTCCCCCATTCCCTGTTTGCTCCCTCTGAGTATTTAAACCCTGTGTTTTTCTTGGTCTATGTTGTGATTTGCATCATACCTCACTGTATGTTCCAACTGTCTGCCTTAGTTTATTTATATTCTTCAGTTTAGTTAGTTTTCCTTGTGTCCAGTATTAAAACTGCATTTTGAGTTCACCTTTTTTGCCTCCGTTAGTCTGCACTTTTGGGCTCAGCATTCCTACCTGCACAGAGTACATGACATGTGGTATTTTTTATATCACAGTTTCATGTATAGAGTTTTCTCATCAGGGTAAATCAATAAGCAAATGCGTTTGACAACACGGTAAAGATGTTGGTTGTTTCCTGTCTTATCTTAGATGTAATAGAAGAATATTGGATTTCAGCATAACATCTATTCATTCCAGCAAAAGTTGTTTTGTCTCTTCCTTTTTTGCTTCTATATTTCACAGCTGACTGCACTTTTTGATTACTATGTTTTTTTTCTTTCAAATCATTAAAGACATTACTTTTAAATGATTTATCATATAAGTTCTTTATTTTTTTAAATGTGTATTTAAATAAATGTTGGTGTTTCTTGGGTGAATAATTTAGAGTAATCAATAACTTTTGCAGTTCAAATGGTTAATGAAGAAGATGTGTTTATGGCTGCAAGGATTTGTTTGTTTGTTTGTTTGTTTGTTTGTTTGTTTGTTTGTTTGAGGGAGCTGGCTCTTGGCTACATTAGCCCCAGCATAAAGCAGAAGAGCCATTTTGAAGTAATAATAATCCAAGTCACAGATTTAAGACAGTCAATAACTTCTTATATTTTTAGTTTATTCGTTGTTTGTTTTTTTGTTTTTTTGTATTACAGAGACAGTAACAAAGGCATATGTGTAAGGGAATAGGAAAAGGGAAATAAATAATTAATATGAGCTAAAATAAGATAATTTGTCTGCTTGACTTTCCATTACTTTACATTTTAATCACACTGTGTGCTTGTCTATATGTGCTTGCACAGCTTTTTTGTATGTCTACACTCAGTATTATATGACATACATATCCAGGAATTACATATATCTTTATTCCATCTGATGCACATGAAGAACCCAACGCCTCTGACTGGCTTGTTGGTTGGATTTAGCCATAAGGACTAGTGACTGGACCAGTGTATGACTATCAGGATAAACCAAGCAGAAGAGACGGTGGGTCACAACTTGGCAATGCAATGAAAAAGAAATATTCTCTGCTGCCTACCCATACTTTTGGTTTACTTTAAATAACAGCATGAATGTATGCATTTTTATTTGATTATCAGTGTGTACTTTGACAAACAATCTAGGTAAATCAATGCTGTTAGCCACCCAGTTGTCTTCCTTAACTAAAACATCAAAATATATTGAAAGCGCATTTTAAGGGCTGGACTTCATAAATTATAAAAATATAAATTACCAACATATGCCAGGTGTTGACATTATAGGACTAATAAAATTTCCTATTGTTTTTAATCTTATAATTGTGACATACCCATGGTTATACTGTGATTTTCAAATCAGGTCTACAAAGAGAAAGCTTATAAAAGGAAAAAAAATGGTCCACAGACTTGCATGGTGAGAGAATGGTCCAATTTTCATATACTGTGAGCAAAATATGCAACAAATGTCTGGAGGAACTTGATTGAACTTAATGAAAGAGCAGTCTTATGTGTCACTGTTTATAACACTGGACACTTATTCTTTCCTGGATGGTCTACCTAAAACAAAAATATTCATGGTTTGAGTTCAGAGCATACCCATTTCTTCAGAAAGTGCCACTCCTCCTCTGTCTGCACTCAGCGTCTTTATATCTGTTCCTTTTAAAAGGTGTCAGTGACTCATGATTCTCCAAAAAATGTTGGAGGGTAAAAGAGTTCAATGCAAAAGTCTGGGCAGAGAAAATAAGCAATCCCCAAAAACTCATCCTATTCTGCACGGCTAGAGAAGGGCCATTATGAACTTCAGTGAATGAGCACTCCTCTCCTCAGCTTTTAGAAATAACCATTATGGTAGAAATCTCATTGAGCAAGGAAGAAGCTTGGAAGGACATCCCTGTTAGTCAAATAAAAATGCAGATGCATTTGCATTTCTATCCAGCAGCTGTTGTTTAATGTAAGGGTTGAAATGAATAAAATAAAACAAAATCTAATATCAAGACACATACACGCATACACACAACACCTGTCACCTGTAGTAACATCATGAGCTCTGTTCAGAAATGTAGGTATATAAAGTCATACATTTTACCATGATTATCATCTCACCTTTTCTCTTATGTTCCCTTTTTCTTTTCATGAACGTCACCAAGTCATTGATCAATCAAAAACAATGCTAATATGCAGGGTGAGAGGTGAGTGGGTGGAAACAGTGAATGGAGAAATAGTAAGAGGACAGATGAATAGATTTCTGTCCTGTGTGCCACTGCATGCATAATAAACTGATTGTAATACCAACCATGACTCCTTTCAAGTGCTCTACTATGGCTTTACCATCAATGATTTAACTTTCTGACTGAGGCCTGTAGAGGCTGAAATGTAGCTGTTAGCCTTTTAGCAGTTTCCTTGAGCATTGCACAGTCATGCACTGCATGTTCTCTCCAGCAAATTGCCAAAACATCTGCCTTTATAAAGGCTTCTTCATACACTTGCTCATAATCAGTTAGTCAAGTGCATTTGCTTAGCTCTTAACTTCTTTTTAGTTTTTCAAAGGACTGCATAAAATCCCCTGAAAGCTTCTTTTTTGACATGACTGTATTTCTTATTTAGATCTAGAGATGGTAAATGGCCTGTATTTATATAGCACTTTACTTAGTCCCTAAGGACCCCAAAGCGCTTGACACTACAGATAAGATATAAAGGTGTCTGAAGTCTAAGAACATAGCTTCACTAAGCTAGTATTAGTTCTAGGATTCCAGAGAGTCACTAGGAGCCAGCGAATGGGCAGATCTTAATGCCCAAGTCAACAATTTCCTTGTGTGACCAAGCACACAACAGCTGGATGGTCACAGAACAGTCCCATGCCACCAAATATAAAGTACTGGTAGAATAACAAGATTGCAGATGTGGGCAGCAAGTCTGTGTAAAACTACATTCTCCTTCAAGAAAATCAGATTAACCACCTCCAGTTCACATATAAATGTAGCTTAGTTAATATATGTATAAATTCAAAAGTCTTACAGGGCTCTCACAGATTCATATGACATGAGTTATTTGTAAAACTTGACAAAATTATAAGTCAGAGCTTCTATATAGCAAATTTGGTGAAAGATGCCAAGAATCATCCAATTTGGGCATTATTTGAGTGCCCAGAAAGAAATCTATGAAGCTGCATTATTAAAATTAAAATCGGGTGTCCTTGGTCTTTTTGGATCATACACCACATTGCAGACTCATTTTTCATCATATCAACTTCAACTCATACTTATGACCTGTTCACTCTGTCAGCCCAAGAGTCTGTGCAATGTAATCTTGTAATTAGCTGCTTCAGCGTTAAAAGAAATGAATCCAGAGACAATTTTGAGAGGATCAAACAAGCAGCATCACAATGTCAACATGCTGTGTCACTTGAGTACTCAGTGCTAATGGCTCAAACCAAACTGGTCTTGAAACTCTGAATTCCACACACCTTAGTGTACCTTTCAGCTTGGCAATATCTTCTTGATAAAACAGGCATCCATGTACCAGCCAAAGTACAGTACACAAACCACCACGTTGGTGTTGGTCACATTTTACTATGATGGCAGATAGACAGACGCATAATATGACAACTATACTAGCTGCACTGTAAGCATGCATTAAAAAGTGTGTTTGTGTGCATTCACATGCGTCTGTATGGCAGCACAACCACAATGGTTTAGTGAAATACTGTAAACTCTCATTTATATAGGGCTTAATATATGCAAATAAGTGTTCTCAAAGGCTCTTCTGAATGCACTTCACTTTTTTGCAATCTTCTCCAAAACTCTCAATATTACACCCTTGGGCTGTACACTTCGATAATACACTGCAAAATTGTTCTGAGTAATTTAGTTGGATGTGTGATATGGAGTTTAATTGATTTCTAATTATACGCCCTGGTGGGTGCATAATTTTATAGGTAAAAAAACAAAGCAGGTTGTTAGCAAGGTCTACTTTAGAATGCGTCAGGATGCACTGCTTTGTATTCCGTGTAATTACACACTCCACTCATAATCCTGCTCTTACTTAACACATACACACCTCTGAAAAATGTATTTTGAGAGGTAGATAATTGCTTGGTTTTGCTTTAACTTCCAAACTACTGAATAAGTACTTCGAAACAAGACCAATTGATTCATGAAAACTAATAATTGTGTGGCAGTTTGGAATTAACATGACTAAAATTTGTTGAAAATTATAAATTTTAAAAGTTTTGATTATGATTTTGTCAGGGGTTGCGGAGTGGAGGCGAGGAAGAAGGAACCCAAACGCAGGACTCGCAGGTAGGTGAAGCTGGGTGATTTATTGTCGATGGAGTGAACACACAGAACAGAGGAAGGACATGGCTGGCTGGCTGGACGACTGACTGAATGAATGAAGGACGGACTGACTGACTGGCTGACCGAACACAGGCGGAAACAACAACATAACCTCAATGACACGACAAAGAACGAGTAGAAACAGAAGACTTAAATACACAGACTGATGAGGATGATAATGAGAGACCGGTGAGTACACAGCTGAACATAATCTGGCTAATGGCACGAGACGAGCTGACACAGGAACAAACAGGAAGTGAAACAGGCAGTGGCAAAATAAACTGAACACGAACAAAACTGAAAGCACTGGGTCGATGACCCAGGAACCCTGACAGATTTTAAGATTAGAATTAAAACATTAATTTTAACAGAACTTATTACTGATTTCAAACCTGATAAAAAGCAGTGTCAGATCATTTCTAGCACCCAATGAGAGTGAATGGAGAATTCCCTTCCGCTAAAAATTCCAAGAATTTGGCCACCATCTAAAAACTTGGTTTAATTTTGGAATTTTCAACACACAGCTTTTGTTGTTTGAGTTATTTCTGACTTTTTTCCCCATCTTCTCATCAAGCAGCATCAAAAGCTCAAGGTATCGCTGAGGGATATTAAGGAACAGGAGGAAGGGCCTGTGGAATAATAGGTTAAAACAAGGTTAATTACATTTCTTAACACACAGGGGTAAAGTGCTGAAGACAAGGAGGTGACTGAAAGACTGTGAGATGAAGGGAATAAGCTCAAAGTGGTAGAAAGGAGGGGTTAAGAGGCATTTTTAATGTTGTGAATCCCACCAGGATTTACTCTATGTCTGAAAAAAAATTGGCCTCTTCTTAATAAATTACTGGAAATATATGCATTTCGTGATGTTCCCAGCAACAGCAGTGTCAGATGTCTTTTGTCAGTTGTTAAACAGATAATCATATAAATGCAGTCAGTGAGGCAGATAAAATGCTATTTTTGATACCTATTCATTTTGCCTAACCTGCAAAGTTCCATGACAACAGCCTGATTTACCTTGGCCCTGTGATCTTTTGTGCGTCACATGGTCAAGCCCCAAGGAGAGCAGATACTTTTGTCTACAAACCTTCTGCAAATGCCAAAGTGTCAAGTCCCTTTGCCCCTTGGAGGAAAACAAATGACGCACGCATTCATATTGAGGCAGGAGAGTTTGATATTTTATTTATTTATTTATGTTAGCTTCATAGATGATCTTATTTGAACAAATTCACATTATGTTTTGTCTCATGTGTGTATTACCTGGTCCTTTAATGCAGATTTTTCGAACAAACTTCACAGCAGTATTTATCCATTATGACACTTGGCTGTGTTGTTATATTGGAGATTGATTGTATAGAGGAACTGAAAACTTAGAAGCACAAGGCGACATGAATCTGATGATGATGATGCTGAAAAATGCTTTGGGGCTCCACCTTCATCTCTTCTTTCATGTCTTCCCATCACAGGAACAAATGGAAGACCAGTGATTATCAAAGAGGAAAATAACGTCTTTGAAGCTCTCTACTCTCCACAAACCTGCCTGTGTACTAATTATAAGCACTGCTAATGACATGTGCGCATGTGTAGGTGTAAAGATGCTGTCGAGTGGATGTGTGAGTAAGTGTCATTTGAAACTTAATGCACTGAGACAAGTGTGGGCGAAAGTATAGGAAGGGCACATCAGTCAAAGCAACATGTAATCACGTTTACATTACATTAAGTTAACCTAAGGACAAGGACACCTGGACCAACAAATAGAAAAACACATGCTTATTTATAAAACTACAAACAAAAAAAGCATCTTCTGTTCTCGCCAAAGACTAGGGAGAAAAAAGACTTTAGACTCCAAGAACAGCTGGAAATGAAGACGGGGGTGGCAGCCTCAAGGTTCACGATCCATAAGATGAAGAGCACTGTTCACAAAAATGTGCTGAAGGTACAATAGAGGTAGATTTTTCTATAAAGATAGAAATGAACACTGACTCAGTTTATCCCTCTGGTGCTGAACAGTCTAGTTGTAAGATATCAGGATGTGGAAATAAATAACTCACCAGTGGTCACAGATAAAAAAACAAGAACTGCTAATCAAGGAGAGATTCAATGAAACTGCATGTGGTGGTGTGGTAGAGTAATAATATGCAATATGTATAGTTAATAATTTGTTTGCTAAAGTCTATTTTAAAAGTGCACTTGTTCAGGTGTTCATCACAGAAAAAACTTTGTTTGCTAGTTGTGGTCAGAAGTTTCCATACACTTTTAATTAGAATGAATGTCATAGTAATTTGGGGCGTTAAATGATTTCTAGGGTGGAACGATTGTACATTAATTATTTTAAAAATAAAAAAACAAGA
Organism: Neolamprologus brichardi; assembly: GCF_056152115.1. NCBI lineage: Eukaryota > Metazoa > Chordata > Actinopteri > Cichliformes > Cichlidae > Neolamprologus > Neolamprologus brichardi. Next base: position 55,609,003 of record NC_142110.1, read on the forward strand.
ATTGGGTGTGCAAGTTTGGATTTATTTTGCAGTTTCTCTCATCCACAAAGCATAAAAACCCTCAAATATATACCCTCACTAATATTTGATTAAAATCACTTAGCCCAACCAGATCTTTGATAGATATCACCAAGGTTGTGGCATAACTCTGGCTAGATATTAGACCAGCTCTTCTTGGCATAATTTGTAAAGTTTATTTAAACTGGCTGGCTTTCTGGCACAGACCCAGCTTTAAAGAATAGTCAACAAATTTCAATAGGTTTAGGGTCAAGGCTTTGGGAAGGCCATTCTATAACTTTAATATCAGCCTCGTTTATCAAGTTTTAATGTGTTTGGGATCATTGTTCTGTTCGAACACCCAAGTGTCCAAGTTTCAAAGCTCTAGTTGTTGATTTGAAGTGAAGCTTGGAGGTAATCCTCCTTCTTCATTATTCAGTCAACTTGCAATGTACAAGCAGCACTGAAAGCAAAACAGCCCCAGAGCGTGATGATGCCACTACCATGTTTAACTGTTGGTCAGTGTTTATAGGTTTGGAAACTTAATATTTACTCCTCTAGGCTACCTTATAATTTTGGCTAATATCTAAATCTTTGTCTAGTACTTTTCTCCAGAAACCATATGGTGCAAATTTCAGTCAAACTTGAAGGTGTCAATTTTGGAGTGAGGGTCTGTTTTCTTTAAGGGTGACATTGGTGTTCTAGCAGTTTCCACTTCATAACAGGCTTGAGGGTCTCATTTGAGGGTGAGAATCTGGGTCCTCTTCCAGATCTTGGCAAAATGATAAATACCAAATACTTTGTATTTAGATACAATTTTTTGAAGTGATGAAATTTGAAGTTTAGAGACCTTCTTAGATCTATATTAAGCTCCTTTCACTTTCCCAATTTTCTGTATTAATATATTTGAGCCTGTAACTTTTGCAAAAAAATGTTTTTTTAAAGATGTATGCCTGAAAGAAATCAGCATTTATCATTATTATGCAAATTACTATGACATTCATGTCTATAAGGACTGTATTTAAACTTTTGACCACGAACTTGTATGGCAAACAAACTTTTTCTATGATGAACCCAGATAAAGAAAAAGAATGTACCAACCAAAGCAGCTCTGCAGTCTCCTAATCAATGCATATTTTCTCATTACTTTTATCACTTTACAGGTAGATTATTATATGGAGAAGTTGCACATTGAATCTTGTTTTACTGTGTGTATTTACAATAAAGGAATGCAGTTGAATTTATCTGTCTACGGAAAAATACATTCACACATACTGCATGGACTTAGTTTCTAGGAAAGTTTCTGAGTTATAGAACCACTTTCAGGGTGAATGGACTACACACACACACACACACACACCACTTCACAGCATCCCGTATTACACTCCATAATTTGTCATTTTCCATTAGGAAGGAGGATAATAGATGGTTAGTGACAGTGATGTTAATTGGTTTTCCCCTCCTTGTCAGCCAGGGGTTGGAAGAAGAGACAGCAGGAGAGGTAGAAAGAAGGAAAGAATGGAAAATAGAAAAGGACAGAATAGTTTTACCTTACATTATATATTCTACCAGAACAAAACTTACACCACTCACTTATATCACGCCTTTGTTCTGCATTTCTTCCAGCTTTCATTTTGATTCTTTTCTCTTTTCTAAGTAATGTTTGTTCTGTTGAGGGGTTTAAATCCTTCCAGCACAATCTATCAGTGTTTTTAATCATAGTATCTCACTAATCCTATTCTGCATTACCTCTCTGCATTGGAAATTTGCATTTCTTACAGTATTAAACACACCTGAGAAATGTTTTATGTTCACTGCATATTTTCAACGTGGAGGTCTCCTCCCTTTGAAACATTGTATTGTATTTTATTTATATTTGTATTTTTAAACCAGGGGGCAAACTACACGTGCATTAACAGTGTATGAAAATGCAAATGGCTGGATTATATTTAAAGCCATTAATGGTTGGTCAGTTGTTTATCTATATCATCTTTTTTCAACCTGATTTTTGCAGTTTTATTAGTCTGCTTCCTTAGAAATTCAACTCAGTCAACAATTACTCTAACCGTAGACTGAATTTAATTCAGTTCAATTAAGTTTTATTTATAACATCAAATCCCAACAAGGTTACCTTAGTGTACTTTACATTGTAAGGTAAGGACCCTACAATAACAGAGAGAAAATCTCAACAATCAAACGACCCCAGTTTGGTGACAGTGGGAAGGAAAAACTTTCTTGGTGAAATGAAATGAAACCGGTCTCCCTGTCATTCACACACATTCCTTCTCCTTCTGTCTTGCTTCAACTGATTTTCTTTCCTCTTCTCTCAAGAGCATACCTCCACCTCTCTAGGCTCTCAGCCATTTACTCCCTACTCTCACTCACACTGCCATCTGCAACCATCATAGTCTACAAAGACTCCACCTCATCTGTCTGTCAGAATGAACTCAGGGCTGATACCCTGACATACAGTATTTCATCTTGCTTTCACAAAAGGTTTTAATCATGTTTAAAATATGAAATGAATGAAACTCATACTAAGGCCTGTCGAAAATATCACATTTTATGGTTTAGACAAAATTTGGGAAAATATGGTCAAGTGGGCTGCACACCTGAAGGGTGAATAATGTAGCACCAAATGAGAGCAGCATTAGTATTGACCGTTCTTCACAGGAATCTACTTTGATTTATTGTCCAAGAGAGACATGGCAATATGAGAGGACCTAGAGTGAAGGTTATAAGAGAGACTATAAACATTGATCAGTGGTGGGGTGACAAAAAAACTAGGGGGAGGAAACTATGATATTTAACATCAGGAGTGGAGAAGGATGGCACTTCGTAATCCATTAATTACATTTACCTGTCAGCCACCACCTTTTTAAAGGGTTTATGGTGTGTGAATATCATACATGGATACACATTTAGTTTTAAGCAGATGCATGTTTGTGTGCGTGGTGTGAGTTTTTATGCATATATTTAATTGAATTACTGTGCACTATAATAGTGCACAGTCCTGCAGTGTGTAATCAGTTCATGGCTTAAGTCCTTTTGCGGTGCTGCAGTAACAGAAAATATTGTCAAGGCGTGCTGTGTGGTAGATGGAGAGCAGACCCGAAATGCAGAAACCCTCAGATAAAAGTAAACTCAAAGTGCAGCTTTTTTCTTGTTTTTATACTTAAGATGAATTATTCTTGAATGAAGATATTGATCTGACACATTTGTTTCGGCATTTTGCTTGTCAAGTTTCTTGCATCTTTTCTGCACTTCCTCTAATTTTGCTTGTTTTTCTTCAAGCTTTTCTTTCAGTTCTTTAGATGTTGCCTCCTGTGTTAGCTTTGCCTTGTGCATGTCTGTATTTCTCTGTTGTATTTTGTTGTGCATGTCTTCTAACTGCTGATTTCTCCTCTGGATTTCTTGACAGTGCTGGTCTTCATGTGTTTTCTTTTGCTGTTGCTTTTGTGTCTGCATGTCAGTGTTTTTGCACTTCAAGTTGTTAGAAAGTTCTTTCAGCTCTGTGTTTTTTCTCAGGATTTCATTGTTCCTACTCTGCATCTCTGAACATTGTTTTTCCAGCTTTTTCCTTTTCTCCTTCCTGGTTAGTTGTTTTGTACTTCATTTCATTTTGCCTCTCAAAGTCCTGGAGAATAAGTTTTTCTTCTTTCTTTCTTGCTGTTGCTCTTTGTCTTGAAGCAACTCTTCATTATTTGTAGCACTCTGCATTTTGTCTCCATGTCTTGGAGTTTGCACTGAATGTCTTTCTGTTTTATGTCCTGTTCTTCCTTCTCATGAAGAATTTCTTTTTTTTTTTTTTCCAGCGCTTCATCAGCTTTCCTTGGAGCTCCTGATTCTTCTTTTCCATTTCTTGGAGGCTTTTTCACATGGATCAGGTTGGGGGTTGAACTGTGAGTCAGAGAGAATGTCATTTTGCCCACACTGGCTTTGTGTGAAGACGCACTGATTTTCTCACTCATGACTGTCTCACGCTGAGGTCGAGCGTTTGCAAGTCTGATTTTGATTCTGATTTTTTTCTTTTTTGGGGGGGGGATTAAACAAAAAAACTTTTTATTATGGTTTAACACATCTTCCCACACATACACACAGGTCCCCCCAAACAGCTGTCTAAAAAGGTGCCATTTTTTGTCTAAAGAGTAAACTTTGTGGGTTAAAATGACAACAGCACATCATTATGAATTATTCCATAGTTTTAATTTCTATCTCAAACATCCCCTAAAAGAAAATGGATAACCAGTCTGGACACGGTGAGACAGAACATTGATTGAGGGTCGTCTCTAAAAATAAAAGAAATGTAACAGTGTTAAATTCAAAGAAAAGAAAAGAATAAGGACAAACTTTTTATTGTTTTTGATTTAATAATAGTGAATGGGGAGGTTAATATAACTTTATAAAACACAGAAAAAGTGGTTGATACAAAACTAAAAACTGAAATGTTCTCTGCATTTAAAAATGTCATTACACTAAAAAGTGGTGCACTTTCATATACCTGCATTTACAGTGTTGGGAAGGTTACTTTTAAAATGTATTCCATTACAGAATACAGAATACATGCCTCAAAATGTATTCTGTAACGTATTCCGTTACGTTACCCAATGAGAGTAACGTATTCTGAATACTTTGGATTACTTAATATATTATCATGCTGTTTACAACTACATGAATGTACTATTGCTGTGATTTATTACTGTTACTGAAGGTCCGCGGGACCTCTGGCTAATACGGTGGGCTCTGTGTCGGGCTCGTAGCTGAAAACTAGCTTTACTTTGTTGTCTGGGTCAACTTTGCTTGCGAGAAACAGAGAGAGGCGTTGAAAGGCTGCTCCAACAGAACTTATTGTTTTTGGAGGAAAACATGAACACAGTGTACAGTCGAGTCTTAATAGCTTACTTACAGCTGGGCTCGTCAGGCACTCTTCTTGGCTGCAGTGGTTATTATTATATTCACATGCTTCCAGCTCCCGTTTCTGCTCGATGACAGCTCGTACTTTTCCTTTTTCTCCCTCCCTCGCTCACAGACACATAATGGGTATGACAGTCCATTCTCCCTGCAGCACGGACTACACTGCCTATGATGCTACATTCTTTAGAGCTATACCTGTAGCATTCTGCCTATTAGCGTAGCACAACAACAACAAAAAGGCCTCTCTCACCCAGGAAACATGCAGAGAGAGAGCGTCACCCTATAACCATGTAACGCCACCGCCTGGAACAACAGAACGTAGCTGTCAAACAAAACCCAAACAGTCCTGACCCGCGACAATATGAAACAGGGAAGTACCGCCGTGTAATCCATTTATTTCAACAAAGTAACTGTATTCTAAATACCACCTTTTTAAACTGTAACTGTAACGGAATACAGTTACTCATATTTTGTATTTTACATACATAACGGCGGTACATGTATTCCGTTACTCCCCAACACTGTGCATTTATGAGAAAGGATTACAAAGTAGACTAGTCTTGTGTTGTGGACACACAGCACAAGCAGCATCACATGAAAGCTGACTATTTATGCTCAATAGACTTTTAAAAGCCAATAAATTAGATTAAAAATAAAAAGCTAACTTAAAAAAAGTGTGACAAAATGAATCCACAATGGATCTTTAAACAACATACATACCACATTTAGGTTTTATTCTGAACCTTTTTAGTTATGTTACTATAATACAGCATAATTATTTGTGTATTTATATATTTAAGCTCTACAAAATATTAAGTATCTTAAACTTAGTGGCACAGAGTACAAAGCAAAATTTTTGCATCCAAATTATAGTGAAGTATAATCAAAATCCATATTAATAGGCTTTATATGAAGCAATCAGTTTCAGATTGCTTCATATAATCTGATTGCTTCAGATAGACATAAACAAAAGGCAGGATTCACACCAGCTATAGAAAGCTGGCACATTTAAGCTAATATTTAATTTATCTACGTCACAAAAATAAAACAGTCTATGGATAAGACAGGGAGTTGTGACGAAGTTACTAGGCTAAAATATCACCATCTGCATTCAAATTTTCAATGCCATGATGTGCAATAAAAATAACATGAAGAAAATATCTTTATTATACCTTTTCTTTTCCAGGAAAATAACACAGTTTAGGTTATTTTATATTATATTCCAAACTTGGTCCAGTCATGCACTGCTTTGCTAAGAATAATCACATACGATCTCATAAATATGAGATGGATGTCCATGTGGCCAGGGTCACTGGGTAAAGTTAGAAAGTTCTCACAAAGGCAATGAGTCATGGGTGTCCTCAAAAGCTGAAGGGTGTATTCATGCTAGAAATGGAATAGATACGTGATCTATGTGCACAAGTAGCAGCTGAGCTATTCAGACCAGAAGTGAAATTTCTACATGGTCTAGTAGTCAGTTCACAATAACCCAAGGAGTCTGTATTTCCAGTGGCCTTCCGCAGCTGAGGCAACATCCTCCCATACCAGTTTTCTCTCATTTGTCTTTGCAGTTTCCAAGAACCAGTTTCCAATCTTCTATTTAGCCATTTTACAGTTGACAGAAAAAATACACAAAGAATAAATTGGATGTATTATTTTGAAAACGACTCAGGTTAAAATGACAGGTATTTTGAATTGTTTTATGTCACAAAGAGCAGTATACATGGAAATGTTGACTGTTGACTCATTTAGTAACGATGTCAACCTTTCAAAGAGCTGCACAAATATTGCTGTGGGAGGTTTGCAAAAAAGGAAAGAAGCTGGGACATATGGTTGGAGAGTGCTTGTGCAAAAACATGAAGTACACAATTAGATGGGAGAAAGATAAATGAGACAAATGTTGCAAGGGGGTTTTGTTGCATGTCATCATCTTTCCAAGTAGAGCTGCATTATGCTGAGGATCCCTCTTTATTTAAAAAAAAGAAAAGAAAAAAAGAATGAGGCCGGTGAACTGTGAAAGGACTCTGTGGAGATTCCTGCAAGACGGCTTTCCCTCCCACTCCTGCATGCCTCACACATCAATAAACCATTGTATGACTCACAGCTGGGAAGTCCTCGGGTGTTGAATCTGGCTGTGACTGTATATCTTTACTTCAGCACTTTCTTCAGCTGAAAGGTTAAATGCATGAACACATAGACTCCCTTAACAAACTGCTATTAGTTGTAAAAGCTAAGAATGTAGCCCTATTAGTTTCCATCTGGGTTGGAGAAATCCATTAGGACTCCTCCTGCTGTATTTAGTGTGTAGATAATGTGCTCCAGAACCCACTGCAGCCATTACTGTCCCAGTATAATCATCCACACCTTTAGCTTCATAATCACACAAATGAGCACACTATCGGGTGATTGGATGGTGTGTGTGTGTGTGGTGGTGGTGGTGGTGGTGGGGGGATTACAACCAAGAGGTCTTTTAAATGTAGGAAAGTCTAAAAAGTTTAAGTTAGGACAGCTGCAACCAGCCATACAATTTCAGCAGTGCTCCAAATCATTATCCATTTAACCATTTCATATCTGACCTCACACAAAAAAATCAACTTTTTATCCATTTAGTCCTGGATTCAAGTCCGATTTTTGAAGCGAGAGACTATTTAAATAGCAAACAAATGCTGCCCACAATATTTCATGACTAATGCTTCGACTGCCAACTGTTTAGAGAGGGTCATAGAAAATAATCCATGCTACAGAAGCAGCAAGAAGGCAGAGGCCTTTTTGTGTGGAGCTTGCATGTTCTCTCTGTGTCTGTGTCCAAACCTTTGCCTGTTAGGTTAACTGGTGATTTTAAATTGGACATCTCTTTTTTAGCTCTGTGACTATAGACTGTTGACCTGTCCAGCATGTACCAGTTCCAGTAATCGCAGGGTCTACTATCACCCTGCAACTACTGGCATAGGCTGCTAGTAAGTAATCAGAAGACAAGTGGGAAAATAGCTGATTTGGATGAACTAAGAGTGACGTGGGAGGGAGCTACATGTAATGGAGACCGTATGAAACAGGTGTGTGGATAAGCAGTGTTGGTTAGAAGTCAGTGTCTTGCTCTATATAACTACAAAGTGAGCAGGACTATTTGAAATTGCTGGCTCTATTAGCGTTCCAGCAACTTTATCAGCATCCAAATGAACTTGACAGAGCATTTTAACATATTTTTTTTTGCCCTGAGTCATCTCTTTTAATATATGAAAACTTTCTATAGTGATGTGAGTGATCTCCTCCAGGATGACAATACCTCCTTCAGCAGGACTTCTTTGAATTATTTGATGAGCACAAAAATGATGTGAATCATACAATCTTGTGAAAAAGGTTTTACATGTGCAAAGTTGCATGTGATCAAATCATAAGACTTCAGGAATAATGTCTTTTGGATAGATGAGACCAATGTAGAGACAATGCACATATTACACACAACCGCTTTGGGTGGTGATTTGAGCTTGTTTTACACACCGGACATCTTGCAGTCAGAATGAACAACAAAGTCCTCTGTATGCTAAAGTATTCTAAATTCTTCCACAAAGATGTGAGAGATGGATAAAGTTCTAAAATTATTACTTGAAGTTACTTAAGCTGGTTCTATTAGATATTGAATCACTGGATGGACATAACCCTGAGAAAAAAATTATTTTGCACATCACTATGTGCCAAGGTGTTCACAGTCACTAAATCTATAAACTGAATGAAGAACTACTAGGGTCTGGGACTCTGATTTTCCTTTGATTTGTTACCCAATTTAAGTGTTTTAAAGTGGAGGAGATGAAGTGTTTTTACCAGGCTGGGTTCAAACATTCCTTGGATACTCACTGTATGATTGTTACTATTACTCTTCATCTATGGTGCAAACAATAACTGTATTTACAGATTCATGTCTATGCTGTTAACAATCTTGCACAGTGTTGTGAAGCTGTCGACTGGTTCCCTTTGGGCTATTTGCCTTGGTCTTTTATGTTATTTAAACCTGAAACTATTTCTCTGTGCACTGGATAACAGCCTGCAGATCACAGTATTTTTAGACTCTACTTGGTAAACACAGCACAGAGGAAGAGACTATTAAATAATACTCAGATACTCCATATAAAATTGCAGTGTTGAGATAATATGGTTCTTTATTGCTCTTCTTTTTTTCCCTTTTTCTGTATGACTGAACTAAAGATCTCTAAAGGCAGACTTCATATTCAGCAGCTCCACCTCAGATGCCTCTTTCTCATAAGCTATCAACAGCCTTTTGAAGGTTAAGAAGCATCTTCAGTATACACTCATGTAAACGATTTAGCAGATATTCAGACTGAATATGGGTGGCGTGGAATTTTCAGGCAACTTTCTTTTTGTCAGTTAGTCAGCACAGATCTGTAAAATCAACAGCTCAGTCATAATATGAATATTATTATATTAACACTTTATATATGTATTAATATATATTAATACTACTAATATTCCCATCCTCTGTCACTGCAACAACAAGTGCTACAAACACTGTTTTTCTAAGACCTAGCCTCCTAGAATACAAAATGAGAGAAGGACACCTAGCTCATGTTTGCAACAGCACTCCATCTTATGTAAGAGGTACTCCTGCTGTGGTGCATTAAATCAGACTCATAAATAATTTCAAGCTCACTCATGCTTTACCTTTTTGAATTATTTAAAGATTCATCTGCTTTTTACTGTTTAACATGTAAGCCAATAAACTCATTATTTACAGGCACGGTCAATCCTGGATTAAAAATGAATGCCTTTCTTTTATTTAAATGTGGTTTGTTTTGAAACATTTTCTATTTAATAAATAGGCATTAAAGTCATCTTGTGGCTGCTGGTTATTGTCTCTGGAAGTGGGTTTGACTCTGCCTGACTCAGAGCCATTGAAATCTATACTGTCTGTCATTTCAATAGGCATGTACATGGCCCATATACAAAGGCTGGAGATAGTAAAACTGAGGGGACAGCAGTTTTTTGTGGTTGTTTGGACATGCAAATTGTTATGATCGATACTCTGTGTGGAAACAGAGCTAGCATCAGCAAATAAAGTCCAGCAAGCAAGTAAGGATCAGATTGGCTGTGGTGTTTATGCTCATTTGGTACTAAGGGGCTGTTGCAGCAGGAACCAAGATTCATCAAATCAGGCAACTTTTTTTTTTAATTCTCCAATTTTGGTGAGCACATATGAGCCAGGCTCCTTTTGTTAGTTACGAGGAGTGGCACTGATGTGTTCTTCATCTGCTGTAGCCCATCTGCTTCAAAGTGAAAAGTGTTTTTTTCAGATATGCTCTTCTGCATACCTTGGTTGTAATAAATGGTCATTTGAGTTACCGTTGCTTTCCTATTAGTACATTCTCCTCTGACCTCTGACCTCAACAAGGCACTTTCTCCCAGCTCACTCACTGCTCACTGGATAATTTCTTTCTGTCTTTTTGTAATACCAGTAGATCAACAGAAATAATTTGGTTGACCAAATATAAGTTTAACCAGCTGTTTTCCTAATACAAACCCTTTTTTTATCCTCCTTTTTAATTAAGCCTACACACAATTTTATAGAATATGATGCTCTCCTGTAGACCCAATAGAATACCAGAAAATCTCTGTGGGAGGTTTGTTCATTTGTTTGTTTGTTTGTTTGTTTTTGAAGCTATAAAGATTGTCTACATACCAGTTGTCAGAAAATTCCTTTGCTTTTATAACTGCTATAACTGTTAAACCATCTGCCATCTAACACCGGATAAAGCTGACAAATATGGATTGTGAAAAATGTATAGCATATATATCTGTATATAACTCTCTGTGAGCTGAAGATTCTTTTAATTGGGTACAATTAAAAAAAATATTTAAAGTAGTTCAAATCAGACAGCTGTCAAAGTTACATCCCTTTTATTGTGAGTATCATGTGTTTTGCCTTTTATTGCGTATCTGATAATAATGGTGCTGCTGGTAATTTGAGAAAAGATACCTCGGCTTTGAAATAAATATTAACTGACAATTTACCTATAATGTTGGAAGTAAAGTTTTAAGCCATTGCAAGTCTGTTATGCTTAAGTATGAAGTGTATTGTTTACAAATAGTTAGGCTATAACGTTTTTTCTGTACAAATTTAGTACAGACCATTTTAGTGATTAGACTGACTGGTCTGAAAGTTTTCAGTGAGAATTCTCCATTCTCACTGTCATAAAAAATGAAGGATGTTCTGAAAGGCCAGACATTTAATATAAATAAAATTTTACTTATCATCTCCAAAGGATATGATCACTCTTCTTGAGTGATCAATCTGCATCTTTTGCTATCCACAGTTTAGAACAGTTAAGACTTGAAGATAAATGGTGATCCTAGTCTTTATTAAGGGTGGCTGTAGCTCAGGAGGTAGAACAGATCACCTACTAATTGGAAGGTTGATGGGTTGATCCAGGCTGCATGACAGATGTCATTGGGCAAAACACTAACCCAACGTTGTTCTCCGTGCATCCATCAGAGTGTGAATACTTGAAAGAAAGCGCAATATAAGAACCAGTCCACTTACCATTATGTGTTGGATATTGAAGTTTTCATCAATGATTATTATTTTTGTTTCTCTGCAGCACCGACAGAAACTATGGCCGGTTTTTCCAGACCTCCTGCACTCCCCCAGTTTGGCACTCTTATGGGCTTGTCTGTTTGATGTGCGCAGTATTTCTCTGCCGTGTAAGTGGGGAGCCATTTTCACTCATGCGGATGACAATTATAATTCGACTAGAAAGAGAAACTGCTGAGTTGGCAAAGCCTGCCTGCCTTGGGAAGGTCAAAGCATTCCTGTGTCACTGACAAATGAGTTATATTTCAGGCCACTGCTTGCTACAGTTCTGCTCTGTTGTCCTTAAAATAGGAATGGCACGAGGAGGGGACACACCCACATGTGCTGGCATAGTGTAAAAAATGTACTCTGTTTATGTTCCTCGTTCTCAGTATTCAGTGCTTTACCCAGACATGCTGCATCCTTGATAGACAACATGCAGATTGATACCTAAAAATTATTTCTGTTTATGTTAAGTCATATCAAATCAAATAACCAATGACATTTGATTAAACAAGTTTATCAAATGAAAATGTTTTTCTTTCGGACAATATTTGATTATCTTTGATAAAAGTCACATAATTGACATTAACAACCCCAAAAGGAATGTTACATAGATATGTTGTTATTTATTCAAGAAAATGATCAATATATGTATTATTCTTCTATGGGAGAGGCAAGCACTCCCTTGACATCAATTCAGTTCAATTTTATTTATTTATACAGTACCAAATCACAACAGTCACCTCAAGGAACTTTATATTGTAAGGTAGACACTACAATGATACATACAGAGAAAAACCCAACAATCATAACAATCTATAACAACAATGTTATAGATAACCAAACAGCAGAAGGTAAAATCAAACTGATTTCAATGAAAGCTTTGTGTTTTATGACACACATATACAGGATTTTTTTTTTAGTTGGAATTTCTTTAAAAAACTGAACTATGTCACTTTCAGCATTATAGATGGTCTGTAACCACATGTTTCATTGTATCTTGATACTGTTTTTCTTAGTGGTTTGAGTAAAATGCTTTATATTTATAAATGTTAGCATTATATTTATGTGGTCTGTGTAACTGTTCAGTTCAGGACTAAAATGGTATGTGGGGCCTAAAATAAAATTTTGAGGAACACCCTCTGATCTTTCGTTGCTTTATTTCTTCCACAAGCAAAAAAATCAATCCAAACTCACTTTTTCTTTGCCTCTTTCCGTTCTTCATTGTAATTTTCCGTATTTAAAGAAGAGATGCCAACTCTGTCCCCATGTAGGTTAGAATAATTCCAGGTAAAAGATGGCCTTGATTTAAACATGTCATCTGTCATAACTGATCAAAATATTTTTGAAAACTTTTGTTCCTTTCATTAATATAAGAACATTCAATCAAATTCTTGGCTTGAATTTTTTTCCTTCTTTTGTAGCTAATTCATTTCTTTAAACTTTCTTAGCTTTAACAACACTTAGTTAAACTTAGTAAATTAGTCAACAGTAGGCAGCAAGTGGTAAATAACAGGAGGCAAATAGGCATCTCCATCTCACATGAGTAATCATGCTTCTCATGTGAAACAGTGTGACGACTGGGATACAGCCATGCTTATTACAGCACCTGTGAAAGAGTGTCTCCACTGCGAGGTTTCACACAGTTCAGTGGCTCAGTGTATCCTCTCACAGGAGTCAAGCTTGATTGTGTAAATCAATTATGGAAAGGGCTTAGTAACTGTGGCTTGACAAAGTACGTTAATGAGTGACTGCAGGTGTGAAAGACTGAATATGTGTGTCATGCCACTTCGGGCTTTTGGTTGGATTATCAAACAATGAGCCCGAGGGCACAGACCACTAATTATTATGAAAATACAGCATCTGGATCAAGCAATTTACTGCAGTAAATCACTTTCGTTATTGCTTTCCTCTAATGCACGCTGTATTCTTTTTTTTATTTCATATCTAATTTATAGATTAAACAAAAAAGGCTTATTTATAGTGCAATATGTGCAATAGTGCTGTATTTCCTTAGTATAGGGGAAATAGGCAGAGCTGATAAGGAGATGTTTAACATATACCCTACTTAACCAAACTACCACACTGCCTCCTACTGGTCTCACCTAGCAAAGACAGGTGCTTTCCTCCAATTGAAATTGGCTTCTTTAGTTCATTATAAACTTCTTCAAAAAGGTAATTTACAGTCTTACTCATAAACAGCTCAACAATGAGGTTGTATTTTAATGCTTTAAACCCTTGATATACTAATTTTGCATTTTTAAAAAATCCTTTACATCTCCAGTTAAAGTTACAGTTAAAATCATAAAGAGTTCATTTGCAGGCCCCTTCAACATTATTACTAATAAACAGTTGTGTTTTACTGCTATTAAGCAATGCACAGCTGGATTTGAATGGTGCTATATAAACATCAAATCATAGTAATTATGATTATTTCACTTGTGACAGTATATTTACTGCTTTACTACATAATGGCATGTGTTTCAATTATTTTACCCACCATAATTTAAATATTTTTGATGGGACAGCATTTAACAGCCACCCTCCAACTAACTTTGACCAGACACACAATGCTGTGAGCCAGAGGGAATAAATAAGAGAATAGCAAAAGTAGAGCAACAGCTAAACTTATAAGCACAACTAATTGACCAAAGGAGGCCAACTTAGTGTGGAGCGTTTTCATATAGATCTTCAGCTCTCCCGTGAGGCCATTCTTGCAGATGTTAGGGCAGAACTCTGACTAGACACACAAACTAGAAACAGACTGTAGCAGAGGGTGGCCACTAACTGCTCCAGACTTCAGACTTGATAAATAACACCATCCAGATTTCACACAGCTTCTGGTAAAATTCTCACTGACTTCCAGGAAGTAAACAATGAATTTCAGTATCTTTACATAAGTCTTTGATGTCACCCGACATTTAAAAGTGATTTTCTAAGTACATGAAAAGTTCTGGTCTTAAAGAGCTTTGTGCTTTAAACAACCTAATATATGTAATTTAAAAAAAGTATGCAAAGCCCTAAAACTGCAAAAGCTCAAACTTAATTTTCTGCATGTAGCAATCTGAAAAACCATGGAAACCCTTTATGGACTTGAACTTACCCCACCTTCCCTTCATGTGCTTTATACAACATCTCATGCACCAGTTTGTTTGTTTTTTTCCCCAACAATTAACTGCTTTTCATCTCACCAATCTGGAGCAACTCAGGGTTCAGTATCTTCCCCAAGTAAACATTGGCATACAGACTGAAGCAGCCAAGGTTTGAACTACCAACTTTCCAACTAGCACGTGGCCTGCTCAACCTCCTGAGCCACAGTCACAGTCACCAAAGCTACAGTACAGTTTACTACAGTACAAATGTCATACCTTAAACATAATGACTCAGAAATGTCAAAACCTGTTGCAGTTGCTTGTTTAACCATTATTGTGGTTAAACAAGCAACAACAACACTCTGAAAAAAGTGTAGGTTCAGAATGCACAGGCAGTGAGAGTGAGCTGGGCGATTATACTAACAATGAAGAGAAACTACGTGAAGAGCAAGTATAAGAAGAGTAATTTCATATTAGACAGAAAAAACTGAAAAAAAGTGGATGATAAACAGTCATGTGAAAAAGAAAGCTTTCACTGGGTTCTATGCAGTCCTGTCAAAACTATGTATGCGTCATGGTTCAACAAATTGTAGAACCATCTTTAGCACCAGTAACTTGAAGTAAATCTTTTATGTATGTTTTTATTAGTCCCTCACATTGTTGTGCCAGTTCGCTGAGATTATGGGCATTTGTTTATGTCCCGCCACAGCAATTCAGTTAATCTTTTACACACAACACATCTAAACCATAGATATTTGGGGGGGGGGGGGGGGGGGGGTTCTTATCTTTTCTTCTGTGAATAGAGAAAGTGGGATAAGTGGGATCATTTCATGATCTGAAATTGTTTTGCTTTTTTTCAGCACAGATAAAAGTGTTTTGATGTGTAAGAGGTTTTGTCAGGGTGATTTCAAGATTGTCTAGTAACTGTGAAAAACTCTAATTCTTATTTTCTTTGAAGAACCTTCCCAAGATATCAACTATACATAGACAGAGCTGTTGGATAAATCCACTCACCCATACGCAGAGATAAAGAGAGGGAATTTTATCTGTTATCTACACCATAGACCACCAGCAGAGGGCACGCAAGGCAGATCATAGTCTGATCCAAGCCTATAGTCCGGCCTTCTGAACGAATTATTGTGCAAGAAATGCAACTGATCAACAATCACATCCGTATGGAGAAAGTTTCTTTGTGACAGTTAAATCACTGGTTGTAACAGGAAGAAAACTACAATCAGAGCTACCAAACAACCAACTGCTAAAAATCTCATACCTTTTTAAATCTAATACTTTCTTTCACCTCGCTGAGAATAAATATTCCTGCCCCCAGAGAAGTGTGTGGCACCTGATGGAGCAGCTGTTTCCTTCCTTTTTACCCACTTGGAGCTGCTGACCCACGAGGAATATTCAGCTCGAAAGAGGATGTGATTTAATCACATTACTGCATGATCAGCCCTATCTGACTCATGGTTCTAGTTCTTGACTCCTCACTTCTTAATGACTCACAGATTCTCCAAGTCTGAAATAATTAGTATGCCCCATTTAGTCATCAGCTGAAATCCTCTCTAGTAAAACAACATGTTACAAGCCCTTTCCCAGACCAGACCACCGAGTTGCCCAGCGACTGCCTGGATTTTCAGAGACTTAATATGAAAAGAAGGGATTGGCTTGTAGAAGCTCAGCCACAGCTGATTTCACTTGTAAAGTCCAATACTGCTTTTCTTACACATTTTTCCAATGAAAATACTCAGTTCTTCCTGTCTCACAAGGTTAAAGTACAGATAAAAATTTAATTGTGCGAACAGAACATATGAAAATAAATGCTTTAAAATGGCTCTGTTAAAAAGATTGCGATAAAATAATTCAATATCAGAAATTGCTTTCTGTAAAGACTGATAAGCAAATTCACTTTACTATAATGACTGCAGCAGTGATATAGCTGTTGAAAATATGTCTAAAGGTTGAAGCTTCCTGCCACTCAGATTTTTCCCTCTAATGGAAGAGAATAGTTGGATTGTGCTCCTAACAGGAGTCTTGTGGTTTCGAAGTCTCATGGTTTCATGAAAATGCATCCAACTCAAAAAAAAACCCATGACATGGTTCTTTTCTCCTCTCCTCTTTCCTTTCCTTCCCTTCCCTTTCCTTTCCTTTTCTTTCCTTTCTGTAACTGACAAAACTGCTGTTTGAATTTCACATGACAAGGCCTGATAGTCTCAGATAGATATATTGCCTAAGGATTATCATATGACTCAGGGTTGCCATAAGTACAGGTCTGTACAGGCTTATATCAAACAAGAAGAGGAGGGGGAAGGGATTTCTTATGAATGAATGTGTTATGCCATGTGGAATAAGCAACTAGAATTAGAGTGTTCAAATTCAAATTCAAATTTTATTTGTCACACACACAACCATACACAGTATGACATGAGGTGAAATGCTTGTAGCTGTGCAATGCAATGCCCGACCATTAAATGACAGTGGTTTTACAGTATTTACAATTTACAGGTTATACAAAATTTACAGATTTAACTGTAAATTTAATTTACAGTAAAAAAAATGTGCAAATAGCAGAAAGAGATTATAAATTATAGGAAGTGTGCATGAAGAAAAACCAGAGTGCGTGTGGTGATGTGATGTGTGTGAGAGTCCAGTCTTATAGTGATGTGATGTGTGTGAGAGAGTCCATTCCTACACCTGGTTCAGGGCCCGAATAGCCTGGAGGAAGAAGCTCCTCCTCATTCTCTCTGTTATGACATTAAATAGTTTATCCAGACTATTTTGTTTTATATGTTAAATTGTATTTTCTTCATTGGGCTGTATTAACTAATTATCTTGTTATGGAAGACTAATCAATTGAGGAAAAGTATAATGTATTTGCATCTGATTTACAAGATAATAAAGGCTAACTATACAATATATTAAAAATATTTGTGATTAAAGCCTCAACCTTGTTACACTTATTAAAAACTATTTTCTCCTCAGCACACCTTAGGCTGTTTTCTTTTCTCGAACTCCGGAGTGTATTTTTTAGCCCTTCTAAATGTATTTTCAGTAAGCTACTATAAAAAAAAGTGGGCGGGGCCTGTTTCCTGTTAGGAGGGGATTTGATGACGTGACTTCAGCCAGCGCCCCTGCGCACCACACAATTGAGAACAGGCGCTCTAGCACGAACCTAGAGGAAGCCCCAGACGTCAGTTGAACATGGCGTTGAGCTGGATAGCTGTCACAAACGTACATAGGAAAACAAGCGCTGTAAGGGCCACGGCGTTTTTCTGAAACTCTACTGCGGATTAGTCGTAAATACTGACGCTATCTTGACCACGTTTATCTGCTTTTCATCCGAGTCCCTTATTTCTGGGACTCATTGAACGCTGAAGAAAAGGGCGGTAGAGCGGTGTTGACAGCTAAGGTACCGGACTCAGCTAACGTTGATCTCTGTCAGAAAATGTGTTGAAACCTCCTTTGCTAACTAACGTTTACTAGCTGGGAGCTAGCTGTTGATTTTGTGTGTCCTAAGATATTAGTCAGTCGATAAGAGCGCAACATGGTTCTATAAACTGTTGCTCGTTTTTTCTTTCTTTTTTTTTTTGGTTTTGTTTTGTTTATTGTTTGTTTTTTCGGGTCCAAGAAACTCGGCTACTATATTGTCATTCCAAACCTAACGTCATATGCCAGGTTTGTGTCCCCGGTGTTAGTGAGATAGGTTAAGAAAATGTCAGATAATCAGAGTTGGAACTCCTCCGGTTCTGAGGAAGATATAGAGCCTCGAGAGGAGCCTGGACATCCCATTGGCATCGCCGAGTTCAGCGGATACCTTAGTAAGGTAAGTCACGTTTGAAAGCCTTTTTTATGTATTTATTTTCCTCGCTCAGTTTCGCTGTCATGTCCCGTGGGTCTAAGTGGCACAGCTGTGTCCGTATACGTATCAGGAAAAAATCTCGGTAATGTGGTGACAAATCGTGGTATGTCTCCTTTAGGAAAAGGTTATCCAGTGAATCCGCCCAACAACATTTCCATCAACGTTATAGCTATATCACACCAGTAATCCCTCTGAAGTAAAAGGAAAGCCCCCAGTGAAACCAGATGACCAGCTAGTGTAATGCACAGGTCTTGTAGCCCTCAAGCTACTAGATGTAAAATTTATTTAAAGCCTGTACTGTAAAGCAATTCAACAAAACGTTTGCTTAGTATAACTAGACTAGTATTATTGTTCAACTGTCCTGGTTTTCTTTAGTAAAGGGACTGTTAAGTCTTTCGGTAGACAAAGTCTAATCTCTGTAACCTATTTTGCCATATGGTTTTGCTCATGTGTGTCACCCTTTTTTGGGCAAATTGAGCAAGGTTTAAATTTGTTAAGCTGCTGACAAGCTAATGTGGTAATCTCACTGTACACAGGCTGTCTCTGAACAGATCGCACGCTGACCTGCTAACCAAGCATATTGTGCGATTAAGCAGATCTGTAACCAGATGAGCTCACCTGTTAAATCGAACTAAGCTATACATACGTCATAGGTCTTGAGGTTTAATGAGTCTAAACCTTAGATTAAATTCTATGTGTCAGAATGTTTTTTATGGAAAATTTAAGTTTGTTTTGATTTATTCAGTCCCCTACTGTGAAAATGCTTGCTGTTTTAGTGCAGTCTAATACCACAGAAACTATCTTGTTCAGATGGTACCAAACAGCAGTACAACTGCCAGCATCGGTATCTAGCATTTTGGCTAGATCACTCCTCATGGAGCCAGAACAGCTCAGTCCCATCTTGATCTACAGATCAGTCCATCCCACACATGCACAATTGGACTTAGATGCTTGGTATTTGAATGTTATCCTTGAACAGTTTTTACAGTTTGTGCAGGTAGTCCGCAACAGTGTTAATGCACATGGTAGCTGTAAAAGTAACATCCTTATTAATAGACCTGAGGTCTCCAAGGAGAGCATTATGCTTCTTAAGCCTGCAGGCCTTTTTCCTAAGTGCATTCGGTAGGTAGCAGTCTCTTCCCCAGGTAAACAGCTCACTTGGCTGTCCTCATGAAGTAAAAGAAAACACAATCTATTAGGGCAAGTCACCTTGTTCAATTGCTCTAGGGTCCAGTTCTGGGTGTTTTGTGGTTGAAAGTGGTCAGCTTGAGCACTTGGCTGAAAAGTAGCCATGAAGTTTTTAGCAGTTTGTGCTACAGTAGCTCTTCAGTAAGGCTGAAGTTCAACTGTTTGAACTTTCTTGTCCCCCAGTATAGAAAAGTATTGACGCTGCTCATTTTTATTTTCAGTGGACAAACTACATCCACGGCTGGCAGGACCGTTGGGTTGTGCTGAAAAACAACACACTGAGCTACTACAAGTCTCAGGATGAGACAGAGTATGGCTGTCGGGGTTCCCTCTGTCTTAGCAAAGCTGTTATTACTGTGAGTACTGCATTTGTAATTTACCAGAGGCGACTGATTACTGACCAGCTAAAGTTGTGAAACTTGTGCAAATGTGGTCCTTACAAAACATCTTGCAAGAATGGCTGCTCTTGTAACACTTCACTAAGAACTACATCATGTGACTCTCATTCTTGTGCAACTGTAATTAGGATAGACCAAAAAAATACATCTCCAAGCTGTTAGAAGCAGAGATCACCATGCTCATCAGATCTTTCATATAATCCTGTCAGAGAAATTTATATTCCCACTCTTTCACCTTTCATCTTTTCTCACTGGGATCCCGAGGTCAGCTCTTTCTGACTTGCTCTTTCCAAACAGTAACAGGGGAAATGAATAAGTTATTGTTTCTAGGCAACGCTTTGCTATTAGATCTGTTTGTTCAGCTTTAACCATTCCCAGCACATGTAAAAATTAACTTTTGCACAGCACTCTCTAGGGAATTAGCTTCTCACTCCAGTGAAAACATACCCCATATTTTTGGAAAAATAGCAGGTGATGTCCATTCACAGACAGTTATTGCAGTGTAGTGACAGGCGTGTTACTTACTTAGTTTATGCCATCTATTGAGTAACACGCTTCATTGCATTGATTTAGTTAGCCATATTTACAATTACACCATACTCACCGGTCAAATGTTTACAGTTTTCTGACTTCTTCCTTTTGCCATTTCTGTTATGGGCTCAAAATCAAAATTTTACATTGGAATAGAAACAAACTGAAGGTTAAAAATGTTCCACATAACAAAACATACATGAATGTCATGTCTGCATACTATGGCTGCAACTAAAGATTATTTTGGTAGTTGACTAATGTACCAATTTGAAAATAATCAAACGTATTTTTAAAATTACTCAATAGAACATCAGAACAAAAATGAAATAAATAACATTAAATAATACAAATTACAGTGCTAGTAGTATTTAAAAAATAATAATGTGCAAATACAAAAGTTAAAAAAATGGCTTCTGTCAATAAGCTTAAATAAAGCTTCAAATCAAATAAAAAGGATTTTATTTTCCAGCCCAAAATAACAAGTTTCCAGATGATTCAGTTCATGAATTCATGAATGCCGTGGACGTGCTCTGGAGTGAGGCTTGCTCTTATCTTTGAAATAATGTTCCCAGCTGCTGATAACAATCCTAAAGATGCTCTGTCATGACTTCAGCCATTTGAGAAGTGCATAAGCCTCTTTACAGGATAAACTTATCTATACACCTGTGCTTAATACTAGTAAAACAGAATTAGAATAGATCATTACTAATCACAAATCTTGTTATATATCATAGTTTCTCAGATGGTGTAGTGTTCAAATATGGTCCAACACACAAGTTAACGACCTAATGTTAGCTGGAAGAGATTTACTATTCAGAATAAATGCTAATATTATTGTGAAGGGGAAAAAGGAGGGGGAAAACTAGGAGACAGTGTAGCTGCTTCTGTTTAATGGTTCAGTGTCATCAGTTATGCAAACTGCATACACATTATATCTTTATTCCAGAGGGAAGTAACGGAAGTCTATGTTGCACTCCTAACAGATTTTTTTCAGGGTAATGACAGTTAAGAGATTTTGCTTAATGCATTATTTTGTGTGTGTGTGCGTGTGTGCGTGTGTGTGTGTGCGTGTGCGCGTGTGTGTGTGTGTGTTTGAGACTATTTCTCTCTTGGGGTCAGTTTCCATAGTATCAATATTAAGTTTTGGGTAAACCAAACAAGACTCCTCCAGTAACTCATCAGCTCATTCATAGTGTTGGCATTGATTCTTTGGTGGTGTATAAATTATAGTTTGTTATAAATGCTTTGACTATGACAAATTCTCAAGCAGTGAAACTGATAAAGGCTTACAGTTAAATCTCTGATATTAAAGCATTGTGTGGAATCGATAAGGAACTTCTTCTATTATCCTTTAATCACCTGCTAACTTTTATTAGCTCAAGATTTATTTCTGAGTCGGTCTTTTTTCTGTTTGTTGACTTGGTCCTGAACTGTTTTGTCATGTTGTTCCAAGTTGTGGTTATAATGTGATTGTAGGATAAGTGTATCTACAAAGACTGACATGAACATTGCCATTTTTAGCTCCATGGTCAGTTAATAAGCACACTGACCTACTTAGAATCTCTCACTGGTATTGGTGAGCAGTAGATGTTTTTATCTGTATGAGGTAAATGCAAAAATGGATGGTGACATCCTGGGTCTTTCTGCAATGGTATTTATGTCACAATGAACCACTTGAAAGGGTTGGAGAAAGAGAAGAAGTTAAATAGACCAATGCCAGTGAAGCTTTGCAAGGTGCCTTTAGCCAGCAAGTGTGTCTCTTCCTGATAGTGTGTGACTTCCTTCACTCTGTGGATCATGATGACAGTGAAGAAACATGTGCCTTATTGTGTAAGTAACTAACAAAAATGTTCATGGCATCATTCACTCTTGCTGATTTAGCTTTCCTTTTCCCTTTGACCACTTGGTGAGTCAATGCTTCCTCTACTATGACTGTAAGTGAATCCTGTTTTGGTCCCAGACAGATGCAGAAAAATGTTCCTGGCACTTGGTCTTTAGTTTAGTGTTGAAGGAATAAGAACATATTATATATATTGTGTTGTTATATGTCTGAAGTTCATTTAGGTGGAGAATTAATATATTGTTTTGATTACATTTAGCTCTTTCAAAGTTTAGTAGGGTGTTTCAGAGTTATAGTGGTTTCACTCCCTCCTTTTTTTCTTCTACTGAATTGTTGTGACTTCTTTTCTTGTACTCCTATTCATGGAGTTTGGGAGTTTGTGACTGCAGACACGTACACCAGCTAAAAAGAGGTTAGATGGGAGAGGACAGAAAGGGACGCTTTTTGGTGCTTTGTAGGAAGTTTATATTTATAAGAGAATAGAGACAGGGTGGGGCTGTTTTCCCTCATCATTTTCATGACCAAACCATAAATATTTTAGCTGTAAATAAGTTCATAAAATGTAGTTATTTATCTACCGTGCTGGGTGGAAAACTACTAAACAAATAAGATTCTTATTCCACTTGTATAATAGTCTCTGATACTAATTCACACACACACACACACACACACACACACACACACACACACACACACACACACACACATAGATGGATGGATATCTATAGCTAGAGATAGGTGTGGGAATTATAAAGTACAGTAGCAATTCACATAAAGGCAGGGATTGTGGGGGATGCTGCCAGAGGCTTTTGGCAGCAAACACAGGCAAGGAGAACGGCACAATACCCTGAATAAAAAGAATCAAAAGAATCGCTGAAATAATCACTCACTAACACTCCCTCTTAAAGGCATCACTAATGGTCACAACCTGCTATTTGTCCCAGATAGATTTCTAAATATCTAGGTTAAATAGTGAAAGTAACATTATGAGGCAAAGAGAACTGCATGTTTGATCCAACCTTTATTAGATATTGGCCTTTGAAGATGTAAAAACAAAGTATCGATTTGTCAAGGGACCTTCAGAGCTTTACTGCAGTCACATCTAAAATATCCATCCCTTTGTTTAATGCCTGTTTGTTCTGTTCATGGTCACAGGGGACTAATAAGGTAATAGACTCTGGACAACATGTATTCACTAGACCTTCATATTCACTTTGATAGTTGATTCATCAAACTGCACAAATAAACTGACACAGAATAAACAGTCCATGCACTTTTATTTAATTGTTTTTTTTAGTCTGTTTGCCTTTCTCATGCGACTGTGGCTGTGTTTGTTGTCAGCATGCCGTGTCATCTTGTGAAAGAGCATGTCAGAAATTGATTTTTTTTTTTTGTTTCCCTTGGATCCAAGTAACTTCTCAGACTTGGTGCAGGTTCCTATTTGCCATGATTATCTGTTAGTAGGCCAACATCCAGCAACCAGATGTCACCAGAATCCAGATTTATACACTTCCAAGTTTTGTGCATGACTGCAACCAGCTCTCTCACGTGTGTTTCCATAGTTTTAGTATAGTATAGTTGTAGTAGATAAGCAATAGTAGTGGGGGAGCTTTTAACAAGTGATTTTTCTCAAAAAGAGTCATTGCTTATATGGAGGTTAATCGTTTAGATTAATTTAGATATATGAAAAATGCAAAGACAACAACTACTTGTGATTTCTGCAGGTTTGAATCCAGTCCTTTGTTTCTTTTAACTGATACAGGGTCAAGGATGCCACATGCTTGCTTCCTTCCTTGTATTTGTTTCCTCTTCACATGTGTCTCTGTGATGGCTGTTGGTTTTATGTAAGTGCTGCTGGTAACTCCTAAATGAGCGTTTGATTAGGAGGGCATTCAGTATTCACTCAGATGCTGTGGTATTGACATTGAGCATCTGCTCTTGGCCCCAGTGCTGCTCAGATGCCAGGCAATATAGTCAAATCACACTCTTCCAATGAAATCTACTTAAATTCCCTGTAGTGGGCCATTTCTTACTCTGCCAATGGACTCAAGCATTCTGCAGTTAAGCTCAAGCCATCTCTAAGCGTATTAGATCACACAAGAGCAAAGTATGGCCAGTAAACTGTCTTAGACTGGGGTGCTATGTAATAAAATCAAATAAAAATGAAATCCACAGACCAAAAATCATGTTAATGGTGATTTCAACAAATCAATCCGTCAGCTATTTTTAACGGAGAGGTTATTATACGGAAGAGTTGCACATTAAATCTTGTTTTACTGTGAAGAGGGACAATAAAGGAATTCTATCCAGTTCATCTGTCCCTTGGACTGTATGTTTCAGTATCACACAACATGCCAGACTGCCAGTCTTAGATTGTCCTGGGACATTAATATTCTAGGAACGTATTGATGCAGAGCTGTATTAGGGTTGAGTCTATCAAGACAAAAGAAGTTAGATTTTTTTTTTTTCACTGGGAAATATTTGACTGCTCTTTGGAAACAAATGGAACTGTCTGCCTTGAGTTCACATTTATAACATAAGTGTATGCGCACTAAGTTTCACTCATGACGTGTGCAGTGGTACATATTTGACAATCAGTCCGATATAAACTACTACTTTAGAAGTTGATGCACCATGTAATCGTTTTATTTAAGTAATCTCTTCATTGTGACGACATGTTTCAACTCATATGTCCCAGTGTGTTGCCCTTTGCTTACTTTACCTTAGTATGAACTATTTCCAAAAAAAAAAAAAAAAAATTGCTCATCCTTGTATTAGACAGTGAGCTCATAATTGCTCGTAAATGTATGTAGCTCTATGTAGCTTGGTTCACAGAATTAAAAAAATACTTTATAGTAGTGTTAATGTGTTATAGATTAAATGGAGTTCATAGATTGGAATAATCAATTAAGTAAAATTACAATGTTTGCCCTCACAAGTTGATATTGATTCAGTGACCCAGGAAATCGATAATTGCATTAATTAAACACTAAAACTGTTAACTTCAATCACTTTTTCTCCCTGGAAAAAAAAATCATGGAAATGAAGTCTTTGCAGTGTTGGATCCCCTTATAGCCCTCCATTATAAAGGACTAAATTTGTTACATTTATTACAAACACAATAAATACAGCTTACAGATGTGTTTATTTTATTGTGGCGAGCATACGGAAGGAGAGATTTTTCTTTCTTTCTATTAAACTGCATTTCTGTTCATTAAGTATTTTCATTTCTCTGTGCCCTCTAACTTCTATCTGTGACTCTTTAAACAAGCCAGGCTTTTACTCATACTACCCTTTGCGATTAGACGTTGAAAGCAGTTTAGCCTTGGGACTTAACTGCCGAAGTGTCCTTTCACAAGGTCTGATGCTACATATGTAAATGCCATCATTACCTCTTCCATTACTGTCACACAAAGTCTGGTTGCATGCAACACCAACACAGTGGATTTGCAGTTCTGACAGTATACTGGAGAGCTATTAGGAGTGTGCTCCATTGTGCAAAAATGCTTTACAAGGCCAGTTATCTGCCATTGCTCCACCTGTAATACACCATTTTAAAATTGAGACTTCTGTGCCTGTCATGCACTCTTCTTTGTCTTCCATCACTTTGCGATATATAGATTGGTCTAAACTAAAGACAGGCTATTATTAAAGGAAACGCAGGAACAGATTGTTGCCCACCATGTAACATACAAGGGACAGCTCAGCAGTTTGCTTTTGGACTGTCTTTTTAATAGCTACTTTCATGGGTGACCACCCCTCACATATGCCTCGCTGTGCACTCCTAAACAGGAAAGTCAGCTGGTTTTCCTGTTGGATTGAAAAGAACATGAAAGCAAATTCTGAATTTTATGGCTATATCACTACAGATATCAAGTCAGCTTGGTTCCCATAACTGGCCTCATTTACGAGAATCTCACACACTGATTAACCTAGTTTTTGTCCTATATTCTTTTTCTGTGTGTATATGTTTTTTTTTCAGCCTCATGAATTTGACGAGTGCCGGCTGGATATGAGTGTAAACGACAGTGTGTGGTACCTCAGAGCTCAGGACCCCGAGCACAGACACCAGTGGATTGAATCGATTGAACTGCACAGGGTAAGTCTTTAATACAGCAGACCATGAACTGGTGTTATCAAAAGAGATCAAATTCTTGTCATATTTAGAGATGTCATCTCATTCAGAGATTTGTAAGTGTGTGTTTATTGTTTGCTTGTGTGTGTGCTTGTATGTATTTCTTAGAGTATCAGAGAAGGGAGGAGAGAGAAGGGAGGAGTCCAGGGAAGAATAATCATCCCTCCACCACTGGTGCGTTTGTTGGCAAAACCAAAGGAGTGTAGGAGCTCTTGTGCATTTGTCTGTAGCACAGTAGTGTTACAGCACGTGTTTCTGTTTGCACAAATTCATTATTTTTTATCCATAATTGTGTACTTTAATACTGTACTGTGTGGGCACTTTAATCCTAGACGGTTCTCTACTGGTGCGTAAGGGCTTTTTAACAAAGTAGGTATACATAGCTCAGTTATTCTAACACTGGAGTTAGCTGAGGCTTAGCACGATCCTTTTTCAAACACAGACACTGAACACAAAGGTAACTTGCTGAGGAAGCTGTTTGAAGAGCACAACTAAGATTTGTTTAAATCATTTTTGTTGACGTTACCCAGATATCTCAGATAACCCTTGACTATGCAATCTGTATTTTTTTTTTTTTTGCTTTGGCATCAGTGGCAGAGTGAATTTATACACTTTTAGAGTAGAAGTTTGTCGTTTACATGTTTTAGTGCATGGAGAGCAACAGTGGTAGCCAGCATATTTATTCCATGGATAAAAGACAGTAGTGGCTTTGAGGACACTCTTGTGTTTATATTTGTACATCCATACTACTCAATGTATGTCACATGTGTAAATGTGTTTTGCATTTTTTGCCACAAAGATAATTCTTTGTGGCATGTGTGATTTAGCATTTATGCCTGTGTTTAAAAAAAAAAAAAAAAAAAAAAAAAAAGGAAAGAAATCCCACAAACTAATTTTTAAATACAGATTTTGTGTGTGACTATTTAAAGGGGCCCTGCTACACTCATTTCCAATGCAATATTCCTTTACCACACCTTCTGCCTCTCTGCTTAAACACATGCTGCTCACACGTGGTACTTGATTTTAGGAAATCCCCCCCTCTTTACCCTCCTCCCCGTCTTCGATCATCTAAGCACCAGTGACTCAGACAAGAATAACAAAGAATGAATCTTGAGCATATACAAGCATACCCGGCCTTCCCACCCACAATGAGTCATTGCCTAAAACCCTTCTTCTTAGAAGGCCCCACTTCCCTGTCTAAACTACATTACTCATAGCACTTAGCAACCAGCGTCTCCAGGGAGACACAACACACTACAAGCTCAGGGATCAGTCATCTTACACTTTGAAAAAGTGACACATCCTAAAATGAAGCAACTCTTGTTCCTAGGATACTGTCAGTGTTTAGATAAACTATATTTGTTTTAAGTTCTGTATGTCCAGATATATGGCCTAACGTACTGTAATCTAATCTCTTGTATCTGCCTTTATACAATTATTTTATTATACTTATTCATTATTAGAAAATGATAAAGTCTGTTTCTGCTCAGGCAGAAGGCTTTCTATGAGGACCAGATGTTGCATCTTCTTTTTTTCCAATGAGCATGTTTATATGTATTCAGTGGGGCTGTAATCACCAGGCACACTAAATATTTGTACACCTATTATTTACCCTGCAGCATGCAACCTAATGACCTGTGCATGTGTGTGGGTCTTATTGACAAGGCATCCAACATCTGATACTTTATACTGTGTTAATTTGTATTTTCAGATTTTTATCCTACCATGGATAGAAACCCTCTACTTGCTTGGATAGTTACTTTTTTGTCATCAAACAGGTTAAAATGTCTTTATATAAACATTTAGCAAGGGCCATTTGTACTGGTTAAGTCAGTGGGGCAGCAGAATGTTGGCTAAAGGGCAAGCAGCAGTGACAGAAATCCATCTGAACACAGGCAGAGCTACTTCTGGTCACTGACCGACAGTAACCCCAAGCTCTTGTGCCTGTCATGTGCGTATACGTTTCATGCCCTCTGCTGGCTCAACTTGAAACTATCTTTTAAAGGGACGGGTACTGCAGCTCTTGTTTCTCGTCAGTGCAGCTGAACCTTTTCTCTGTGTTGTCATTACTGTCTATTTTGAGGGCCAGTTTATTATGTAAGAGGAAAATTGAACCAGCCTGGCTTACAGGAAGCCAGCTGATATTTCAGTTGTGCTGTCATGGTCACTAAAACCTTGTCACGTGCTGCTGTTGTCACTGTGTCTGAAACATTTTCACAACAACATTAAGTGTTGTTGTACCTGCTTGAATGTAATGTGAAAAGAATTTCAGTGTTTACTTACTGTATGTTGTTTTTCAAAGGATGACAACAATTTTTATTAAACCTTTTGAAGTTTAGAATAGTAGGACTAATGGTGACTACATCTGAATACTTTATAAGGAAAAAACTAAAAAGATACATATTTGTTTTTATAAAGAACTTGGTTAGTGTCTCTAATTTTGCTTAAAGGGGACCTATTAGTGTTGCAATATGCTCATATTAAATATGGCTTAAGTGTCAAATAGATCAGTGTATTTACACATAATTTCTGAGCTTTATGCTCATCCAGGTAAGTATATCCTAAAAAGTTGATTCTGTTCATCTGGACGTAGTATTTTCAACACCACATTAATACAATATAGTTTATTTATTTATTTATTTATTTTTACAATTAATTTTTATAGTCTTTTATCATTAACTGTTGTTTTCTGTATGTGTCTGATGTATTTGTTTGTTTGTTTGTTTTGGTCTTTTTTTTTTTTTTGTCTTCCTGGAATATAGTTGCTTTGCTTTACAGCTCTCCTGTTAAATAACTACAATCCATTTTCAAAGGTGTTGTAACAAACTAAATTGTTCACAGTTTGCTGTATTTATTTTTGCAGGCTGATTCTGGTTATGGCTCTGAGTCCAGTCTGCGGAGACATGGCTCTATGCTGTCTCTCACCTCAGCCACCAGTGGCTACTCTGCCACCTCCACGTCTTCCTTCAAGGTGAGTTTTCCTGGTACTGTTTACTCGAGCTGAGGAAGTCAGTGGGTACAGTCTTGGATCTGTACACATGAGGGCTCTATTTGTGATGTTTGGATAGTTGTAGATGCACAGGCTGATCATTTTTGTCTGGTTGCATGTTGATAATGTAAACTAAGGTTTATAGCTAAATCTGTTGTTTCTTCAGAAGGGTCACAGCCTGAGAGAGAAGCTGGCCGAGATGGAGACGTTCAGAGATATCTTGTGCAGGCAGGTGGACACACTGCAGAAATACTTTGATAGCTGTGCAGATGCTGTGTCCAAGGATGAACTGCAGAGGGATAAAAGTAAGAACCACAGCCACCCACACACCTACAAAACCATTGCTTTGGTGATCCAGTTTGGATATATATTTTGTCTTTTTAACATTTGAAAGAGAAAAAAAATCCACTTTGTCAGAGCGTTTTAAACTTTTTAAATCAACTTTCTTTTTATGTAGCTGGATTTAAATAGTTGATCATTTCGGGCAAAAAAAAAACAAACCCCCAAACATTTTCGTTTTCAGCTTCTCAAAAATGAGGATTTCTGGTTTTTTTTTCCCTTGAATGTATTCCCTTCATTTTACCAAAACTTTAGCATTCATATTTTACCTAGAACTGATGATAAATATTTGTTTAGGAGAAACCTGGGCTGGGTCTGGTAAGGAATGTGTTTATGTGCTGTGACTCACCCACCCCTCATACTGTCTTGGCTGGCTGAACATTTGTTCACGGCAGCCTGCACTGGGCACTGTCGTTGACTGCAGTGAATAAAGCTCTGCTTTTGTTCTCCTCACCTCCCTCTCTGCGCCTCTTTGCCTCTCTCACCCTGTTTTCATTCTGAAGATGAAACCGGACCATTGTCATGTTGTGCAGCACAGCAGCGATCTGTCAGTCTGATTTTATCTGTGCTGCAGCTTAAGTTGCAAATGGGCCACTAGGTGCTTTCCTGTTCTGTAGCCCTCACTTTCAGAAGGGTCCTGAAAGAAAAGACTTGCCTGTAGCAACACAAATTTCTTTGGTTTTCTTGTGTTTCCTCTGAATCTTTCTTATGTTTTTTTCCCAGTTGTGGAAGATGATGAGGATGACTTTCCCAACACCCGCACAGACGGAGAGTTTCTGCACAACAATAATGGCAGCAAAGAAAAATGTGAGTATTGCGGGCACTCTCTTTCAGAGAGCCTGTGAACTTGTTTTTAAATGTATTTCTGTCTAGATCACTGAAAAAATACCTAATATCAGGTTGTGATATCACATGTCATTTAGAGTTATCAAAGTTATTTGTTAAAATATTAAAAAATAACTTGTACCAAAAGCTGTTAACTTGCATATAAGAAAGCTCTGAGAAATAGCAGCCAGAGACCAATAGCCAGCATGCTGCAGGTTGTGAGTTGTAAGTTTCTACTTTCAGATCTGTCTGATGTCACTGAGAAAGGAAAGCTTTAGTATTGTCATCTCTGCTTTAATTGAGCCCATGTATTGTGAAACCTCTAGTAAGAAGAGGCTTTAGGAAGTCTAAAGCTTGCAAAATAGTTACATTTACTCAATTTTTTAAGGGACAAAGCCTTAAAAATTATGTTTATTTCTCATAGCATTTACTGTACTTCCTCTGCTCCTCTGATTTGCAGTGTTCCAGTCCTTGAATCCCAAAGGAATCAATGGCATAGATTTTAAGGGAGAGGCCATTACATTCAAGGCTACAACAGCTGGAATCTTAGCCACTCTGTCCCACTGCATCGACCTGATGGTGAAGAGAGAGGACAGCTGGCAAAAGAGACTGGATAAGGTTTGTAATCTCTGGCTCAACAGTGTCCAGATGAGTTTCATCTACAATTCTTGTTTCTTCAAATTTAGGCTTATTTTCTGTGTGTAGGAGATGGAAAAGAGAAGAAGAATAGAGGAAGGCTACAAATCAGCCCTCAATGAGTTGAAGAAAAAGTCTCACTTTGGAGGTCCAGATTATGAGGTAATGTGTAAATGTCATTCACAGTACAATATTAATAATGGCTTATAGGAGAGCCTTTCAGTTAATGTTCTCATTCTACTGGCAGGAAGGTCCAAACAGCCTCATCAATGAGGATGAATTTTTTGATGCAGTGGAAGCTGCTCTTGACAGACAGGACAAAATAGAAGAACAGGTAATCTAAATATCAGAGTACAGTGTACCATCAACTATTTAGATACACTAATTATACACTTAAACACTGTCAGGTCTGTGATTAAAAACACCTGTTTCTGTTTGTGTTTAGTCTCAAACTGAGAAGACAAGAATACAGAGATCTGACGCTGTTCCTCTTGAAGATGCCTATTCAAGCTCCGACACACACAGATTCTCCAACAAGGTTGTTAAACCCTTCACTCAGATGTCATTACTTGTCATCATCTGTGGACTCATTGTTTGCCATGATAGACTGTCGAATCCTCAGTAAATACAGATGCCCACTTCTTGAATAGGCATCTGCATTTACTGAGGATTTACTAGCAGCATGAAATGCAAGGTCTGATTTTTATTTGTGTCCAATGTCAGACTTGGTAGTACACAGAGAAAGCGCAAATGGGCTCTTAATCTTTTGTGAAAGAAATTCTGTGAATTTTAAAAAAACTTTAATGTTCCAGATTCTATCAGCTTCCGCATTTAGAGGTTTGATTAATTTTTGTTCACATTTCT
Source organism: Neolamprologus brichardi (assembly GCF_056152115.1). NCBI lineage: Eukaryota > Metazoa > Chordata > Actinopteri > Cichliformes > Cichlidae > Neolamprologus > Neolamprologus brichardi. Next base: position 55,641,193 of record NC_142110.1, read on the forward strand.
CATTTGACTTTTCAATTTAATTTCCTTCATTTTGCTAAGGTGTGCCCGATTTGTAGATGTAGGCAATCCAGCATTACTACTAGAGAAATGACACAAAGAAAAACAAGCCTGTGCTCTTTAGTGCAGCAGGCAAATCAACTAATCATCCTCTGAAGAACGGATGGAAACTGGTAAATGGGCTGTGTGGGTTTTTCTGTTACAAACATCGATCATCAATAAGGCAGTTTTGTGGTTTCAGGACACTTTTCTTCATTTCCACTAACAGGGTGCTGTTCTGGAACCTTTTTGAGAACCAGAGCACATTTAGTGAATGTTACATAGCATTTCTAGAGGTTGGGTCCCTTCCTATTGGAAGAAAATCATGGTGGGCAGAATCTGAGAGTGACCTTTACTAATAATTGGTGAACTTGTTGTGGTAGCCCCTCACATATTGTTAAAAAAAAGCTACTCCTTCTTCCTGAACAACACCCAAGTCAGTCGATGTTTTTGCAGACTGGATGAAGGCACTGTACAGCTGTAATCAGTTTCTATTCATATTAATGATAATGAATTATTTCCAATGTTGATAAATGTTCTAAAAGTAGGAAGTTAATATTTTGTCTTTTAAGACATGGTTTTAAGTTTTTGTCCACATTCTGTTTTTATTAGCCATATATTTACTCTCAATCTTTTCAAACTGATCAGTATCATCTTTTCTTTTTGCTCCTGGCTTTGTGTTGTAGGTGGAGGAGATGGTGCAGAGTCACATGACCTACTCCTTGCAGGATGTTGGTGGAGACGCCAACTGGCAGCTGGTCGTTGAAGAAGGTGAAATGAAGGTATGAGGAAGATTTGAATGTAAAATGGTGCTCGCATGCGCGTTAACTTATTTTGAAAAGGTAAACTGAATTTGTTCTTAAAGTAACATTTATCTAAACCAGTTTATTGGATGACATGTGTTTAAGCCTCATTATATAAGAAAAAGTGATTATGTCTGGATTTCACATAAATGTGGCTTATGTATCCAGGTATACAGGAGAGAGGTAGAAGAAAATGGGATTGTACTGGATCCGCTGAAGGCCACTCATTCAGTAAAGGGGGTGACTGGTCATGAGGTGTGCCACTACTTTTGGGACACTGCCTACCGCAGTGACTGGGAGAGTAAGTTTGTGAACTTAAAATCAATTCAAGTCTAATTTCAGACAATTGTTGCTGTTGTAGTGGTGTGTGAAAAAAAGTGAACTCCAAATGTTCACTTTCATATTTATTTATTTTTTTATATACTCTTTGATCTGTGATTACAAAGAGAGCGGATATGAGATATGTGAGCTTAAGTTGTCTGTGTTTTCTTATTTGGTGGGTGTATCAGAAGCATTACACTATCAGCAGTGACAAACACTGCCATATTACAAGGAAAAGAGGATCCCTGTTTACAAGAAGCAGCCAATCAAAAGAAAGCTGGTTGAAAGGGAAGGGGGAGAGAAAATGATTTGTTTGAGATTGAGGCTGAACTTGAGGGCTGCACCAGAGCTCAGTCCTTATTTTAAACTGAATTGTGCAACACTAGTCCAGTAGACTGTGGAGGTGGGAACGAGTATAATAAACCCTCTTATAAATGTTATAGTTAATGGGTTTGATGTAATACTGCCTTTTTTTTTTTTTTGCTTCCTTTAGCTACCATTGAAAACTTTAATGTTGTGGAGACGCTGTCGGACAATGCAGTTATTGTATATCAAACACACAAGGTGAGAGCTACAAGCTGAGTATCAAACACTGTATGCAGTGAAGTACACTGTTTTAAGCTACTTAAATACCTCACCATTGATTAGAGCATGAATCATTCTTATCACATCTGAAACAACAAGAAAGAATTTGTGTTGCAGCGGGTGTGGCCTGCCTCTCAGAGGGATGTGTTATACCTTTCTGCCATGAGGAAAATTATGGCCAGCAATGAGAATGATCCAGACACCTGGCTGGTCTGTAATTTCTCTGTGGATCATGATAATGCACTGGTGAGCAGTCAAGCCTCCTGAAATCTGACACAAAGAGCTTCTTCTTTTAAAAAAATAAATAAATAAAAAATAAATGTGTAATGCTGACACATTTGTTCATTCTCGATCGCTTTCCACAGCCAACCAGCAGGTGTGTGCGTGCCAAAATCAACATTGCCATGATCTGCCAGACGCTCGTCAGTCCACCAGACGGAGATAAAGAGATCAGCAGGGACAACATCCTTTGTAAAATCACCTATGTCGCCAATGGTGTGTGTCACTGTTTTAGCCACAGCTGATGTTAGCAGTCAGGGTGCTGCTTAGTTTGTTTAGTGGGTTACTGTTGTTGTTTCTGCTGTTGTCTTTCTGTCCTTTTGGTTATTATTTTTTAACACAGTTCAACCATTAGAGGGAGACTGGTTTGTGGTTGTGCATCACTGCTGCGAGAGATTGTTCAGTCCTTTTCAGTGGTGTTATCTCCAGAAACTTTTAACTTCATTAGATACAGTTTAATTATTTGATCCCCTGCTAAATCTTTAAGTTTGCTCACTTATAAAGGCATGAACAGTCTCATTTTTATGAATCTGGTGTCCATGAATTTTGCATTTTCACCCAAACATTTAAAATCACCATTTGAGTTAGAATTTGAGTTTAACCAATATAAGTGATTGGTACCTTCATTTAAAACAGCCAATAAATGGAAATTTAAAAAGTAAAGAGATGAAAGAATCACTCTTCAAAGTGTCTTCCCTTTTTGGCAATACATGCTTAGAATGCTACAAACACAACAACCATCTGATCTGAGTAGAGAAGGGCGTGGTGTAAACAAGTTATCCATGACTTGTACAGTAAAATAATAAGTCTAGTAAGTGCACATAGTAAAAGTGAGGGAAATCGCTTTATGTTTGGTTTGTTTGAAAGAAAAAATATATAGTATTTGCATTAAAATCCCATATAGGTCGGGCTCTATTTAAAATTGTTAGTTCGTTTACTTTACAGCCTCTGGAAATGGCTGAGCACTTGGCAATAGCAGAAAGGAAGAACTCCTTTTTTAACAGGAACAGAGTTGTGGCTAAGGGAGGAGCAACAATCTGCCTTTTTCATTTTTTTAACATCTCGTTGAGTGCCAGATTTTTATGCCAACATCTTACTGCTGGGGCTCATATTTTTCTCTCTTTACCATAAAGTAGACTTTCTGCCAGCGGGCCCAAACAAAGAGCCATGCAAACGTAATGACTTTAAACTGAAAGCTACCTACATATGTTCACTAATTATGGTAGGTTATATCAATGCTTAATGTATGAAAATGGGGTTAACCATGATTCAGTGCTCTTTCTTTACTGTATGCTTGAAGCTGGAAATAATCTTTATGTCGTCTGTGTGCAGTGAATCCAGGAGGCTGGGCTCCTGCCTCTGTGCTCAGGGCCGTGGCTAAGAGGGAGTACCCCAAGTTCCTCAAACGCTTCACCTCCTATGTCCAGGAAAAAACTGCTGGCAAACCCATCTTATTCTGAAGCACACAGGCAAGACATCACACACAAGTGTTCCAATGTTTTGTGTGTGTTTTTTGCCACTGAATACTTGTTGACTACAAATGCAACAAATCAACACAAAGCATCTCCATTTTTTTCAGTGTTGAAACGCAAGGCCAGAACTTCACCTGAAGCTTTAAGCACACACTGTAAGCAAATTGTCAGCTGCTCTGTTGTCCTTAACAAGATTTATTAAAGTTCCCCTCAGGAAGGGGTTAAAGGGCTCCCACCCTTCCTGATTTCTGAATTCAAATAAAAATATGTTGACCTCAAATAATATAATCTCTGAAATGGGACTTCATTTAGAAAATGATGGCCTGCAGTCATTCAGACTTAAACGATTGTAACCCAGAAAGGATTTCCAAATGTCTCTCTTGAGAGATACCCGGCCAGCTGTGAGCCAGTTAGTTCTTGTCCCTGCAGCAGCACTTAATGCTATCTTTAACCCTCATTTAAGAGACTGAACTATCAGGTTGTCTCTGTTTAGAGAGAACAAATGATATAAATCTATGTTCTGTAAGGTTGTAAAAATAAACAGAAATGTTAGATAATTGAAATTAAATATTCAGCTCTGGTTCGATGTTTATTTTTTCAAATACCTAACTCGTACATTTACAGCTTTCCTTTAAGCTGCTCACATTTCCTAGTAAAACAACATAAATGATTTGAGCCAACTGTAATCTTTTCTAAAGGTTACAGAGGTCCAGAGGGCCGTCATTCACACATGACCCCTATGACATTAAAACTTGATCTGACTTGTGCTCTCTGATGAAGACGCCTCTTTTTGGTTCTGAAGGAGGGACAGGACATCATGTACGTTACCTGTATTGCTTTATAGTTACATCACTGTTAATATGTTGGAGTGTCTTTGAACATATTTCAAGTGTTTCATGAATTGTAATTAGTGACATTAGCATTTTTGCTGAAGATCTGCAAAGCTTTTTCTTTTTTTTTTTTTTTTTTTTTTTTTAAACTTGAGCCCAAATGCCTTAGTTTTCCAGCAAACTGTAGATCCAGACTTGGATAAAGAGGGTGCTCTTAGTGTACCCTTTGAAATCACTAGTGAAGTGCCTCATGGCTATGCTCCCCTTGTTAATGTTTAATTAAAGCTTGAATGAACCATGTGATATGTTACAGAAGGCTGGCAGGATGTTTTCACAAGTATTCTGAAGATTTCTGAATCATTTTTGGATTAATTTTACTAGAAGCCATCAACTTTTCTGTCAGGATTTCTGGGATTTAATTAATCAGTTAAAATGTCTTTGTATCATGTATTTTCTGTCTGAAGATGTCGATTGTACATGTACAGGACTGTTAAGTCTATAGAGTTAAGTAAGACTCTGCTTAGCTTAAGTAGAGTTTTTCTTATTAGTGACGCACCAAAATATCGGTACCTCCTGATATTGGCCTTGTTGGCCGATATAGTGACGTCATTTGCCGATATTTTCCCGTTATAGAACGCGGTGTGATGAAGAGATCCACGACTTTAAAATGAGTCGGTTCTTTTTATAATTGTTTGTTTCCCTGGGCAAAAGGGGAATAAATAACCAAAAAGACAAACTACTGGCACCAACCATTGCTGTTGGCCATATTGTTTTTGGTTCACAAGAAGTGCATCCCTGTTTTGTTTTGTTTTTTCTAGGAACAGTTTTCATGCAATACGTTGCTAAACATTTAAGTAAATGTAAAAATGTAAATGTTAAAAGCCAAGTTCTTTTTGTCAAGCACACGGGATGGATAAAGATTTATTTTCCCTACAAGTTTCAAATTTAAGATATCAGTATTGTTGCCAGGGTACTTCTTTTTTTTCTTCTTTTTTTAAGTTGCATTTTCACCTGTTGAGAGCACAGTGGGTTTTTTTCTTTGTTTTTCTGGGGTGGTGTCATTGGCAGATTTGTAGCTGTTTCAGGCTTCACACAAAAGCATTGAATTTTTTTCAAGCTCTTTGCTGAAAAATGTGTTGGAGATATAAAATGATGCTCAGCCACGCAGCTAAGAGTAACAACACCATGCTGAAGCTCATTCAGCTAAAACAGGCATTTGTAATACAGGTTTGTCAAATCCGAATGTAATTAATTTTTTTTTTTGTAAATCTGTTCATACTTATGCTGTGGGATCAACTTATAAATGTACTGTGATAACATGGCTCTGCCCTGTTTTTAAAGTGAAATAAATAAGTTTATCCTCCAGTTTGTAATGTTTGGGGTCATTTGTTGCCATTTTCTGTATTTTGTATGTCTATAACATAATTATGTTGGCTCCATAATGTAGTGGGTTACACATTTACCTAACAAGTGAAAGAGTCCTGATTTGATTCTTGGAGGAGACACTAAATCCCTTCGGGGTTGTATGATGAAGGGCATCCACTGCATTTAAAAAAACAAACTGCCAAGGCACCCATTTGAACATAAAATTACTTTTCATTTCAAATGAATAAACTATGTGCATAGAATCACCAGTTATTAAAATAACTTAGCTTTACCCCTATATTAGGTTTTTAAAAAGCTTTTTCTTTTCTCCTCCTGGAAGTCTAACGCAGTCTTTACTGTGTTAGAATAGATTTCATGTCAGGCTTCTTCAAGTGCCTCGTCTCTCTAAGCCTGTATTTGACTCAGTTTGTTCATCTGCTAACTGGAAAAGCCCCCAAGTGTTGATTCCAGTCTTGTTAATGTTAAAGAAAGACAAACACAGTATTGTCAACAAAAAAATGTGTCATTTATTTATTTTTTAAATAAGACAGTTTTAAGTTTACTTTTATCATAATTGGTTATTCTAAAGTGTGCAGCACAAGGCTCAATTTCTAAAACATACTGTGTGTAAGGGCACTTCTGAGTGTCACTGCTTTCTGAAAATGAGCAGGACCTGCAGTCAGTGATAATTTATACCCAGTCCTTCAGTTCCACAGATGACAGTGTACTGTAAAGATTTATTAAATTATTATGGCTTACAATTTTCCTCAAACTTGTAAAAGTAGTTGATCAGAATCTGAACCAAACACATCCTTCTGCTGGCAACAGCTTCATTCATTGAAGCGAGAATTCCAACAACCACGGGCAATCTACGGTATACACAGTATACAGTAGCACCTTCACTCAGGGAGGGATGAACATGTCTACATAGTGATGCCTACAACACTGGTAAAAACACATTTGCACATAAAGTTGACTTTCAGAACCTGAGCACAAGCTGCCCACTACACTCTCTCAAGCAAGCTTTTGATAAATGCAAAGATCCATTTGTCCCAAAAAAATAAATAAAAACGATGATGACTGCCTGAGGATCTCATTTCATTCAGCTCATGTAAAAACCATTCAGACATCCCATCCATCCTTTGCGACCCATCATAGATAGGCACAGGACTCTTGTTGTAACTTGTGCGGCATGATGGATTTTACTTGTCTAAACACCAGTCTCTCGCACTTCTCTCAAAGATCAGTAGCAGAATTAACAGGTTCTCAAACAATATTACAAAGTTCAGATGCAGAAAAATGGCACAAATTAACAATTAAAACTTAAGGCCTCAGCTCACAAACCAGTGAGGTAATAAAACAAAGCAAGCACATGTTCTGTTCATTAATACTGTGATATCTGGATGTCCACAGGTTCGCTTTTAGAACCGCATCACGACGGCCCATCGATGTTAGTGTCACGCCGTATTCTCTGAACACAGGTTTGTTTTTGATCTAAGAGACAAAAAAAAGAGATCATTTCAAAGTGGACACAATAAAACACTTTAGCAGATATCAACAAAGGAAAACTTAAAGGTGATCATTTACATAATAAGTACGGGCTATTTTGGATGCACTCTGGAAAAACCAGACTTCAAAACATTTTTTAGGAACAAAATGTAGAGGCTCTGGATTTTACATTTGAAAACAAGAGACTTTAAAGATATGACAAAACCCCACAAAACCTCATGTGGCATGTCATGTGATCTGTGTATATCAGGTGATTGTGCACACACATTTAAGGTTTTGTAAGTGAGAGGGATGTTGCATGTAGTTTTAGACATTTAAATGCACAAAAAGGTTTTTGAAAGAAAAAAAATTGCCTGATTTGTGATGTTAAATTTAAGAAATTGTGTAGTAAATAATCACCTTTTTTCCAGGTTTGGATGCATTTGTTAAAAAAAAAGTTTTACTTGTGGTCAAATTGCTTTGTATTTCTTTGTGGATTGGAGCACACATTTGTGAGGCCTTTGTAATCATTTTGAGGCAAAAATATATCCTTCTAATAAGTAAACTGAATTTCTTTGATAACTTATCCTGAAGGGCTAATTGTAAAAACTACACAACGTATTCATTTAGCCGAATACACAATTGTGATCACTCAGTCTTCACTATGAAGCTCTGACACTGACGAGTCCGTTGACTTTACACGAGCAGCCTGTCCACGTTTTTGATTGGTCAGATGCTGACAGCAACACACCTTTCACAATAACATTCACACAGCTGTATTGGGAAACTCTGGTTTGACTAAATGGATTGTGGTTAACCACCTTGTGAATGCTTTGCTCTCTGTCAGTCAGGGTAGGTAAAGCCATATAATGAAAGGAGATGCTGGTTATGTTATGCTTGCATCCTAGAACAGACATGTCAACACATTTTCCTAAAGAACACACGGCATGAAAATAAAACGGCACAAATTCTCAAATTTGACCAGGCATCACTGTAAAAAACCCAAAAGAATGAGACATCTCACCTGTTGTGGGTCATGTGGCTCTTGACTAGGTGTCCAGCAGCGAGAGCAGCCATCAGGGAGAGCTCTCCTGCCAGAACGGTGGCACAGACTACACGGGCCAGCTGACGGGCATTGTCACCTGGCTGGTTGGGATTGCTAACACCAAGCATCTGCAGGTACAGAGGTTTTGTGTTAGAGGGGAAAAAAATATCCTAAAAACTCATCAACAAATGCCAGCTATGTTACATGTAGTTGAGACTACCTGCAGACAGGCCTGCTGTGGCGACAGGTTGGTGCCTCCTCCCACAGTGCCGAGCTCTATAGAAGGCATAGTGCAACTGATGTACAGGTCCTCCCCACCTGGACCGACAGCCTCCATCTGAGTAATGCAGTTAGAGCTTCCTACTGTCTGAGCTGGGTCCTTAACCACAACACAAACAAATACTTGTTCTTTAATAATATGTCTTTTTGTTGGATCATATACCATACCACAGACAGAATGTTTCACTATTTAAACCTTTTTTTAAATGTATTTATTTTATTTTTTTGTGTTAATTTAAGGTTCTATTACTTGTCCACAGGCAATGTAGATAGCAGCGACAATGTTGGCAGCATGAGCATTGAAGCCACCTATACTGCCAGCCATGGCTGAGCCCACCAAGTTCTTGTTTATGTTCAGGTCCACCAGAGCAGCTGTGCTGCTCTTCAGCACCTGAGGAAACATTAAAGGGTGATTTTACAAACTGCAGAAAAACAGAAAAACTGGAGGGGAAGAAACTGTGGCCGCTGTCATTAGATTTCTGTCAGGATCCAGCTTTGAATTGTTTTTACCTCTCTCACAACTTTAGCAGGAATGGTGGCCTCGCATACAGCGGACTTGCCTCGGCCCAGAATCCAGTTGATTGCGGCAGGCTTCTTGTCTGTGCAAAAGTTGCCACTGAGCGAAAGCACCTCTACGTCTGGATGCTGCTGCTGGAGTACATGCAGAGCATGCTCAGTGCCCTGAAGAAAAAGACACAGAAAGCATTCAGCACTGAAGTCAACATTTAAATAACAGGACCGAATTACAGAAGACTTCTCATACCTTCGAGAGCATGTTCATACCCATGGCATCGCCTGTTTGAGACTGGAAGCGAATGTATAGGTTTCTGCCAGCTATGCCCACCAACAATTTCTCCAGACGAGCAAACCTACAAAGAGTACTCACTAGTTATCATGTGTGTACCAAAAACACTTTTCCACAGTCATCAATCAGTCATAGCTCTTCCACTGACCTGCTGGTCTCATCAAATGCCTCTTTAATCATGCTAAATCCGTCCGAGGTCTCGAGCCAGACTTTGACCTCTGCAGCCCGGCACGCTGAGGGCAGCCTGACCAGAGGACCCCTGGTCATGCTGTCAGCTAGAATCCGGCTGATGCAACCCCCACTCAGCTGGACAGGAAAGAAAACACTGTCAGCAGGGAGCACACACAGAAATAACAGCAGCCAGAGTTACATACAATAATTTTCCATTGCAGTGAGGATGACCTTTTTTATGACCTTACATCCTCTAAACCTGGCTGCGTATAGGAGGGCAGTAAAAGTCCAAATCAGTTTCACTACCTGCCATTCAATGAGCCATACCATTTTAGTGTTGGTTCATAAATTGTTTGGGGTTTTTTACCCAAACCACACTTTACGTTTTTAGATTTAGGTTAGTTTTTAAAATAACCATCTTTCTTGAGCATTGTAGTGACATCACACAGACCCAATAATTAAGGGCAAAGTGCACAACACCTCTCCAGGGTTTTGCCACAATGACTCACATGCACAGATTCGCTAAGTAAAAACAACATCAACTGAACTCCCAAGCCTAGCAATTAATTACTCACCTTATCAGCTGAGACCATTTATAGAGGATGGACGATAGCCACACTGATATCAGAAATCTAGTTTTAAATCGGTATGCTGAGTGCTTTCACAATTGCTGCCTTGATGTTTTGAAATGAGTCAGTCAGAAGAGAGCCACACCACAACCTATAAACTGCTTTAATCTCTTTTTTGACTGCAATGGAAACCTGCAACTGAAGCTAATAACTCCTCAGGAAAGTCTTTACTGAGGTCACAGATCAACTACTTATTTTAGCAATCAGATTCACTGCCACCTGCTGGTCATTAGACAGAACGCAGAATTCACAAGTGGCCAGACATCAGACATTATATTGCTGGCACGCCACAAATTTACACACGATTTTCTGGTCAGTGATGTTTCCTCCGCCCAAACACTGAAGTATTATTTACTACATATAGAGTTTTTTAAGTCCATGCTAACTGAACCACATAACCTTTTATATTATTAATCTTTCTTGACTGCCATTGCCAAATTCTATGACTTGTCAGTTTTTCCATGAATCTACAAACCCTGTAGATTTATTTATTTGCATCTACTGAAAAGATAATTACTATTCCCTCAGGGCTCCACACGAGACACACTTACAAAAAGTGCCCTGCATCCTCGGTTGGCGCTGGCTACCAGGCAGCCTTCTGTGGTGGCCAAAGGAACATAAAACTCCTTCTTGTCCAACAGAAGAGGGCCAGCCACTCCCACTGGCACTGGCATGTAGCCAATGACATTCTCACAGCAAGTACCCATCACCTAAAAGGCAAAGACAACACAAACTAAGCACAACTAAGAACAAAGTAAAGAAAAAAATGAACATAAAAACATTTGACTTTTTTAATCAAAAAATATCTGATTTAAAACTGACAACTGAAGATAAACATTTTTCCTAAGAATAAACAGGGCTACACTTTAAAAGGACTGTCAGTACCTGTGAGTAGTTGTAGTCTTTGTAAGGTAAAGAAGCCAAGGCAGTGGGAACAGGAAGTTTGGATGATAACAGTTCTCTCCTGATGGCCACACCCCTCTCTGGAGTCTCAAGGACACCTTCAAGTTTATAATTCATAATCTTACGCAGGGTTACAAGATTCATCACCTCTGCATCACTCAGCAAATGGGCACCTCTCTGGAAAGAATTGTGGGCAAAACAGTGATATTTTTGAAGAATCTGAGGAACACAGAACATCATCTATATAGCTTTGTATTGTGCTTCCAGTATAACCTGACAACTTACCTGAGAATCTGAGAGGATGGCCATACATTCCTCCAGACTTCGGGGCTCCGACGTACAAACACTTGGAGGAGCACATTGTGTCTGAGCAAGACAATCCCCAGAAGATGCACCACAAAATGCATTCTGAATCACATCTGCAGCAGAGGAATCACATGAAAAAACACAGCAGTTAGATCATCTTCATCACTGGGTACACGCGTTATCAAAGCTAGAAGCACCCGCTATGAGCCTCACCCTCTTCTTTAAATGATATGTCAGCTTCAGAGGAAAGTTTCACGTCTGAAGCAGCTGCTAAAGAGGTAGGGATGGTTGCCAAAACACTATTAGATGTCTTCTGGGGTTTCAGGGCTGGGAGGGACCTCATGCAGCAGTCCTCTGCCACCCAGGGCTTCGGACTGGGAGTGGAGCTTATAATGGTACTCTTGAGTGAAAGCGAGGACTCTGTCTCTGCTTGCTCAAAAAATACATACTTTACGGCCAGAATCAGAGCAAGACCGAGGGTTATCACCTGTTCCAGGTCGATACTGGAGAGAGAAAAAGTCATAAATCAGTGGACGCAGGAATCAATAATGCAAACAGTGCAATATTCCATGGTTTACCTGGTGAGCTTAAGAGGCAATATGGTGCTAGGAGAGTCCTGTGTCCTTGCTACAGGCCCTTCCACTGTGCGGTTTTGACCTGAATGTTCGGCTGTCAGTCGAGTGTGAGCATGAACCAAAGCCAATCCCAGAGACTGAAAGACAACATCACAGAAGCATCATTGTTCAGACCTAAAAATACTTTATAATACACAATGTTGATGACTAATCTAAATAAACATCGCCACCATAGATGATGGGAACTCACCATTATGATTTTAACCCTTTGAGTCACAGGATTGGGCTTGTTATCCTCTTCCTCAGCTAGCACACGGGAGAAGTGGCTCAGCTGCCAGATGGGGCGCCCCTCACGACTCTCCCTTGACAGCTACACACAAATATGCAGGACCACAAAAAATATTAATAAAAAAATATATCACAGTTAAACTCTAGCAACTTGTTTCCTTATCTTATCTGTGTTTATTTCTCCAAATTGTTGCATGCACATCTCACCTCCAGCACCAGAGAGACACAGGCAGGGAAGAACGTCATGAAGACAAAGTAATTGGCCAGAACAGACATGCAGCCAAAACAACACATGATCTCCAACTGAGGCACACCTAGAAAAAAGGAAGAAACACAGCTGACTTCTGCTTTTCTACTCGATCAAGCATCACCACAATATTTCTAACACACCGAGCATCACTGATGATGCTTATAGGTGGAGAAACAGCAGTAATCCTTACCAGACATGGTTCCGATTCCTATAACCAGACACTCAACCACAGCATCCAGGGTGAATGTTGGGCCCAGGATGGCCATGCCGTGAGAAATGTTCTCCCTCACCTCCTCCTATTCCCAACACACAAGACCAATTTGTTAGTTAAGGATGCTTTACACTTGTGTCCCCCATATGAATAAAGCCACATTTCATACATATGGTAAGACCAAATATGTGCAAAATTACCTGAGAGTTTGAGCTGAGGGCAAATTTAGCCAACGCACAGGCTCTGGACAGGTCAATAAGCAGGAGGAAAAACGGCAGCGCTTCACTGCAGGGACAGCAGACAAGTGTCAGCCAGGGAGTGACCTGGAATACTTTCCTACAGTGTCATCTTACAATTACAGATCAGTGAACTTAATCTTACAGCTGAATTAAATCCTTGTCTCTAATGTAAAGGAGCTGCAGAGCTTCAAATGTATTGCCATAAAATTGTGAAACAATGTGCACATCACCCTGCTGGTAAATGTTAACTATTTTATCTACCTGATCTCACTAGCACATTAGCTGCCTCTTATCCTGCTACTACCAACTGTGTTAGCTACGCAACTAGTTTTAACATGTTTTAACATGGATTAGTGATTTAAAAAAAACCCTCTCACTAACAATTATTTGCAGAAAGAAGGCCTCCCCTATAGTCAACACAGAAAAAGTACTAACTTTTGACAACAAAGTAAACTGACAGCAAGTTGAAGCTCTGTAAGCTCAGCCTCTTCTGAGGAGGAAGTACAGTGTAATGTAACATCAGTCTAACTGAAACTCTTTGCATAACCTCGAACAGGGACAACATGTCTATCCTTATGCTTACTTATTTTCTTACTTATATTTATTATTGCTCATTAATAACACAAAGGTGTTTCTTACTGGATTAACTATGTTAATCAACAGAATAATAATTTAATAGAATACCTAATTGCTAAAATAATCCACTGCCTATGTACCCTCTCAATATGTCACAGACCACTTTAAGAACCACTCTCCTAGCGTATATGTGAGTCCATTAGAAACACTTACTTCAGACCTGTCAGCTCCTTTCCAAAGAAATGGATGACGACTGTACTGAAGACAAAGCTGGAAAATACTGTAAATAATCCAGCAATACCTGGAGACGGAGGAGAAATGGAATGTTGGTGTATTTTTATGATAAATTTGTTAGCCAGTCATTTGTTTTTCAGTCTGAATGAAAAGCAAGGAAACAAACCAACTCAAGTAGTTTTGGGTTAAAAATGTTATACATTAAAATTGTGTTCTACATTAAATCCACTGACAACATTTTATGGCAATTCAAACAGCTGAAGCTGAAAAGTAGTACAAGAAAAACTGTGGCCACTAATCAGTGGTGATTATACAGCCAAAACAAATCTGTATGATGTGAGAAGAAGTGTTTACTACTGTCCAAAACTGAAAAAAAAAAAAAAAACAACAACAACAAACATCTCATGATACTGACCTAGAATATATTTGGATCCAAGCTGTCTGAGATTCTTGAACTGGAAATAAATATAAATAATGGCCATGCACCGAGTGACTGTCAGAATAACTGCATCACTGCTCTGGATTTTCTGCAAGAAAAAAAAAACAGACATTAGTGTAGACCCTCAGGGGCGATCGTGGCTCAAAAGCTGGCAGTTGGTCTTGTAATTGGAAGGTTGCCGGTTCGAGCCCCGGCTCGGACAGTCTTGGTCGTTGTGTCCTTGGGCAAGACACTTCACCCGTTGCCTACTGGTGGTGGTCAGAGGGCCCGGTGGCCCCAGTGTCCGGTAGCCTCGCCTCTGTCAGTGCGCCCCAAGGCAGCTGTGGCTACAATGTAGCTTGCCATCACAAGTGTGTGAATGGGTGAATGACTGAATGTAGTGTAAAGTTCTTTGGGGTTCATAGGGAGTAAGTAAAAGCGCTATACAAATACAAGCCATTTACCATTTTAACACACTCCGACAACATTTCTTAGAGAGTGCCACACCAGCCTCACCTCCTCCTCAACTTTGGGGCATTGGTTCCACTTGCACATGTGGTTGCTTGTTGCCAGGCTGTTCATAGACACGAAGCATACTGTCAAAGCCAGGGTCCCCACGATTACCTCCCATGGGTGCGAGGCCACCAGCAACCCATGAAGTCTAAATAGACGTGCCAACATGGTCTCAGGATAACTTCCTACTACACAAGATCCCAGAATCACCTGCGTTACAAGAACATTGTCCAGTCACTGGTAGTTAGCAAGTCTGACTTCTGTACGGCTTTAAAATCAAAATGCAGCTTGTGTGATGATGGCGAAATATAGTGAAAGACGATCGTCAAGTTTAATATACACACTCGGTCGCCGCAGTGCTGTCAAAAGGATTTTAACAATAGGATTCACAAAGGTATCACTGCGATACTCCTGGTTAGCATTACCTAGATGTTAACACACTGAGGCTATATTAGCGCAGCTTAGCTAATGCTAGTTACCGTAACATCGGTCAACATTAGCTACGCTGACTAATTTTACAGCCTGTCACCAAAATAACTTAATCCCCCAGGCTCATTACATTTTAAGTACTACTCTGCATTATACGGAAACCTGTGAACATACAAAGAGTTTCTTCGTGGTCAGAGAGTCCTTTCCATAGCGACAGTGCCCTTCCCACAAATCGCTTAGCCTGCTACATTGCCTGATCTGATGTAATGAAACTAATATGGCGATCCGGAAATACTGACGTCAATCCGCTTGTGAAGTCCTGACGTATGAACCCTGCTTCCGGCTCCAAGCTCCTGCTGAGTTAATTGAGGCTGTTGCCGTTATACCGTTTAGTAGTTTAGTAGTACAGTGTATCTTATTTTATTTAACACAAACAAGCCCTCAAGAATAATCAGTGGTCGTTGTCTGCATCTGTGGCTTTTATCAACGCTGTTCATGTGGATCACGTCTCTGCTTTTTTTAATTTAGATACGAAAGTAGTGGCCCACTACTTTTGTCCAGCGAGATCTTTTTTGCAGTTTTTAAATTATGATCCCATTTATTTATGGGGAAAAGGTTATTCAAACTTACCTGGCCCCATGTAAAAAAAAACAAAAAACAAAACTTAAACCCAATAACTGGGTGATAACAATGACAATGGCAATGTGGAAGAATCTTAGCCCACTCGTCTGTATAATTGTTTAAATGCACCTACATTAAAGGGTTTGGAGCTTAAATAAACTGTTTAATGTCACACCAAAGATTTTCATTCGTTTTTGAGTCCAGACTTTAGGTTACTTTAAAACCTTCATTCCGTTTATTTATTTATTTATTTATTGCTGTGGTTTTTTGGATCTTTGTCCTGCTGCATACCCCAAGTGTGCTTCAGCTGAAACTGATGGCTGGACATTCTCCTTTTGCTGTTTCTGGTAAAGAGCAGAATTCATGGTTCCATCAATTCACCCAGGTCCTTAAGCAGCAAAGGATGCCCAGACCATCACACTACCACCACCATGTTTGACTGTTGATATGATGATCTTTTTCTGAAATGCTGTGTTAGTTTTACCCCAGATGTAACGGGACTCAAACCTTTCAAAAACTTCTCATCCTTTCAAAAACCACTTTTTCTCATCCGTCCATAGAATATTTTCCCAAAAGCCTTGGGGATCATCAAGATATTTTTTTGTAAATGCGAGAATAATCTTTGTGTTTTTTTAGTCAGCAGTGGTACTTTCCTTGGAACTTTCCCGTGGATGCCATTTTTGACCAGTGTCTGTCTTATTGTTGAATCATGAACACTGACCATAAGTGAGAGTAGCCTGCAGTTCTTTAAATATTTTTCTGGGTTCTTCTGTCTTTCCAAGCATCCATTGAATGGACAGATAACATCTGATAACATCCAAAGAGCAGGATGTCAGGATCACCCATCCCAGCCACCATATCACCAGTCTGTTCCACATCTAACACATAGAGACAGAAACCATTCGCACTCACATTCATGAGTTACCAATTAGAATTACCAATTAACCTAACCCCACTAACTGCATGGCTTTGGACATGTGTGGGAGCTGGAGTGCCCGGAGAGAACATGCAAACTCCACACAGAAAGGCCCCAACCAGGTGGTGGAATTGAACTCTTGCTGTGAGGCAACAGTGCTAATAACCACACTGCTCCATTTAATTTTAAAAACTGCATTTTGTATTTACTTGGATTATGTCTGTATAATATTAAATTTAATTTTTACACTGTTTGAGTGCAACGAATATGAAAAAACAAAACAAAGCTATGGAATCAGGAAGGAGGTAAATACTTTTTCACAGAGCTGTA
The DNA here is from genome assembly GCF_056152115.1 of Neolamprologus brichardi. Classification (NCBI taxonomy): domain Eukaryota; kingdom Metazoa; phylum Chordata; class Actinopteri; order Cichliformes; family Cichlidae; genus Neolamprologus; species Neolamprologus brichardi. The sequence goes on from NC_142110.1 coordinate 55,658,110, forward strand.
GCTAGATGCTGAGGTTATGAGGGTTTTTTTCTTATGCATTGCCTTCATTTGCCTACAAAGACTGCCTCAACATTTTTTGATCAAATAACTCCTTAAGTAATTACTTACCTACTTACTGAATCTGTCATAATCGACTTTTAGTCTAAGGATATTTTGTGAATAAGGCCCTTGATCTAGCTGTTTGAATCAAGCTTCAAGACCTGAAATATTTGTGTTTATATTGTGCTCACATAGTGGTCACTCCTACATAAAGCCGTGCTTATGTATGAAAACCTGGAGCCAGGCTGGGAACTTGGCAGAGACAGAGTGGCCTTTCACAGTGTGCAGAAGGTGGCTCTTGGATAGGTTTACAGCAGTCTAACAGCATTTTTTTCTTTTTCTTTTTTTCTTTTTTTTGTTGGCCCAACCCTCTGGCTCCTGTTATGGTTCCTAATCTGACTTTTCTTCTTATATACAACACTAGCAGGAATATTTTCCATCCAAAGGTCTCATTATTAATTTGCATCCAGTATAATCTTACAACATATTCACAGCCACAATATTATAATCATATAAACCAGCTAGGCGTAATTCCCTTTCACCTTTATTGTATTTAAAGAACATTTCTGAGCAGAAAAGACTGTAAGATAGTTAAAATATGATTGTCCTTTCATCTTGTTGGATGTGGAAATTTTATATAACAGTGTCGAACTCTTATGAGAACTTTTATGAGCTTTTCTTATATGAAAAATATCTTGGTAGTGTTAAGCAACCACTGTTTGGTGATGACTGTAATAAATGGAAACAGTATTTGTTTTCCTCTCGCACATGCTCAGTGAAGCGAGGCTTATTCTCGGAAGACAGACAGAGAGTGGGTGAGAGAGTGAGCAGATCCCAGTGGGGGTTTTAATTCTTCTTTTAATTTTTGAAAGTAATTTTTCTTTCATTTATAAATAGATTCATTGGTTTAAAAACAGCATTTGCATTGCATTTCATTTTCAATATTTGTTTCTAAAGTATAATAAAGCATGTGACTGGGTTTAATGGCTCTCTGTTAGTTGTGTCACATGTAAAACTGTCAAAAAAAACGTAAGTGGTTTCCGGTGTTTCTTTCAGTTTCTTTGTATTTTTGTTTTCTAGGTTAGCTTCATAAAACGAACTTGAAGAGAGAAGGAAAAAAAAGACACACCTCAGACCAATATATGCCTGCACACCTGCACGCTATGCTTTTTTTCAACAAGTGCCTGGACTTTTGTTTTGCATGGTGTATATAAGTATGACTTTCATGGCATTACTGATAATAATAACCAATTTGCATGACTTTGAGTTGACATTTATGACCCAGCAAAATCACCAATCTACATTCCAACCTGGCTCATATTAGTCACTCGTGTAGGTAGCATATTTAATTTTCACGTGTGTTTTAATAGGCTGATTATAGTTTAAATGCGTTGAAGCCAGTATCCTAGAATTCTTTTGAAGAATTAGTTTGCTTTTCTGTCATAAAGAGATAATCAGGATTGTGTTATTTCAGAACAAAGCCAAGTCACTGAACGACCGTCGTAGATTGATTTTTTTTATTCTTCCTCCACCCCCCACCCCCCAAAAAACATAGAAATGACCTCACTGTTGAGTTTTCTCACACACCACCTCCAAGTTTTAAGTCTTGAGAGCTCCCACGATTGGTACAGCTTTCTTCCTTCTCACCCTTCCCTTAGTGAGTTCAGATGACTCCAGACACGGGGTTTTAATTCAAACTATTTTAACCAGATTTGTTCAGGAAGCAGTCGTTTCAGCAAAGCGCATTTGCAGGGGAAACCGTTTTTTATTTGCTCCTTACCCCCTCTTAAAACAAGTTTTGTTTTTTTTATTTATTTATTTTTACCTACTACAGAGACAAACCAATGATTACACACAAAACACGTCTTTCTGCTTTTTCTTGCTTTTCTGTTCGTTTATTTCTTTCGGGTTTTTTTTTTTAAGACTTGAGCTGTAATTAGTTTCCTGAACCCCTCCCTCTTTTCCGGGTTATTTCTCAGCGCGTCTCTGTCCTGTGGTCCTCAGCTCAGCGCGGTTATGACAGCTTGTCGCGCTTCTTCTGAACACGGTTTCCTCTGATTAACAACGTATAATCAGAAATTTCTTCAAGTTTGCTTTGTCCACAGATGTCGCGACAGCAGTGTGGGGAAAGTGCAAGGGCAGGGAGGACGAATGCCCACTCTTTTTTCTGACATAGGTAAGTTTTCATTCTTCCTTTTTTTCATTCTTCACTTTCGTGAGTCGACGTTTTACTGTCGAAGCAGCGAAGACGGAACATTTGCATTGAACCCACGTTTTGACAACTTTCAGGTTTAAAAACTGCTTGCCAGGTCTTTTGGGGAGACCGGCACCAGCGTGAAGAGCAAGGTGAGGGCTTTTCACAGTATGGAAGGTATCCATCACATCTAAATTAGCTCTCCCGTTTGCTATTGTATATCATAGATGGCAAATGCCTCCTAATTTCACTTCTGTCTCTTTCTGTCTGCTTAAAGAGATGAGATCATATTAGCTATATATTCTATGGTGTTTTGTTGTTTTTGTTGAAGGTATTTGCAATGATAGTCTTCAAACAACAATAAACAGATCGCACGTTTGGAAGTTTGGAATAAGCTGTTTTGATCTTATTTATTTATTTATTTATTATCGTCCACTCTGAATTGGATAACTTATTCTAACTTACTTCTTTTCTAGTGTATATTCACGTCACCTTTGTGTTTTGGTCACTCTTTTTAAGGGCACACTTATAAATTTCAGCCGAATTTCTCCTGTTTTGAATCGGGAGATGTTGTTGTTCTTTTTGTTTTTTTGTTTTTTTTTAATCTAGGCCTATGAATTTTCAAAGCAAATGACAATAAGGCAACTATATCCATGTGAAATCTGTAAAACTAAATTTCCAAACGTAAAGGTATTTTTAATAGCAATTATATGTCTCTCTGTGTGTTGTATACTTTTCATTATATAAAGAAAAAAATCATATACGTCAGATCTGAATAAGACCCTGTTTTCTGTTTTGTTTCGTGAATAATAACGTCCACATATACAATAAAGATATGCAAAATGTTACCTTTGTACTGTAGAAACTGTAAGTATTACAAGCGTACTTAGGAGTTGGTGAAACCTGATTCTGTGTTTCCTCAGAAATTCTTAAGTAAATAATTGTTGACAGAATATTTGTTTTATTTTTTTAAACCAGAGAATTTATTGAAACTTCCGACCATTTAAAAAAAATCAATTGAATGTAAATTTACATATATATGTATGCATTTGTATAATTTTTGCCACATCTATTTATTGCTTAAAAATAAATTAAAATCAGTTTTGTTAGGGAAAAAGTTATGACGTTGAAGTCTCACAAACTCATGTATCAAATATTGTACAATTGGCAATACGAAGTGACACTTTCTTTCTTTTGGACACTTGTCACACTTCTATGAAGGCAACATAAGATAAGAGTTTTAGCAGCACAGTTAACCTTCAATCAGGGTGTAGGGTACGTTTGACAGACTGTGGGTAGAAGCTTCTATTGAATCTGTTTGTTTTTGCAAGGCTTCACTGGATGTGCTGAAGTTATTGCACAATAAACAAATGTGGAGTAACCCTATTCTAAAAGAAACTGAACATTTTAGGTGGTTAGGTATTTCTGAAGAATAACATTATCAGTTGGGTTTATGTTCCTTCATGTTGTGTTTTCTCTCACTACAGAATGACCATGCGATGTTTATCGCTGCGACTAAGACGAAAGCAGTTCCTTCCTTCCCTCCTGTCATTGCTGACTATATCCATCCTGCTATTGGTCTGTGTCAAGCACAGCTACATCACTGAACCTTCACATATTGGTACAGACATGCAGATAATTCCCAAGTACAATATTGATTGCTCTGCTATTTATGACATGGACCCAGTGGAGGTGGGGAAATCTCTGCTGATCAAAAAGAAAGACGTTGTGGAGAGTAAAGATGAAAGTCTAGCTTATCTTACCTCTAACTGTACTTTATTCAGAAAGTACAGGGGTTATGATAATGTGTGTGCCACAGAAGAGGAGCAAGACTTTCCTATTGCTTATTCTTTGGTTGTGCATAAATCTGCCTGGATGGTAGAGAGACTCATCAATGCACTGTACTCACCCAGTAATATCTACTGTATCCACTATGATCAAAAGTCCTCTGCTCAGTTCATATCAGCCATGGAGGGTTTGGCCCAATGTCTGCCCAATGTCTTCATTACCAGCAAGAAAGAATCAGTATATTATGCAAGCATTAGCCGATTAAAGGCTGATCTCAACTGTCTGTCTGACCTTTTGGGTTCAGAAGTCAAGTGGAAGTATGTCATCAACCTCTGTGGCCAAGACTTCCCTCTCAAGTCCAACATGGAGCTAGTGTCAGAACTAAAGCAACTGAATGGCAGAAACATGCTAGAGACGAGCCGACCCACACCAGCTAAGAAACAACGGTTCACCTTTCACTACGAGCTGAAAGATGCCAGCTTTGAATATCAAAAACTGCCAGTGAAAACAGAGTATGTAAAGAACCCACCACCACACAATATTGAGGTGTTCTCTGGAAACGCCTACTTTGTACTTTCCCGGAAGTTCATTGAGTATATGAATGCCTCAGGTGTAGTGAAAGATTTTTTGTCCTGGTCAGAGGACACCTACTCCCCAGATGAACACTTTTGGGCAACACTTGTGCGACTGCCAGGTGTCCCTGGAGAGGTGCCTAGATCCAAGCCTGATGTTACAGACCTGATGAGCAAAACCAGGCTGGTGAAGTGGCAGTACCTGGAGGAGCAGCTGTACCCACCGTGCACAGGGACACACGTTCGCAGCGTTTGTATATTTGGTGCTGCGGAAATGCGTTGGTTGCTGAACTATGGCCACTGGTTTGCCAATAAGTTTGACCCCAAAGTGGACCCTGTACTCATTCAGTGCCTTGAGGAGAAGCTGAAGGAAAAGCAGAAGTTATTTCAATCAGTGTCACTGACTTGTCGTAAAGGTTAAATGATGGCTAAAATGGATCAGGAACAAATATTATGTTCTTTCAGTGATTTTTCAAATTTGACTGCTATTTCTCATACATCATTATCCTTGAAGTTACAAATCAACATAATTGATTATTTATAATGAGCTATAAGTAATAGCGAAGGGGACTAATCACTGTTTTCTGGTCTTTTAGAAACAAAAGTTTAAGTGGGAAAGACAAAATGCAGTGTTGAGATATGAAAATGGTGTTTACAGCTCTAATATGTTGCATCGGCACTGTTTGTTTAAGGAAAGGTCTGGCCGAGCTGCATTCTTTTCTCAGGGTGTTCTCTCTCACTTGAGTCAGTTGTTTATCTACAAAGACAATGTTGGTTTTATGGTAAATGGTAAATGGACTGATTCTTATATAGCGCTTTTCTACTCTCCCGGAGACTCAAAAGTGCTCTATAAATTTTATGCATTTTTTTATGTATTCAGTTTTTAAGAGATTTATTTCTTAGATTTCTGTCTTCATAGAAAAGTCCAGTTTACAAAAACACACCCATGAGGAACATGTCTTAGCAGAAACAGTCGTCTGCTTCTCATTGTGAATGGGGAAAACAGGGATAATATTTGTTTTTGTTAATTGGTTGAATGAGAGATAATGAGAGGTAATTATACAATAATGACTGGTTACATTTTAAAAGCTAACATGCTCTTGCCTGTTTCTGACCGATTCCCTTTTCCTCTGATACATGTGTTAACGTTTTACTACAGATTCAGTTTTCGGATCATTCTGATGGTGCTCTTGCAAACTATAATAACAAAATATTATTTCCTCAACACACAGCATGCTATCTGGACAGCCCCTTTTTCCATGAAATGCAATCGAACACATTGGATTGGTTTTACACAGAATACTGTGTAAAACAGAGGAGAGGTCATCTATTCTATGTCATCTATTCCTCACAAATTAATCAAGAACTAATTTGTTTGCAACAATCGAACTGGTGGATGGATACAAGCTGCTTTATTAAGGGTTGATTCCAACTACATATGTAATGCAGGTTTGCATCAAACTATAACGTAAATTGGAAAAATAAACAGCCTCTCAGTGATAGACTGTATATAAAAGATTAACAGAACTTGTTAGGTTATAAAAGTAAAGGTCATGGAGGAAACCAATGCAGTATGTGCCTGTTGATGGGGAAATAAGCCCGATGTTCATCTGATATGGCTTTATCAAGTGACCTGCTTTAAACATGTCCTTAAATAGTTCCTTGTGATTTTCTAGTCTTTGATGCTTGAGTTGAGTTGAATACAACAAGGTGTTCATTTTACAAATTATGGTCCTCAAATAAAGTGAAAAATTACAACATGATTCAGAATGGGCGTACTCTGTTATTTATAGCTAGTACTACTGAGCATGGATCGTTGCTTGGTTTCTCATTCACATCCACCCCAAAAGTTATGCCTGGTTGGAAAAAAACAAAAAACAGCAAAAACAAAAACCACAATAGTCAAAAGACTCCAAATAAAGGGTGGCCTCTTTTAATTACAGTTTATACTTTTCTTTTATCTTTACTGCTTTCACACCGATGTTTTGAGTTTTACGATAGACAGGAAATAAACACTCCAAAAAAAAAAGTTCTGTTGCAATTAGGATTGTGTACTGAAATACCTTAAATGGTTATTCATTTTAAAGCGTTACTGCAACATGAATCGATATGAACACAAGGAAGTAAAAAAAACAAAGAGGCTATCTCAAGAGGAACTCTGTTGTTATCTGAGCTCTATTTACATGTTTACAAATGTCAGCAGTGGACAAACATAGGAACTTATTGCAGCTACCACAACTCTGAGCAAAACAATAACTTGAAAAAAATGTGGTTCACATAAATCAACCATGGTTGTTTACGATTATAATTAGCACTGAGCTACGAGGCTCCTATTGTCAATATTTCATCCTTGAGAACATAAACAGGAGAAACCAGATTGTCATGGTTCTCGCAGGACTGCTCTCTTTTGCATCCACTGTCTCTCTTTCTTGTTCTTTCAATTCTTAAGTGGAGTTGGGCAGGCGCTGGTGCATTGCTCTGACCCACTTTTAGCCAGCATACCTAAAAGGGTCAGCAGAAACCTTACTCCTTGCCAGCTCATCTTCACCCTTGTGGTGGTAATCAGGTTCTCAACTTATGAGTGCCTTCGTCACCTGACCTTGTTCTCTTGTTTGTGCTCCAAGTTGATTCAGTGCCTTGGCTGGACTTGAGTTACCTGCAAATTGAGATGGGCAAACTAGGGCTTTCTGAAACAATGGAAAGTCTGAAGCAATTGTGCCGGATTTGTGTTGATGTTTCGAAACAATCTGACATCTAATCTATGTTTGCTCATCTTTAACGACATCGTTTATTTACAGAACATTGAGCATGTCACAGATGGAGTCATGAAAGCTTATTCAATTCCAGTAAATCATAGACTTTATGGGATGCTCCAGTTTTGCATATAAATAAAATGACCCCGTATGAGAACACTACACCTGTAAGGACAAGTAGAAGCTTGTTTTTTTTTTTTCTGCAATTCTATCACTGACACAATCAGCAGCAACACCAAAACAACCCTCATGTTACTGTGGAAACTGACTTGTTGGGGCATTAACCCATGATATCTGACAGGTTTCTGACAGCAGGTAACTGGGAGAAAATCCTTATATACTGCTGAGGAATGCCAGTTACATGTAATTTGTGCAGACTGGCAACAGCAGTTAATACAATGCATATAAACCAACCAGAAACGCACAGATGAAAGGAGTCCGTAAAAGACTAATGGACAAGCTTTTTGTTATTGTTTGTTCTAATGTGTCTAGCCTACATGCTAATCTAATCACTCTAGATAAAACAGCTGAACTGAGCTTCTTTGTTTGCAGTGATGTTTTACCAGATTAAACCAGAAAACATTCTTAGCTGATGGATCTCTGTCATATTATTCACACGTGAAATAACACTTTTTTTATTTTAAACTTTAAACTGGGTCTAGCTTTGGATTTACAAGTACAAGTGTGGAGTGTCTTTCAGTTTCAGTTTTACACAGTTGCATTTGCAGCCATCCTGCCATCAGATACCCTGAGCTTCTTTCATCATTTGGACGTTTTAATGTTACATACTTCTATTTCTAAAGTGCTTTTCCAGCCTTTCTTACCACTCAAAGAGTTGTAGACTACAAGCTAGGTTTGTTCATGCATTATTTGATACACTTTAAGCACTTTATTGAGCTCAAATCTGTAATCATCAATTAACCTAACATGCATGTCTTTGAAAGGAAACTGGAATACCTGGAGAAATCCTTGTAGGCACAGGGAGCACACACAAACTTCTCACAGAAGGGTCTGGATCTCAAAGATTCAGACCAGGAATCTTGTAGTTGTGACTCGGTAGTGGTAAATAATAGTTGGTGGATCAGCTTTGATACCAAAGGTGGTATTGGTACTGGATCAATAGCATCATAGAATCAATACTTTACTTTGTTTCTCTCATCTTAGTTCAGTAGTTTTTTTTCATCCTTTAAGTTACTCTGTGTCTGTGCATACACTCTACCCCCTCCTCCATGCTCTGTTGTGTGCAGTTGTCCTGCAGTCTCCGCTTTTGCCTTAGCAGCACTGAGGAGCAGCAATACTGCAGTGAGTGAGAAAGTGCAGCATTGTGTAGTAGTACATGACTGGTGTAAATGAAAACACTGTAAATAGTGATGTATGTTGAAAGGAAATTCTCCACTGTTGCAACACCATTACCACAGTAGCATTAAAGACAAGATCATGAAAAAGAGAATTTTGTTGGCAAAAGAAATGAAGAGAGGAGGAAGTTAAAAAAAAAAAGAAAATATAGATTATCTATAAAATGATAGATAATGCCTAAAATACCTAAAACAGAAAGAAACTAAATGCTAAAAACACCCTTAACAGTCCTGAATGTGTGGATTACCACAGCAGCATTTCTAAGCTTTAAATAAAGGTCTAACAGTCAGTTACTCTCTTCTTTTCTTTTTTTGTGGTCAGATTGTGTTATGAACATATTTCAAATTACAATTTATAGATGCTGATTGGCTGTCAGTGCTGCTGTGTAAGCTGTAAAGCAGTAAACCAGTACTTGGTTACCAGAACCTGTTTGAGCATTATGGAGAAACGATACTTACCAAACAGAAAGTTCGTATCTAGGGCATAATATGACTCATCTTAAGGTATGCAGAGTATCTATTGAAAGAATGGCTCTGACAAAATGTACAGTTTTCACAATCTGCCCTTTGTATAAGCTGTAATAATTTTTCACTCCCACTGACATCTGAGGATTTGATCCCCACAGTGCTTTGCTGAGATAATGTACTTAACCTGGCACATCTCATGTAACTACTTCAGCCCTCTACTACTAATTCCTAGTGCATAGCCTAGTAGTGCATAAAAATTAAATAAAACAGTATTTCCCAGAAATGTCACAATTGTCTCCATATTTCTGGTTAAAGGTTTGTATGACTTGCACACTGCTCATTTTAACTTTCTCAGTAACTATATTACATGGGCTCAGATTCCTAATGCTGACAAGTGAAGTGCCCATTTTAGTTTCCTGTAAGAAAAGTGTTAATGTTTCTGGTCTGCAGTTCCTTGGAAATCATTTCCTTTTAACTCACAATTACTTTTCAGTACTTTTTCTTTTATTCTTAGTTTTTCTTAATTTCTTTTTAAACAAAGCAGTCATTGTTCTCTACTCATACTTTTTTCTTTAGAGTATTAGTTCTTTTCCCTCTTTGCTTTTTAAACACGAGTTATGTGTTAGAAAGTGTAGTTTCTTTTGACTCATCCCTTATTCCCAGAAGAACTTAACTCAATTCAAGCTGCTAAGGCTTTTGCACACAGAAGCAGTGGTAGTGTTCAGGAAAAGGTCACAGTAAAACCCTTAAATAGCACATGAAATTGTAGCCCCTCACTTACCACATGTCTGAGAGGTGTCTGATTTCTACCAGGGCTGCGTTGCTCTGTTTTGAGCATAAGAGTTATACTAATGTTTATTTTGCACATCATGAAGAGCGCACATGGTATGACAGATGAGGTCAGCTTAGTTCAGATTCTAAAATATAAAAGAGGTTTTGTTTGTGCAGTGGTGATGCATCTTGGACTTATTAGGTACTCTGTTAAGTCAGCCAAAGAAACCCCTCGGCCCCTGTTCAAGGGGGTGAAGTCTTCTAATGAAAATAACTTTTAAGCCTCAGTGAATCATTTCTTAACAAGCCTCACAGTTCAGCCTTGAAGAAGAAGAAGTTTTACTTCTCAGATTCTCTGAGGTATTTTGATGAAATAGCATTACAAAATGCAAAAACAATGAAGTTAAAAACGTTAAAAGAGATTCCAATGATTTGAAAATAGTACACAGAACACTTTTTCTGTTTTAAAACAGAAATATATTTATTTATTTTTGAAAAACAAGAGGTTTCTATGAAGAGAGTCTGGCCTCTCCCTTAGAGATAGAATGAAGAGTTCAATCATTTATGAATGGCTCTGACCCAAGACAATTTGGAGAGATTATATTTCTTAAGGCTGGCATGAGAACGCCTTGGTGTTCCCTCAGATACACTAAAGCAGGTGATTGGGGAAAGGGAAGTCTGTGTTTTTCTGTGGAGGAAGCTGCCCTGGAAGAGCATAAATGGACAGATGGATTTGTTCACCAGCACTGTGTTAGGACATGTGGGAACAAGGGCAAATCTTTCATGTCCTATTTCTCTGGATAAGGCCCTTTGCTTGCTCAGCTACTTGTACTAGTGGAGCCACAGGCTACAATGCCAAATAATACTTGCCTGTAATGTGCTTCACAGCATTGTCACAAGACATAATGTACCCCTTTGTGATAATGTTTATGATGCACCTGAGCCTGATGAGGACCCAGAAAATCCTCATGCAATCCCTCTGACTAGGGAGATGCAGCTGTTCAAAATATCTCTTAAGTGTTTTGTTCAACTAATCAAGTTGGTCCTATAAATTCAGCATTGGCACTGCTGGTGGGTGTCAAGAACCATTATGATGTATTTGTAGGACTGAGTCACAATGGGCTCGGGTGTTAGGAGGACAGCAGAGTTAGTTAAATTCAGATGGAAGAAGGCCAAGTCAAGAAGGGACCATGCTGAAGCCAAAAACACTCAAACTGGTGACAAACCTTACCAGAGCACAGACTACAGAGATATGGTCCTTAACATTATTGGAGGTGCAAACTGACAAACTTTGCATGGGATTCAAAGCACTGTAAGGGATGCTGAGCCCACAAATGTAGAGGAAACTGATCCAGTTCTTTCTAATAACGAGGACACACTTGTTCTTGTTGTGGACAGTGGATCACCTCTGGTAGAACCAGCATCTACTGCACCAGAAGGTATCAAATAAGGCTTAAAGAAGTCTTTGTCAAAGACAGATAATGATGATGATTATGTTACATAATGTCAGGCTGGCGTCTGGTTCCTGGTCCCCGCTTTGATCTCCACACCTGCTCATCATCACTCACCTGCTGCTCATCATTCATGATTGCTCCTGCCATTATTTAAGGCCACACTGGAGTGCTGGTTTTTGCTGGGTTGTTGTACTCACCTTGGTTAGTGTAGCGCCAACTCTCTTTGTGAATCATATCGTATCTCATTATGTTTCCTGCTTTTTCTAATGAACGTTTCTATTTTCTGTACTGACCCTGAGACACTGAGTGAGTGTGACTGAGTCACAGACTGTGTGAAGAGGAGTGTCCTGGACCTGCCCCTGGATTTGTGTTTGAGTCCTGCCTGACATCTGTGACAACGTAGTCTTTGAAATTGTGTAACTTTTTTTTTTTAAAGAACACCTTCAAATGCCATATTGTTTATATTTATTAGTTGTTTAGTCAGTGGACTGAATGTTACAAAGAAAGTTACCACCAGAGCTCTTCTTTGTAACACTTGAAATAAACACACTTAAAAGTACTGTGTGATTACTGTTCTAACTGTTCTCTGTAATATTTGAAAAATGTTTCAGTATTTTAAACTTCTTTTTTTCTTTTTCCTTTTTTTTTTTTTTTTTTTTTTTTGAATAATGAGGACAAAAGTGAGCTGGATTATGTGATCCATTGAAAACCAAGGAAAAACCAAAAGCAGATGATTTTTATCTGCATTACACCTTTTAAACAACTGGGCCCTGAGGATTAAGATAGGCCATCAGTCCTTTTAGGCATTCTAGGTCACTGACAGGAGCACCAGTACAGAAGAAGAGTTGAACAAGGCTTTGCTGTATAGTGTTCCAGGAAATGAAGTTATTCATGCCAGTCAGTTCAGTTAGTCGGTCAACCGGTAAAGTTGGTTTGAGAGCAAGTGAACTTGATTTCTGGAATGTGTGATCCCAGGAGAAGGGTAGATCTTAGATTTGAACCTTTAGATTTGAACCTTAATTGCACACGCACACACCACCTGAAGAACCAAACAGGACAACATAATCTGCAAAAAGCAAAGGTAAAATCCTGTAGCCACTAAATTGGAGACCCTCCACCTGGTTACATCTGGCTACTGTCACGGATTCAAATATTGGGGATGGATACAAGAGGAAAAACCAAAATAACAACACTGGTCCGGCCGGGTCGAGTCAAACGATGATTTAATGAACACACGCGTGGGAGATGGACACCATACAGCAGACAGCATCAGATCTCAAAATGGTGGAGCCTTGATCAAACTCTTATAGCCTCTAGTGGCCCCCACCTAATCATAAAAGCCTAAACATTCACATTCTTTCTCTCACACAGCGCCTAAGCTACGACCTGTTTATCTGCTCCTGCTGAGATGGGGCAGAAAACCTCTCCAGTATCTTCTGTTCTCTTCTAATCAGACAAATAAGGCGATGACTTTCTGCGAACAGTATTTCTTATAACTCAGCAGTATAATGCATCATAAAACAATATCATTCATTCACAATAAATCAGCAGTCAAATGTAATGCAAATCAGTTTAACAAATGTAATAGTTATCACCTTCTTCTAATTCAGGAGAATAATGCAAACTAAAACTACATAATAATTCACAATCTTTAATTAGGGGTCTAACATGGCATAAAATAATATTATAATCCAACACTACATCTAGATATTCTGTTCACAAAACCTATGAACAGAGTCAGTGACCAAGGGCAGCCCTGGTGGAGTCTAGCATTAACCGGAAAACAAGTCTAACCTCCACAGTATACCCACATGAACCCGGTAAAACTACTTCTCCAAGTCCACAAAACATATGTAGACTTTGGGCAGGTTGGGCAAACTCCCCCACCCTTGAACATCTTTGAGAGGATAAAGCCGTGGCCCATTGTTCCATGACCAGGTCATAAGCTGCATTGTTCCTCTTGAAGTGAAGGTTTAACTAACAGATCACATCACTAGTACCAAGGTGTAGATTGTCCTGGGCTGAGAAATGTGATACACCTATGGTTGCAGTACACCTTCTCCACACCCAAGGCACCGCCCCAGATGTCCAGGCAACGTTGCAGAGACAGGTCAGTCAGGACAACCCTACAACATCCAGTCGGTGCAGTCAGTGCTATCAGTACCAGACTCATCATAGAAGGTGTGATTATAGGATTGAGGAGATAATCAAATCTGCATTTGACATTGGCTGCATCCCACCATCACTGTGAACAAGAAAGTCCTGGGTTCACATTCAGGCTACAGTTTTTTATTGTTGATACATGCACACATGCTCTCCCTGTGCATTAACTGGTGACCCTAATGTGGTCATGGATGGATGAATGGATGGACTGATGCTTGAATGGATTCCTTTTGGGGTTTTCTTTTTGTCTAGTTTTCTTTTCTTATTTAAATAGGGTTGTAATGTTCTCAACTTAATAATAATAAAACTAATAAAACAAGTAAACATGTAACATACATAATTTCCTAATCAAGTATTCTGATGAACCTTTTGTTAAATATGTTTCTGCTTTGAGGTTTTGACTCCAGTTTACACAAGGCTGCATTAAAAGTTCATGAGGTGAGCACAACTCTTTCGTTAAGTGAAACTCTCGAATCTATTTGTGGAAAATATTTGCTCATGCAATCTACAAAAGCAGTTACTCACGGTGTGGTTGTGTAAAAGCATATGTAAAGCAGCCTTGTGAAGCAAAGTAGATGTCAGAGTATATTACAAGCCTATTGTAGACAGAAGGTTTCTAGTAGAGTTCACATTAAGGGGCTATTTAAGAGGTCAGTAAGTTGACTTTAATTGCAATTAAAAGGTTATTTGTCACAGAAAAAAAAAAGTACCATTTTCAAAACGTAGGTAAATAAAAAAAAATTTAAGTTTGATTGTTTTGCAGCAAAAATCTTTATATCATTGTGGAGGAGGACAAAAATACCACATTAAAGTGAAAAGTATCATAATAAGGGGCAAACTCACTGAGAATTATCTCTACTCTGCACTTCTCAGTAGTGCGGAACATTTAAGCTTATTGTTTTTGTCATAATGGCTGCAAATTTACTTTTTTGGTTCACTCACATGTATAGATGCAGAAGGCTGTTTTCACTGACTAAATCTTTGTAAACCCCCCCAGTACAACACCTGCCCAGTATCAAACAGCAGTGAGGCCTTTGCAAATGAACATTGACTGGCATCACTTATTCCCCAGCTTATCATCGTAATCGCCAGCTCAGTGTTTATATTATTGGATTTTACTAGAGTAGCTTTACATGATTAACAGTTAAAATAATCCTTGTTTATTTCACGTACTGGTGCTTGGTGCAGCCTGCCATGTCATACTTTGTCTGAAACAAGCTGTTTTAGTTTCCTTCCCTTGCCCAAGCAAATGTATTACTATTATTATTTATTTATTATCCACTCTTCATCACAAGGATGATTAAACATATAAGCATTACTTCATTATTATGTCCTCATTAAGGACAGAGTTGTTGACTCTTCACTGAGGTGTCCTTTGTCATCTGCTTCTTACTTTAATGCCTACAGGACCTGACCAGGTATACAGCCAGAGAAGACATCTGCCTACACGCTAGGTTGGTCACAGGCATCGCTCTAAGAGCCGCACTTCCCTAAAGGAAGCATGAGAATCACCTTACACAGGGAACAGGTGGGGGATTAGAGGAGATTTGATCCACTGAGTATTTAAGGTATTTCTCGTTGTTCATTTTATGGTTTTGAACCCCCTATGAATTTATTTGAAATCATTTTCACACTGTTTTTACTTATACACATCTGTAAGTATTAACTTTAGACTTAGAAGTTGCTGGTCTAAAAGCACAAAATGATAATAAACTTATAATAATAAATAACTTATAATAATAAATAATAAACTAATTAAAAAAATGGCTCACCAGTGTTCAAAGGGTATCTATTCTGCACATTTCCAGCTCCACTTATTTATTCTTGAACTTAAGTTTTGAATGATTGTGACACAGTTTTTGTCTCTTACTGGGCCTTAGTGAGCAAAGTAGAAGCTTTATGCAGCAGGAAGGTGGGGCTTCTGGGCTGACAGCCATAACTGTGTGCCAGACATTACCATATTGAGGATACTTCCTCTTTCTGACATTGTAATGAGCTAAAGAAAACGGTCTAAAAGAGAACATTAGGAGCAGCCTGAAGTTTCTGGCTAACATAGATTACTTATTGGTAAAGTTTGGTATTGAAAGAACAGCACAAGAGACATTATTGAAGCCCATTCTTACACTACCGATTTCATTTCATGAGTTCTTTGAATCTATTTTAACTTTTAAAACAAATTCTACAGTAGACCAGTGCTCATATTAAATCATGTTTTGACTCATAATTACACTCACAATGAGTCTCAGTTTGGTATCACTGGTCCCTTAATGTGACATGCCTTTGCATTTGAATAATTTATTCCAGCAAAGAGCAGAAGTTTTTTCAGTTGTAGTTGGTTAGATTAAACTTTGAGGCCTTAAATAGTACCTTGCATATTCATTATAGCACTTTAAAACTATTTATCTTGGCTTTAGGTGTGAGATTTTACTGTTTGTGTTGATAGGCTTTAGTTATCTCACCTCCCAAAAAAGAAACGTGTAGAGTGGCTTTAATGTGTCTTTATAGACCCACCACCCACATGTTTGATGAGCTAGTTCATCAAACATGTGACTAGGCCCACTATATAGGATCAGTTATCTAAACAGTGGTCAGTGCACTAATTGACATTATAAGAGCAATTTATAATGTCTTATGTTTTAGAATGTGTAGAATGTAGTTAATTAATTATTTTAGTCAAACAAAATGCCAATGATCTTGTTACTCACACCAGGAGGTTCCTTTTTCTGTTAAGCTCTCTATTTTTGTTATTCAAGACACCGGTCTCTAGGGTTTAAGAGTTTCAATTCTTGCTTAAAGGGAAAGGGAAAAAAACAGAGTTTTGAATTTGTTTTTCCTCCCTTTTAACAAACATTGAAACATGGTTTTGTAATGTTAGCTGCTCACTATTAAAATATGTGGTATTCCAGTGAGACATGTGTAGAGAACAAACCGAACAGTCACGCAGTTCTAAATATTCCAATAATTTCTTTTCACTTTTTTCCTTTCTGATCACATCTGTCTACTTCGTCATGTTGCTGACATCTAGAGATGCATGCTTGTTCTTATTGTAATTGCAAGGACATTAAATAATCCAATGGTGTTTCATAGGTTTGGGATTCACTGTTAGAAGTTTGGATTGTGGCGCGTGAATGATGTGAAATAGAATATGAGCGCTGTTTCTCAAATTCATCAGTTTAGTTTATATGCTATACGTTTGATTCCTGTATTAAAAAGTAAATTCCAAAATGTAAAAACAAAATAAAGAAAAAAAGTTTTTCTGAAGAGTCCTTGAAGATTTTCAGGGTCAGAAATGTTGGACTCCAAAAGCATTTTAGATTCTAGAGAATGAAAAAAAATAAAAATAAAATACTGAGCAATATATTTTGGTATTCAGAGAATGATCTGTGGGCTTCAGTGAATCTGGTATTTTTATTTTATTATATTTGAGTTACATTTGAGCTTTGAGAAAAGATTTTACAGTAAAATGTTCAAAAATTGAAAGGTTGTAGCAATTGGTGTCAGAATAGGATGTAGCAAAGTGAAAGTGTGTTAGAGCAGAAGCAACATTTGAATAAATGGTGTATCACAGTGATCACATGTCAACTTTAAGGCGAAGGGGACTAAACCTCCACAAGGAAGCACTCCTGACATACTTTTGTATGTTTCTGATTTTCTGAAATTTCTGAAATACCGGTTATTCTTCTATCACTTGTTAGCAACAATGACTGTTATCTTAAAACTAATGTACCAGGTTCCCATGAAGAAGCAGAACCAGGTAGCAGACTTTATGAGCTCACCAGATCAAAAATAGGAAAGGAAACATACACCAGCTCCTCCCATTTCCCCTTTTCACACATTTTGCCTTGTGCTTGCACTAAACAAATAGTTTTCACCATCATGAACATGAGGCAATTTTGAGTAAAATTAAACAATATATAAAATCAAATCTATATTTATTCAAATACTTAATCTTTAAAGAAAAATGAGCTTGATATAGAGAGAAACCAATTAAGACTATTTCATTTGACTGCTTCAATTACTTAAAGTCAGCACTTTGGGCAAGTATGCTTTGAGCTTTCTTTTATGTGTTATATCACTTTCAGTGGCCTGATTAATTATTGCTTCTTAAATTTCCTAATATGTTCAAGACATTGGAGTTAAGACTTGTTATGTAGTTAAATATCGTAATTTGTTCTGGTAAACAAGATTAAAGATCTTTTGGAATATTTTATTTTATGTTTTATTATTCACATAATACACAGCATTACAGTTACAACTATGTAATACAGAAATACCATAATAAGGAAACATTTCGAATGAACACGTTCCAGGTTGCATAATGTTCATACAGAACACAGAAAACCTTATAAATGTTCACAGTAAACCGTTTCAGTAATCACTCTTTCGACACTAAAGTACTGCATGTGTCACAGTCTGGCTGGGGCAGACTGTATGTGTTTGCAAAAGAGGACTCAAACGCAGACCAAAAACTGAACGTGGCGTGGATTTAACAAAAAACAAGCCGTTTATTGAGGCTAGCAAAAAGGGTACAAACAAAAGGGCATTGGTGAAACTAAACAATAACCTAAACTGGGCGAACTAAAACTAAACATGAAAAAACCTTAAACATGGTGAACTGACATAGATACCTGAAGTTGTGACATGAATGAGCAGACGACCTGACAAAGAATGACTGAAAGCACACGGACTAAATACACACAGGAGGATAATGAGGGAAGTGGGAACACATGGAGAAACAGCTGACACACATGAACATAACGACGTCACAAGGAGAGAGTAACACTAAAAACATTGAACATAGGAACACAGGACCCCTTCAAAATAAAACAGGAAATATGAGACGCAGACATGACAACATAAGCCACACAGACATGAAACACACGAAGGGCAAGGGAGACTTCACAGGGGTTGAAAACACAAGGGGGAACTAATAAGCAAATGAACATAGGAAACCTAATAAGCTTAAACATACACTATAAACATCAAAAG
Organism: Neolamprologus brichardi; assembly: GCF_056152115.1. Classification (NCBI taxonomy): domain Eukaryota; kingdom Metazoa; phylum Chordata; class Actinopteri; order Cichliformes; family Cichlidae; genus Neolamprologus; species Neolamprologus brichardi. Next base: position 55,676,656 of record NC_142110.1, read on the forward strand.
AACTAAAACTCAAAACTCTGGGTCATAAGACCCAGGATCATGACAGCGTGTTAATGTTTATCGTCCCCATTGTTTAGCCACTCCAGTCTCTTAAGGAAAGATACTGATTAAATGACCAGCATTACCTTGAAACATGACATTGCTATTTACCTGAGGCCATGTTTTTTTTGTCTTAGAGTGCTTTTATTACCTTTACACACAATGTAAATTCAAATGTGAATGTAAACCTGTAAAAGTTTTCAAGTCAAAGACTTTAACTTTAGAGCAGCTTTTAGTTTCTTCATGGCACAGATTCAACAAGGTGCTGGTAATGCTCCTGAGAGATTTGGGTCCATGTTGACATGACAGAGTCACACAGTTGCTGCAGATTTGCTGGCTGCACATAGATGTGATCTTGTTCCACCACATCCCAGATTGAGATCTCATGACTGTGGAGGTCATTTGAGTGCAATGAATTCAATGGCATATTAAAGAAATGGGTTTGTGATGATTTTAGCTTCTGATTGATACACTAAAGATGGGAGATGGGTGGTTGTAAAGGGATGGACATGGCCAACAGCAAAACTCAGGTAGGCTGTGGCATTTATCTACTGTTCATATTGATTTTAAAGAGTTGATACTGTGCCATGAAAACATCCCCTACATCATTACACCACGACACCAGCATGAACCAGCATCTACTGATACAAGGTGGGATGGATCCATGTTTTCACATTGTTTACTTCAAATTCGGACACAAATCAAGACTAATCAGACCACTTCACTTTTTTTTTTATCTCTGTTGTTCAATTTTTCATCTTTTTTCACTCACTATGTGTGTATACACCTCTTTGTATTTGATTATTAGTCATTATTCATTTATGGCTCTCTTCCACAATGTGTTTTTATCCTGTCTTCCTCCTTTCACCCCAACTGGTCATGGCATATGGCCACCCCTCACTGAGCCTGATTCTACTGGAGGTGTAAACTTCAGCTGGTCACCTTGACCACGTCTGTAAACATAAATGCACTGAGCTGCTGCCATGTGACTGATTCAATTATTAACAACCAGCTGAACAATTGTACCCAATAAATTTTCCAGACAGTGTTTACATTTTGTTACAGCAATGTATGCTCAGATAAACCATGACTACATAATGAAGGGAGGTAAAACAGCTTGTTTGATGATTAACTAAGGGCCTGAACCAAGGCAGTATGTAATGAAGTGGCCAGTGAGTGTGTTTTCTCTTTGCTTTCAGACTCTAAGCTGAGCTATGAAAAACTAAACTAAACTAACTGTATTTTGGAAAAATGTAAAGTTTAGAAAGTATAATCAACTTTTTTTAAACATTGCATTTATAAAAAAAAGATTTGTATCTTTTGAGAAATTGAAAAATTTACAGGGAGTAACAGTGTGGTGGCAGTCAGTGTGTATATGCAGTGATTTCATTAGGCTGTGCAATGAAACCTCCTTTCAGTAAACCTAGAATAAATCATGGTATATAGTAAATAATATTATATAGCACTAACATATAACATGTAACATAACATATAACATTTATCACTAAAAACAGAGTTGTTTGTTAGTGCTATTTTTGACTAGAGAGCTTGGAGATCTTACATCCCATGAAGTGCACATTGTGTTGGATCTCACATCTATTGGCCTAAGCTGCAAATTTACCTGAGATTTGGGTCTGTGTTCTGCTACGAAGCAAATAAGTATCTTTCCCTGAATGTTGAACTCTTATATTCAGTGATGGTAATGTGTCACCTAATAATTTTCTTTGTGAAATTATTACAACTGATTGAGTATATGATAGAAATTAAATAGCATTTTACATTTTACTACTTGCCTAAATTTATGTGAAAATATGGAAGAGTTTGTGACATAGAGCTGGAGGCTATATAAATTATCTTCTAAATTAAATTTAGACGATCGGCTGAACTTAGCTGTTTATGATATGCACAAAGAGCAGAAAAGACTGAAAAGAAAAATGAGGCAACATTCTGCTTGCACAAAAATCTCTTTTTTCTTTTCTAAAAATTTCCCGACCTCGATGACAAAATACGTGCATTCTTACTGCTTTATTTGGCTGGATACAAAAAGTGCTTCAGTTATATTTGACTTGCAAAGTTATTATACTGATATACTGCTACAGGCAGTGCCTGTGCTTCTCGGTGTTTTTCTATTCAAATCTGCATCTACTTCAGTTATCCTGTTCTAACACAAACTATATGAGGTCAGCCGTGATCTGCGTCTTTGCAGTAGCAGTCTGGATCCACTTGGTGGTGCTGTGGTTGTGTGATAGAGGAAGAGGCTCTGCACATACTGTAGGCTTGCTCTCCGTTTTGTCTTATTTCAGTCAAAAACGGGCCCATTTCTAAGTTTAAAATCTCAAAATTAAATGTGAACAAAATGATAACAATGATGAGAAGTGAAAACCGACATATTATTGCTGAAGAGTAAAAGACTGACCTGATTGGCTACCTCCATTGGCTATTGTGTACCTCATTTTTGATTTTTGATTTATTTATTTTTTGGAGGGGGGACAATAACAATAATAATATTTATATTTTTAACAAGGTGAAATAATAATTAATGTGCAATAATAACAATGTGCAATACACATACACTTATTCTTAATTTTATTTGTTGTGTTGTGATGTGCCGTGTAGTGTTGTGTTGTACGTAGTGCCGACGTGGGACAGTTTTCCAATTTCATTGAACTATTGTACTATGTATGACTGTGCAATGACAATAAAGAGTTATTTTATCTTATCTTATAGAGTTATCTTACTAAACCTATGAATGTAGTATGTTTCAAACACATATTCCTAACTTCCTTTTTAACAGGTTGGCCAGACCTTTATACTCGTATTATATTTTTAAAGAGATTTGTCTCAGTTATAAGTATCCCATGGTATTATTTCGTTATGTATCAGGAAGTGAGTGACTCTATCCATCTATCATCTTCACATATGACACATATGCTGTGAAATTGTGTTTGTGAACTTCTGTGCCAAATTTAAGTTATTATGTTTTTAAAAATTCTTTTCAGGACTCCATCCTTTGCTCTAATTTGTTCTTTAAATGTAGCTATGGTTTATGGCAGAGACCAAAACTCAAATATTAACAGTTATTGTTCAAGATAAACCCGATTAAAGTCAAGTTCTAGTTCTAGTTTGGCTTGTACAGCCCTGACACCCTAGCTGTGCATGGCTTCCTCCTCTTCTACTCATGTTATAGTGAGCATGTATCACTTTATGGCACCCATCTATCCTGCAAACCTTGAAAAGGCTGCTGAGGCTCTGAATAAATCTGGGGGAGACACTCTGACAGTCCCTGATCTGCCTGTCCATGTTCCCTGAAATCTCTCTCAGCTATCGTAACTTTGGTTTTCCACGTCATGACATATTCCTTTTGTGAAGGCAGGGGCCCTATGTTTGAGTGTGTGTGTGTGTGTGTGTTTGTGTGTGTGTGTTTGTGTGTGTGTGTGTGTGTGTGTGTGTGTGTGTGTGTGCGCGTACACACCATCAGATAAAGTGGCTCAGCTTTAATGTCACTTGTCAAGAGCAGTTGGCAGATAAATTTACAAAATATAGCTGCATGATACAGCTTATTTTTTGAGTTTGGTGGCAGCGCGAGTAGCTGTGATCTAAGTGACGAAGCCTGTGCTGCAAGGAAATCTGGCATACATACATGTTTGTGTGTGTAAAAAAGCATGTGAATGTAATTAATGATGTGTTCCTCCTCTTCATAGGGTAATAGGATTTCCCCACCCCGGGCGGTAAGGATAGAAAGGAGAAGGGGGGAACGGCTATGCACATATGTATGTGAGAGTGTGTGTTTGCTGCAGAGTTAGTGAATGGGAGCCCCATGTAGTGATGCCATAGAGGACTCTTCTGTGTGTGTGTGTGTGTGTGTGTGTGTGTGTGTATGTGTGTGTGTGTTTGTGTGTGTGTGTTTGTACGTGATAGGGGGAGGGGGGAACAAGCGAGTGATTTATAACAGCTACTTCAGGTCCCTCCTCTCTCCCACAGCAGCACCGCAAACACATCCATTACAAACGTACTGATGTTAATGGGATTGTTGTGTGTGTGTGTGTGTGTGTGCATGTGTGTGTGTGTGTGTGTGTGTGCATTCTCATATATGTGTGTGCATGATCCAGAGGCTGCACAATTGTGAATGTGCACCTTAAAGAGAGAGAGAGAGAGTGTGTGTGTGTGTGTGTGTGTGTGTGTGTGTGTGTGTGTGTGTGTGTGTGTGTGTGTGTGTGTGTGTGTGTGTGTGGGTGTGTGTGTGTGTGTGAGAGAGAGAGAGAGAGAGAGAGAGAGAGAGAGAGAGAGAGAGAGAGAGAGAGAGAGAGAATGATAACCAGATGCTACTGGGTGAAAGGAAGGTGAAGGTTACCAGAGGTGTTTAGGCCTTGGTACAAGTTTCTGTGCATGTGTGTGCCATTTGTGCTATTCTATTTGTGCATATACATGTTTGCAGGTGTGTGCATATACACGGAGACCTGACTTGTTTTGGGCAACTACCCATACATTGCCAGAATTTTTCTCTCTCTCTTATGTGTGTGTGTGAGGGTCTAAGAGAGATCTTGCTCTGCTGGAGAGGTTGGAGTGATAAAAACCTGAATTGAGGAAAATACTCCAGAGAGTAAACAAAGGGGGCAAGGAAGAAATAAATAAAGAGGATGTAGAGCTTTTTGGTAATGGACTGGTAGATGCTGAGGACCACATCCACCTCTGTATGTGCGCAAGTGTGTGAGAAAGTGTGTTAACATATATAAGAATCACACACACACACACACACACACACACACACACACACACACACACACACAGTGTCTGCCTGTCTCCTCTCACATTACCCTTTACATTAAAACCAGTCAGGGGGAAAATTACTGCAGACCTGGCCACCGTCTGTCCACCTGGCCCCACAGAGAGAGGAGGGGATAAAGAGGGGGATAAGGGGATGAGGAGGTGGGCGGGGGGGTTCAAGGGACCTGGAGAGGGACAAGGCTGCCAAGGGGCACTGGTCTGAAGTCAGTTTCATACAAGAAGGGGATTTCTGGTGTTGGGTTTGTGCCTGAGGGCTTTAGACAAATCTTGACTCCAGAGCCAGTTTTAAGGGGATGGAGAAAAGAATTTGATTTATGCTTTCTTCATCTTGCTGTTCATGGTGCTGTTCTTTTTTTTGCAACAAAAAATGTGTTGCGCATATTGCGTGCACACAGTAAACTGTCCCAGTCAATTTAACTCAAGCATTTTATTGCAAGTTAAATGACTGCACTACAGTAACCAATATTTGTTTTATAATACCAGGAACTCAAATCACTATTTGCAATGTGCAGGGTCTCAATAGCAAATCCACAGAGTATTGTCACCACAGTCACCGTAGTATTTAACTGCTTTGTTTTTCCAGTTTATAGACTGTATATAAAAGATGGCCATGACACGCGTGATGTCATTCATTGGTTTGTGGACTACTAATTTGGATCCTCAAGTTCAAGATTTCAGCTACCAGCATCCCTTTCTTTTATTGTGTAGTTATTTATTTATTTATTTGTTTATTATTGCCAAAAGAGTTCATATTTAGATGAGACCAATAGATTGATTAGCAAGATGCATCAACACACAAACATTATACAGCGGTCCCCCGTTTATTGTGGGAGTTACGTTCTAAAAATAACCTGCAATAGGTGAAATCTGCGAAGTAGCCAACTTCATTTTTTACAATTATTATAGATGTTTTAAGACTGTAAAGCCCCTCACTACACACTTTATACACTTTTCTCAGACAGGCATGAACATTTTCACATTTTTCTCTCTTGTTTAAACACTCTCAAAGTTCAAACCTTTGTAGAAAAAAAGTCCGGTATTATAGAATGAAAACAAAGACCAAACCCTGTTTACAGGTCCAAAACACGGGAATAGAAAAGCTGCGAAAGAATTCAACATTAATGAATTAATGGTATGGAAGTAGAGGAAGCAAGAAGAATGAGTTGAGTAAAGTTTGACTTATCTGACTGTTTTGCTTTGCTTAATTAGCCTTATTATCCAAAAAATACGGTAACTTCTACCTTCCTTTAGCATGTCCAGAAGTCCAAGTTTTTGTGCGATGGTTAGCATCTTCCTCCGCCTTTTGGGTGCTATTGCAGGCGGCTTTGACGGTGCAAAACGTTTCGTCAAATTATTGTGTTTGTTGGGGAGAAAACCTACAAACATACGGTCCAGCACTTCAGAGTTGCACTGCTAGCGATCGAAGATTAATGTAAATTTGACAAGCTGAATGCATTCTGTACTGTACAGGAGACACGGCACGGGGGAGATTGACAATGGTCTACAGCCGATCAGGACGCAGAAACACAAAGCGCTGTAAGAAAAAAAAAAAGAAAAAAAATCATCATCATAATTTGTTAAGGAATTTAAAAACGGTGAACAGCACCCATCCCTTCCTGAATTATACATTTTAGTGCTTCTGCAGCAAAGCTGGTAACAGCATGACTGAGGAGGACAGTGAGTGGATGGGCCTGTGCAGGTCAAACTTTGGGAGGTACCCTCACGTCTCTTTGAAACTAAAAAAAGGTCATTTGTTAGCTTGGAGCTAGTTTGAAAGCATGACCCTACTTGAAAATTGCAACAAAAAATGTGTTGCGCATATTGCGTGCACACAGTAAACTGTCCTAGTGTGTGGTGAGTTCACTGATCCACTTCTGCACAGCAAAGTGACTCGAGCCGACTGCCCCCCATCAATGCTGGCTGCTAGTCCATGTCATGTGATCTGCTGCCGACCATAGCGAAAGAGAGAGAAGGAGAGGCTGATCATTTTATTGCAGGACCTCATCGGTACTTTACTCACTGCTGGAGTAAGGGTGCAAGTCATCATTAGCATTAGGAGAGATACATTTTAGCACTTACATGTTTACTATTTTTCAATACTACAAGTCGTTATGTGGTTTAGTCCCTGCTGCTAGCAGTAGGGGTGCAACGATACACAAAATTCACGGTTCGGTTCGGTTCGATACTTTGGTGTCACGGTTCGATATTTTTTCGATACAAAAAATGTTCATGCTTTTTTAATTTGTCATTTATTAAAATTATAAATATATATTTTAACTCAAAAGTACAGTTTTTAAATTTAATGTTGCTGAAACAACAAAGTAATAAAAAAATAAATCTATCTGATCGAGAAATCACTCATCTTTGGAAAAGAGAGTTTATTACAGAGAAATGGCTCTTTCCAAAATAAAAGCTATACTATACGCTTCTTCTGGGCTATACTCTCAGCAGCATATTAAACATATCAGGTCCCCATAAGGAGGATCATGTGCTAACGGCTGTCTAAATGACTCGGCTAAAGTTTGTAGCATGCGTGCTTGTTGTTTTTGTCTGCTTCCACTTGTCTTTGCACTAGGATGATGTCGGCGTAAATGTGCTGTCATATTCATTGTGTTCCCACTAGTGCTGTCAGCGTTAATCTGAATGACATTAACGCCACAACACGGCAAATCTCCGTTAACAAGCTACCGCGGATCGCCCTGTGTGTGGGGCTGGACGGCGTCAACACGTTAACGAGCAAACTGCGCTAACGCAGTAGTTCCTACCCATGTAATTGAGCATTGCGTGGCACATCCGACATACTGTTTTACTTTAGTCCATGACGCGCTTACCTTCAGGGTCATACTTCACATCAAGACCAAAATAGTTCCAAAGGCCAGATCTGAATGAGGGTGGGGGAGGTTCAATTTGCCATGTTGCAACAAGCTTAGCTTCTGTCTTGCTAGCTTGCGCTGCCCTTAGTGGATCTGCGCTCGACAGTGCAGCCTAGGCGGAGTAGTCGAACGCAGATCCACTGAGCTCTCAACACGGACAGCATTGTCAGAAGAAAAGTTGATAAAATAAATTAAAATTTTCTATTGTTCGATGCATATGCATACCGAACCGAAAGCACTGTATCGAACGGTTCAATATCGATATGAGTATCGTTGCACCCCTAGCTAGCAGTGAACAACCCCTCACAAACCCACTGGAACAGCAGATATCAGAGAGAGTCAAGTTACCAACTAGCTGGTTATTGAGCATTTAGCAAACAGAGAGCCAGACATTCCCCCCATGAGTGAAGGTGAAGAGCAAAAATAGTATTGACAGAACAGACAATATTCAGCTTAATCAAAATTAACCATTAAACATGACTCCAGATTAATGGTAATGTCACTTTACCTCTGCCGCTGGTAGCTACCAGTATGGAAAAGAAATAGTAAAAACAAAAGACTTGCATAAGATGTGGCCTACTTCATATAGTGAATCATATAAGGCTTATATGATTTACTCATGAAAGTGGCCACTTTCTCATTACTTTCATATATTGTTTTAGTAAGTATCCAAAACATACAAGTTTCATTTATATAATTTTTCAAGGGATCTTATATCTGTTTTCACTCTTGTATGCTTTTCATACAAGTTTCACACAAGACAGATACAAACTTTATAAGATTTATATATATGGTTTCCATATGGGTAAGATATTCATCACGACAATTTTTGTAAGCTAATCACATGCTAATGTTGTGTTTTTAACCTCATAGTTGAAAAAGTAAATAAATGTGCATTTAATCCACACACTATAAACACAATTGGTAAAACAAGTAGTCAAAGTGCTCGCCACTGCATTGCAATGAATTCTTGCATGTGTTGAGGCTGGCAACCACCCTAAAATTGAATTTATCCATAAGTGTCTTCACCAGTATCAGTAACATCAAAAGTGTTACAACTGATTAATTTTTTTATAAAATGTCCTAACAAAGATATATGTGTTATAGCTGATTGGGATCAAGCTAATATGAACTGCTTTGTATTTTATTGGGCTGTTAGTTTTATTGTAATGCATAATTTTAACAAGCTAATCATTTTTCTTATTGTAATCATTATCAGCACAGTAAATGCTAAACAGGTGTAGCTGAGTTAAGAGTGCGATATTGTTCTCTCAAATGTAATGAGTAGCCAAAGCAAATCATGGCTGCCTTGAAATCGTGCTAATACTACTTTGCTTTACAGCAAATTAAAGAAAAGATGTGTGACGACACTAAGCAAGAAACCAGATCTTCAAGTTATAAGAGAAGGTTTTATTACCAGTGCTATTTACATAGAAATAATACAGCCTTGGCCCAATTCCCCCCCATAAATCTACACACACACACACACACACACACACACACACACACACACACACACACACACACATGAACAAGCATACACACTCGCAAGCATTCAGAAAGACACAGACAAGCTCTCACTTAGTCCTGTATCCAAGAATATCTCCATACAACAGAAAAAAAACCACATTCTTCCTACATCTGAAACAATGTTGAAAGGAAATACAGACGATCTGCAAACAAAATTTCAAGTAGAGCTAACTCATTGCAGAAAAAAACAGCATTCCTCGTGTTAGATGTGGTCTGTTTGAGACATTTTGTGTAGAGATGACATGGAGTTGAAATTAGGAATTAAGAGACAAAAAAATAATCATTCTTTCTTTTAATATGTTTTCACAAAGGCGGACTTTTCAAATAGCAGCTGTGGTGACACTTGGCCCTGATCGGTCTGAAATAAAATGCAGAGAATTTGTCCTTTGAAGCACAAAGATGTTCACACACACAGTGATAGACACAAACACACACACACACAACCCGAGTCTGCCGCTTTTGAGCTTATTTTAATTCTCTGTGCCTTAAAAATGTGGCCACTAGATGGCAACGAGTGCTTCGGAGCAGACAGCGGTAATGTCACAGATGTTGTCTGCCCCCTCTTTTGTTTTCTCTCTTTAGAGGAAGGAGACCTCAGCTGTTGAAGGACATTCTCCATTATGGGTTCAATGTTCTTTTGAAAATCAATTCCATTAAAACATGTTTTTTAAAAGGAACAGTAACAAAAGGAAGGTCAGGTGAAGCAGTGTGCAGAGCAGAACTATCAGGGCCGCTTCGATGGGTGTGAGATTTGTCCGTGTGTGTGTGTATGTGTATGTGTATGTGTGTGTGGGTACAAGTGTCTGTATAATTGTGTCCGTGTTTTGAATAATGGTATAGACATCCTTCTTTTGAGCTATGATCAAGAATGCTTTGTGTGCATTAAGGGACTTATAGCTGAGACGTGGGCTAGAGAATGTCAGTGCCGTGCTGGAGGTGTCAGCGTGTCTATCAAGTGGCAGCTTTTGATTTGACATGTTGGCGAATGTTTAAAATAAGCTGCCTCGATTGAAACAGGGTGTTTGTAGATGAACATTAAAGCATGTATCAAAACCGGCTCCTTTGTTACGCTGAGCGTGAAGTGGCATTGAAGAGCAACAGAATGGAAACTAATACTGCTTTGGAGCAATGTCTTAAAGAAGGTGGTGAGAAACTAAGAGAACTAAACATGTCCCCTTTGGCATTTATTAGATGATACCGTCGTTAACGTCAAGGGGAAGGCGAGAAGCATTTTTGCTGGGTGGAATCGCATTTTTTTTTCTTTTTAAATATATATATTTCAAGTCCAGTAATCCAGGAAGGGATATGCTTTGGAGTGTCTACTGGGCAGCAAATATTACGTTCTCCTACAAGCTATCCCATTCTTGATTCTGTCCATCAGTTCATCAGTTGTGAAAATCAGTCCGTAAAAATCTGAGCTGTAATTTTCACCCCACAATGGTTTTTTTTGTTTGTTTTGTTTGTTTTTTTAATTCATCTCCTGAATTAACTAGGCTGACATTCAGCCTAGGCAATGGTCCCTGTGTTTTTGTCCTTTACCAAGCGGTGGTTTCTCCCATCTCCTGGCCTTGGTGGGACATTGGAGCGCTGTAACTGGAATTACTGGCCAAGGAGAAAGGAGGACTGGGCCCACCCCCGAATGCCTCCCCCGGGACAGGCTGAAGTGAGTTTGGTAAGCCCGGCTCTGGACTGGGAGTTTCCGCATGGGAGATCATGTCCGTGAACCTTTGGTCATCTGACGGGTGGTGGCCTGAACCCTCCATCGCTCCGGGACCAGAGCCCAGGATGTAGGGGGAGTCGGCCGGAGATTGAGCCTGTGATGATGGAGGGCCATGGGGAAAGAAGTCGTAGTTGCTCCCTGGTCCATAATAGTCACCTTGGTATTCTGTGGTGTAAGAAGAGAACACATATGGTTAGACTTTCTATCAGATACATAAAACACTTACAGTTCCCCCAAGCAGTCTACATTTATACACACGGCTCCACCCCTACCTAAGTGGTGAAATTGATCATGTCCAATTCCCAACCAACCGGTCTCCAACAGCCTCATTTGAGTGTATAAACAACTCCACACCTCTCCACCTCAGTTCTCTCGCCTCTTACACAGTGCATTCATCTCCCTCTCCCTCATTCAGCTCGCAGCCATGCGTGTACCTCGATGGATTCCCCTGCAGAAACTTCTGGATTTGGATGAGAAATTCCAAAATGAGATTCCAGCGTCCCTGCAGCCCTGCCATGTCCTGTCGGCTGCTTCTCTCTGTCAGGTCTGATGACAAACACCAGCGCTGTCGCTTGCTTCTACATTACTGGGTTGTGGTTATTTGCTGAACTACGGGTGGTTTCTCTACTTTAGTGTTGATGACTCAGCTAAGAATTATTTGATGGCTATTTTTATTATTATTCAACCAGTCCAAAAGAAATGTCAGACGTCAACACCAGATGTCCCACACAGTTTGACATCTTTTTATTCATTTCATCTGACCAACACTTCACGACACAAAATCAATTTTGAAAAAGTAAAAAATAAAAAAAGCTAAATTAGCAAGAACAGCTCAGATGTTAAAAGTTAGAAAAGGAGAATGGCATTAAAATGTCGTTAGAAATCTTTTTTTCGTGCTATTTCTCCTTTTTATTTATACCTCTCTCCACCGTTTTGTCCACTACATCGTGCTTTCAGCATCGTGTCAGCGTGACTCCACCTTGCCATGTTCCCACTGTGTTTGTATCCAGTGTCACGATAGCTAAGCCCCAATGACAACCATGATATTTAAAGGTTTATTATCAATGTTATGTTAATATTGTATAAGATTAGTATCATAAATAACTGTATAACTGCTCATTCTGTATGTTTTTGTACACATTTATTTCCCTAATCTCTCGCCACAACCTTGAATTTGCTTTTGGACTTCAACCCTCATGCAACCAAACTACCTAATTATGAAAATGACCGAGTGAGGTCATTCACCATACCTGTGCTCTTTCATTTATCTGACATTCTCAGAATTTCTAATGTAAATAATTATGGGTTTCAGTCATTTTTATGAATTAACAGCATTAACCCATTCATCTCCATCAGCACTTTGGGCATTAAGTATTCGCCTTAATGCTTCTGCAGTAGTTAATCTTTCTACTCTAGCTCTGTTAGCCAGGAATCCATAATTAACAGAAAAAATATATTATAAAAAAAAATATTTTATACATAAACTACAAAAAGTTGTAAGTAGATCAACAATATGTGGTGGGAAAGATTTCAGTCATGACCCTATTCAGCCACTTGAAGGCTAATTAATTCCCAATAAATAAAATACAACAAACAGCAAAGTTATAAATTAGCTTATTGTTACAAGTGAATTTTTTATTACTGTGATAATCATGAGGTCATTGTGACTTTTTGGACCGTTAGTCACATTATTAAAAAAGCCAGATATTTTGGCATCAATACAATTAATCTTTTGATTGCACAGATTTTTGTGCAACATGTTGTTAAACCTATAAGAGTAGATTTACTCTTATAGTGCAGAAAGTGTCAAAATGATCAACTAGATGCATCATACAGAATGGCTAAAAATATATCTGTTGCAGAACCTTCATGTTTAAAATGCTCCCTCTATAACACTCTGAAAAAGACTGAGCCAGGACCGTGGTTCGTCTGCACCTTCTCCTGGCGTTCACTTCAAAGTGCTGCAGCAAACAACTGACACATTAATAACAGATTTTGTTGCTTTCAAAGATGTTCTTCATTGCATACTTGGATAAATCAATATTTTCTGGTTAACCTATGACACTGACTGGCATGCTTATGCCTCTTAGAGGTTTCAGACATCTCTTTGTGTTTCCTTGCTCGTACTTCTACAGCACAATTTTGTTTCTGGTTCCCATAGTAGAAGAAGAGTTTTGAGTGTCAAAAATAAACAGTGACATCCACAAAGACTGTCCCTGTTGACTGCATAATTAAAACAACTTTCTAGGGGATTATCATCACTTATAAGATGGTCTTTTGATCCAGAGTACCTGGAAATCTGCCAGTCGAAACACAAAATATGACCTTCTGGTCTCGGCTACAAATGAGAAACCTATACTAAATTTAAACATATCAAATAATGTAGCAGATATGAAGCCGGTAACCATTTACTGAATTAACCCTGCAAACTCCCTGTAACTTCTTTGCATGTAGTGTGTATGGTGCATTTAGTGTTTTAAACTGGCAACAACTATGGTCTTTAAGATGAACACTCATCTTGCCAAGGCTATTATTAAGGGCAGCCCATGCTACTCTTGAGGTTGTCTCATAGATGTAATGCAATCACCAAAGGGCAGTTCCACTCAGCTTAGCTTAGCACAAAGACTTCTTTTGACCAGCTCAGCACAAACAGTGGAAAAGAAAATGCTAGCTCTGACTGAAGGAAACAAATCCACCCATAAGAATTCACATTAAACTGTGATTGCACGTAGTCATGCAATATAATAGCTTAATTCTACATGCAGAATAGCAACAGTAGTATATTGTCAGTATTTTAGAGACCACCCAAAATGTTGCAAATCGTGTTTTCAGGGGAGCTCATATCCTATATACAGCAGTCAACCTGAAAAAGGGTTTGTATTTGTACTTTTTGAGATTTAATGTTGCAGACAGGAAGATTTAATCTAAAAACTAAGACAGACTATAGCTGTTCCCAAGGTTGTATATTGAGCTTTAAGCTAACCTGTTCCTTACATACAAGAAACTTAAATTATATGAATATGTGCCCCTATTATTAGAAAAAAACAAAATGAATCGATCTTAAATCAACACAGCTATGCTTTCAAACAGGCACTGCAATTATTCTTCCACTACAGCCAGCACAGTGGACTCAGATGACAAGTAGCCACAGGCAGTGCTTGCACTGCAAAAAGTCTGGAAGGTGATTTTTAAAATGATTAAATATTAAGTGATTTTCTATTTCGTGTGTTGTTCATCATAAGCAATGACCAAAACAGTTTAGAAAGAATTGATTGGCTTAACAAATAGCCTGTTACTTTATACACTCTTTGCATCTACTAATCAACAATTACTACAAACCTTCACCTGCCTCCTGTTTCTCATTCCAAACTCCCAGGGTTGCATTAAATCTATTCGGTTTCAGCACCGCCGTGAACCGAGATCGATGACAGGTTTTATCCCCGTGCCCCAGATGCTACACTAACATTTCTCCACTCCTACCACATGTTCTTCTCGCTGCTATTTCAGTCGAAACGGGGAGGCTCGAGAACTAACGGGTTACACCTCAAGAAACATTCGGCCTAATTGTAAGATCTGCATTTATTTGCCGTAGTGTGTAATTTTGTTTTATTTTTTTTTTTTTATAAATTATCAGGAGGTATAATCAAAGGTTTTGCAAACAAGCTAATTGTTAGATTTCCCAAACAGGCTCCTGCTAGTTCAGCTGACCTTGGGGATAAGCAAAAAGCTTGGCTTGTGGTATGTTCATGTGTGTGCGGATGAAAGAGAGAGAGAGAGAGAGAGAGAGACCAGGGTAGGTGCTGAGGGGAGTGTCAGCTCTGCAAACTATAATTACACTCATACATGCAGATGCATCATACCACACACACAGGCATCCCTCGCTCTGAACAGCAGCAGAGGAACACGAGGAGGCAGCGAGCTTAGATAAAGGCAAGCAGGCTGGCCTGCGCTGCCGTGGGACAAAAGGGTGTGAAAAGCAGAGTGCAAAGAAAGCGAGAGACATGAGAGCGAGGGATGGAGGTTTTTTGTCCTCTCTTTTCCCCTCCCACTCCCTGTGTTGCAGCCTTGATGGCTCCGGTTTATTGTATCCTCAATGCCAGGGCCCTTCAGGTAGAGGTGCAGGAGGTGCTGTATGGAAACAGCAGCTCACAGACTGTCCATCAAAAACGAACTGCTGATATGCATGACAGGTGCATCGGCTTTATTCCTGCAGTACAGTGTGGGGCGGCTGTTGCGTTAGTGCTGTGTTGTTATCTCGCTCTTTTGTCTTGAGATTATTTTCTTTTGAAGCAAAGGGTCTTTTTTCTCTTTATTTTTTTATGACCTTTAAAAAGCAATGTTTTTTTGACAATCTCTACACCAACTGGAGAATCTATTTCAGCAACAAACCAACTCCTTTTTTTAATGAAACCTTTGGACTATAAGTGCAAATGCATGCCTTGTTTTCCCCTTGTGGCAGCAGAAATATTTCATCAGGGTGTTGTTCATTGTAGTTATTTGCATTAGAATGGTCAGTAAATTAGTGCACTAATAAGTCTAGCTTATCTTATATAGCAATACCTAAATATATTCCTGTATGGAGGTATGTGTCTGGTTTTGGTTAAAATGAATGCATCTCTCTTTAAAATTAATAAATCTTCTATTCATTTTTACGTCCTTATCGAACTCACCCTTTCTTTCTTTGAACAAGTATTCTTCTCTCACAGCTGTGTTTTTAAGAGGGAAGCTAGCAACTTTTCAGAAAGTGAATGACACTCACAAGTTGTGATCTTGGAAAGGGTTATTAGGTGCAACTTCATGCTGAATAAAAGTTAAGAGAGACAAGAAGGGAGACGTGTTTCTATTGCTGAATGGTACAGAAATCAATTCTCACAAATATAGTGGAGCCATTACAGGTGCCATTTTTGAAGTTCACCATTCTGAAAGGCCAAAATAAATTTTTTTTTTTAAAAAAAATCACACTTCAGTCATGCCACCCATGCTGCAAGCTTTGTTTGCAAAGTGTCCCACTGGAACATATGTGCTCCTATCTAGCATTTTCTCTCCTAGCTCCTAGCCAAATGTGACAGTTCAACAGGATTGAAACTTTATTTACATTCCTCTGGGCGCGCTGAGATAACCAGACTACAGAGCTGTGTTCGGAACAGTTAACAGTTAAAAGCTTCTTAGCTGGTTATTGTGTACCACACAAACTGAGTGCAACGTGCACGAGATTAGACTTAGACTCAAGTCCTGATCATTTCATCTCTGAACAAAAGATGAGTGGATTCAAGAAAGTAATGTGAAAGCAAATGATCCAATAAAGTACACTGGGGCTCAACCTGTATTCTAATATATAGCAGATTTATGTGATATACTTGCAATGTGAAAAACATCCTCTAGGCACCTGCTTTCCTCAGAACTGCAGTTTGCTTACACAATATCACCTTTTTTTGAGTGTGAAACCAGGGATACAGATTATATTTGCTATTGCACTCGCTCCATATTGCGCATTAATATTGCAAGAGGTAAAGAACCTGCAGATGTGGTGTTTGAGTGTATTTAAAGACACAGCAAGAAGTGTGCACTAAATTTGTGCTAGCACTCCATCTGTTGTCACAGCGTTCATTTCTTACCTCCATAGTAACCGTAGGCTCCAGGTCCTAAAATGTCTGGGTCTTCCAGCCTGCCTCCCAGCGGCCTCATCCTCCTCGGGCCCCTGAAGAAGGCATGCCGTCGGGCGCCCAGAGCACTCAGCTGCTTCATTCTCCGTTCTTTGGATCTCCTGTTCTGGAACCAGACCTGAAACAAACCAGGGTCTGAGTTATCAGCCGATCTCATCTTTTTTCTTTCTTTTTTCTTTTTTTCTTTTTTCCTTTACAAATTTGTAGTTTATTATCATCCTTTTTCAAATCACCATTCACTCAAACTGTGGTAAACCTTGCAGAGCTTGTAAAAACGCACAAATGATGTTGATGTGAGAGTAACACTGGGGTGTGAACACAAACAAAAAAAAAATCTGTGAACCACAATTGAAAAGCTAAAACAATTACATATGGACCAACTAATCGTTTTAAGGGTTTTTCTTACTGTTAATGCTCAGTGTTGCAAAGTTTGCACCACTTTCAAATTCCACAATTAAATTCAAATGAATTGATTCCTTTAAAGAGCTTTTATTCAGAAGCTGCAAACTATTTCCCAGAAATGACGCAACGTACTTGCCTCCCAATTATCTGGCACCTCTGCACCCATTTTGAACTGTATTTGCTGTACCACAATTAGCCATGGCCTGTTTTCATTTGTATTAATTGAGGTGTAAATGCTTGAAATTCAGCTTCAAAAATGACTTGAGTAACTTAAAGTATAAAAACCCATAAAAATGCCATTAACAGAAAAAGTCAAAGAACTCAATCTCATATGAACATTCTGCAGTGCGACACAAGAATTACATAGGTATAATCAAATCGTTGTTTGCACATAATGAATCGGGAGGCGTTTTGTGCTACAGTGTTAGAGTTCATGTCAAGAAAGCACAAAAGGATCAAAATGAAAAATTAGGAAAGCCAGCGATGACTGAATAATAACAAGAAAGGAACAATTTCTGCTCCATTTTTCCAGTGATGATGGCAGTTTCCTGTTGCAAATTTCAGATGAATAGCAAAGTAATATCAACGGCCCCAAATACAAAGCCATATGAAGTTAAACCACTGAGATTAAATAAACTGTCTTTCAAAGACAAACAAAGGAGGGTTTCAAAATTGCAAAACGGTGCATCATATGGAAGAATGTCTTTGAATTATAAGCACATAACACATCTCGTTTCGCCTTTGCTTCACTGCTGCATAATGATCTATGTTCACACCAGCTAGGCTATGCCAGAGGGAGAATCCCACTGTGCTACAGATTAACAAAAACACACTCACAAAAAAAAAGAAAAACACACACACACGCACACACACACATATCCCCCTCCACACATACACCTAAAACTACTTAGGCTCTGCACTCTGTGCTCCAGCGGCAAACGCAACACCTGCTTATTGAGAACAATCATCTAACTGTAGGGTACATTTTTATGGAAATGCTCTCGCTTCCCTTGAGAGAGCGTTGCTTAGGGATTACATACGCATGCTGGAGAAGCAGCGTGGCTCACAGGGCTCCCTGCGTTGAGAGCAATGGTATTTAACACACACTGAACAGGGAGGAAGATGACGAAACGCAGCCTCCATTTTGGCTCCGAGCAACACACACGGGCGGAGGGTGCAGAGGTGGAATGGGGAGGTGGGGGGGGGGGGGGGGGGTGGGGGGGGGGGGTGGGGGGGGGGGTGCTGGGACTTCCAGTGTTATCGCAGCCCAGGCTGACTGACTGATATATCGACTGGTTTGCTGGTTCATTGAATGATTGATTGATTCATTGAGCGACTGAGCTCTGTTGCTGCACACTCGCACATGCTGGCTGCAGTTTATGATATAGATGAAGCGGTGGAGAGGCACGGGCTGTAAGTGAGTAAGAGCGGAGAGGTGGGAAAGGGGAGGGTGGTATGTAAATCTGTGAAATCAGCGATAATTACAGTGAGTGCACAAAAAGCCACATCACAGTTGGCAGAGATGGTGCTAATCATCCTAACACAGTCTGCACCCAGGCATCAAGCATGTGTGCTTGCATGTGTGTCTGTGTGTGTGTTCTGAGGATGAAAAGACAGGCAGAGAGGTCCAAAAGCAGTGTATGCTTGTGTTGTATTGCACAACATGTTTGTATGTGGGTTTCCTCTTACCTTTGGCAAAAACAAAGCTAACCTTTCACTAATTTCATGGCTGTGCATCACATGTTATTGCTGAAACAAATACAGTCTGCACCCCCCAAAAAAGGAAATTCTTTTACAAATAATGTATTTCTTATGCATCAATGAAATGTATTAGTGTAAGTTCAAAGTGTGCTTTGATGTTTTTATGCTGAAATTACACGCAAGTAGGAGGCTCTTTTTTATAGAAAAAATAAAGTGTGATTTATGATTTTGAATGCAGTAATTTTAAAAAAAACTTGCATTTAAATAAAAGTATCAAATGTTGTAACCATATTTCTGTAAAAGTCAATCATAAATAAATAATAAAATAAGTGAGTGTGAACATTAAAAACAATGCTTTTCTGCATATTGTGAATCTACTGTTAATGCAAATATGAAACTCTCATTTGAGGCACCATGCTGCCTGCAGTTCCATATGTTGGACTGGTTTTTTTTTACAAGCTAGGAAATTAAAATACTACAGTACAAAATAAAATCAACCAAATCCATATATTTCATGAAATACTTCCACAACACAAAAGCCAAAATAAACAAACAAGGAAGACAGTTTACATACAGCAGGTGGTGGGGTTCGTTTAAATGTGGCATATATTCATCTAATAGTCCGCATCGTGTTTTGGCATTTCACTAATAGATGATGAGGCTTTCAATTAAATGTCTGCACATTTCAGTAAAATTAAAAAGTAATTCCTTTGATTTATAACGTCTCATCTGTCTCTAATCTGTCCGTGTCGCCGCAGATCCCTCCCTCATCTGAATCGGAAAAAAAGTTCCAGCGATCCACAAACAACACAGCTGATCTTACCTGGATGACGCGCATGTTCAGCCCTGTTTCCTGTGCCAGCTGTTCTCGAATGTGCCGGGTCGGTTTTGGCGTGGCAACAAAAGCAGCCTTTAACGTTTCCAGCTGCTTGGCCTTGATGGTGGTCCGGGGCCCCCGCCTTTTGGCCCCAGAGTTCTGCTCCTCGTTCTCAATATTGTTCGTTTCCTTATCTGAGGACGTTGAATTGTCCGTCTCTTTTATGTCGTCCTGTATTGGGTCCTGCAGATCCGGCGATAAACTCCTATCTGTGCACGACGACACTGGGGGACGGGGCGGATGGGTGGGGGGACAAACAAGAAGGAAGGTCAGGTCACGATCCGAAATGTCAAGGTGGGGGGTGGCGGGGTGCGGTGGGTGGTGGTGGGGGTGGGGGGCTGTTTTAATCAGCCTTGGAGATGCACACAAGCGTTGCTGACTATTACGCATCCGAAACTTTACCTAATGGTAAATGAAATGCGTTTTTACGCCCCTCGGTGATTTTTTGTCTCCCAGTTTCTGTTTTCCCTTCTTTCTTTATTTGTACATTTATTTTTCTTAAATAATATCAGAAGTATCAAACAATATGCAAAAAACAAATGCGCAAAATAATACAAAAAAAAAAATCCACAGTCGCTAACATCTCCAATTTACGCACACAAAAAAAGATGATATACGGGCATACAGCAATATTACATTTGCGAGCAAATGAAGAGATTTATATTGGAGATCAAAACAAAGGGTTTATGAAAAAGGGACGCGTGACACCTTTAGTAAATAGGGTGTGGAGTGGAGTTGCTGCCCTCCTGAGCTTTTTATAAGGATAAATAGAGTGGAAAGAGGAGCAGCACACACGGCCAGACCAACAAGCTCATCCCCAGTGGACCCTGACGTATAATAACAGAAAGCTATTGTTCTTTGGGGGTAAATATTGAAAGTATTCATCTCATAAGGTTACTGTGAGATGCTCTCCCCGGAATGCTGCAAAAGCTCAGCATCAACTTATATTTAAGGTCCGCCACTTCTGCTTTTCTTTTGTCCATTAAAATGCTGATTGCCATTTTATTCATCCGATTTTTTCTTTTCTTTTCTTTTCTTTCTTTCTTTCTTTCTTTCTTTCTTTCTTTCTTTCTTTCTTTTTTTTAAAATCGGTTCCACGGTTATTAAAATAAACACCGCCCTCAGCAGCCCTCTTATCGTTATCATTGCTTATTGTTGAATGGGAGACAAAAACGCAGCGCAGGCCTGGTGTCGCTTCGCTTACCTGAGTTCAAGTTGACTTCCTTTATGGCCCCGGAGCTCAGATAATCATCTTTGCACACAAACTTGTTCTCGTCTATCACATAGAGTTCTTCTCCCGTGGACAGCTGTTTGTTACACACCATGCAGGTGAAGCAGTTTAGGTGAAACACTTTGCTTCGAGCTTTGCGGACCAAGTCGTTCGGCGAGATTCCCTGCAGACAGCCCGCACATTTAGTGCCAAATCGCCTGCACGGAAAACGAAAAATGAAGGTGAGATTGAGATTTTTTTTTATGACGGCAGCGCGTAAAGGGGTCTGTTAGAAATTACCCACATCCATCATATAATCATTAATACTAAAAAGAAGCTGGTATTAAAATAATATTAGTTTAGGAGGAATAAACAGGTTTAACGCCTTTAGTTTAGCAAGTGATACAAATGTCACTAACACATAATAATAATAATAATAATAATAATAATAATAATAATAATAATAATAATAATAATAATCCACTGTAACGTTTTTAGTAAATATATGGCACATAACAGGTAATCACTCAACCAGAGCACCTCTCTCTATGAGAGTGTTGATAACATAGCCATTAAAATCATTTAGAAAAAGACTTTAGAGAAAGATTTTTTTTAAAACAACCTTCCTAATTTTGATTGAGGTGCTCTGACAATAACCCCACGCAAAACGTATTAGTGACAATCAACACATTGTACTCGTGGATATATTATAGGATTAGGCAGAGTAGGAGCATCTTAGCGTGAAAATCTTCTCTTAATCCATATTCACCCGCGCTTAAATAGCACTGGGTGGGAAGACTCATCAATTTGATACACAAATAGCCCAAAAATAAATTCACTAAAATTCCCCCTCCTCGTTTGCCGGGGTGAGTCCGTTTTTTCCCCTTTCTCTCTTTTTAATTACTCTCAAAAGAAGTGCGATAAAGCACATTTGACTGAGTGACGCTTACAGTATTTCTCGCCTGCCCAGATGTCTTTACTGATGGAAGGAGTTTGAGCAGATGCTTAAGGCTCACTTTGGGCCTGCTGTAGCTGGATTTTAAGTCCGCCTGTCGGGGGCTGGTTAAGCCTTTGGGTGACTGCAGGCACCCTTGTTGTGGAGCATTGTTTTAACACTGTGCTTGCCTTTCCATTCACTTACAATGGTATCGCATCACTATCCGCTTTTCACATGCGTGGCCAAGCCTCCCCCAGCGAAAGGGCACAACTCTACTTACACAACAAATGGACACATTAGGGTGATTACTGTTTCGCCTAGCTAATGGCTGGCCATTTAAATCCACCGCTTGATGGGACCTGTGGTAATATGACGGCCAAGGCCGCGCGAGGCCAATAATAGCCCCGTCCCAACAAAGGCTGATGTGTCTTACATGTCATTAGACAATTTGGGAGAAAATAACTGACACATACAAATGAAAATGATGCTAAGAGAGTGACAAACAAGGGCTTCACTTATCACTCAATTACCTGGAACACTTTTTGGAAATTGTGAACCGGTTAATAGCCTAATGGGTGTTTGAAATAAAAGTGTTGTCTGGAGCTGGAAATAGATTTTTTTTAAAGAAAAGAAAAATAAGCACAGAATACACGAGGATACAGAATCAATATATTTATATGTCCATACTTTTATAATAGAGGCCCCTTTTAACGCCACACGGTTCATATCATTTCCTAAAAATGTCACCACACAGAGATAGGTAAAAATCATGCATTTTAAAAATTACGGATAATATTAACAAATAAGGGAAAATGTATACTTTTAGATTTATCTTAAATTCCTTTAACAAAAAAATAAAAAATAAAAAATAAAAAATAAAAAAAATAAATAAATAAAAATCCAAGTACGGGTTAACGTGGCCTATGACCTGAGTCCAGCGCACCGAGCTCGACTTTATGTGCCAGGCTTTACTTTGTATTTTTTTTCATCCTGTTCTTCTATTTTTTTAACCAATTTTTAACCCCAAAATAATTTCCCTTATTGTAAAGGTGTTGACGAATGCTTGAATCAAAGCGTGATTTCTTTCTTTCTCTCTCTCTCTTTTTTTTTTTGAAGACCTCTTGATTCCAAATTCAGTTACCTGAAAAAGTCAATTTTGCAATAGAGCTTTCCGTCTCTGGAGAAGCACTTCTCGGTGAGGTTGCAGTTGCACTCACAGCACTGGACGCACTTGGCGTGCCAGGCTCTGTCCAGCACGTTGAGGAGGAACCGGTCCAAGATGGGCCGTTCGCACCCGGCACACTGGACCATCATATCGCCGGCCTGCAGGACGCCGAGTGCCGACCTACCCACGCGGACTGCGCTGCTCGGACTTGGGCACTCCGAGTTTACGCGGAACAACGTCTTGGCTCAGAGAGGTGTGCTGTCAGGCGAAAACTGGAGGGACCTGTCGTTCAAAGGCAGCGGAGTGACAATCCCCGAGAACTGCTGTAGTCCTGGTCCTGTTTGGTCGCTGTCCTGCTACTTGTCACAATCCACAAATCCAGAGGAGAAGAGGGGAGAAAAAATTCAGCTGCGCCAGCTGATGGACTGCGTAATGGCCAAACCAGACATGTTTTCTCGCCAAATCAATGTTAAAACATCATTTTTTAAACGTGTTTACTTCTAAATAATTTATCCCTTTTGCTCACGCTTTGTTTGGGGTCCAGTAATTTCCTTCAGGCTCACCTCACGTCGCCACTTGCACGTCCCTGTGCCTTGGTTATCACGAGGTTTTGCCAGCGCGACGCGCTTCCTGCGCTGAGATTGGATGACGCCCTTGTTAATTCCCGTGCCAGAAGAGCCAATCAGAGCGCAGTTGTTATGGTTACACGTTCATAGCTGTAGCCTCCGAGCGGACCCTGAGCAGAAAACACCTAGGCCGTGGATGCAGGGTGTTTGTAGTGGCGCTGATAGAGGCCAACAGGCATGAGGAAGTTTCACGGTGGGTCACGGAGACGGCACTGGCTTTAGAAGGGAATGCATCAGTTGCAGGTTAGACTATGAACGTCAGAACATTTTACTGGCAATGAACGTGAAAATGTCAGTGCATAGCTACAACGGGCACGCCTCTGAAATGAATCGGACTAGAAGTAGCTTGTTGGGAGAGGGAGTAGCCGAACAAGGCTGTGCTGGGCGAAGACAGGAGGAGGAGGGGGGACGCGGGCCTTTTCTCATGCAGAAAGCTATTTGCAGGGAAATGCGATGGATTAGCAGGAGCTCATCAATAGGGAGAGCGTGGTCACCCGGCGCTTTAACAGAGTGGCCACCAATCGAAGGGAATTTCAATATTTACCAACAGCCTCGTTTTGTTAGTTGCAGTTAAGCAAACATGGGATGCGCTAATTCGTGTTGGGTGAGACTGTTTTAAGCATAATGGGGCCTCATTTGAATGAAATTAGGTGTGAATTTTGGCTCATTTTACACGACTGAAGGCCATTCAAGATAACATTTAGAGGAACAGACAAACAACAAGGTTGTTAGTTTTAACAGAGGAAGAAAGGAAAACTGTTAGGCTCTATCTATGAAATATACTTGTGTCAACATTTAGGTGCTTTTACTATGAAAGGTTCTAAGAAGGTGTTAACTTTAAGATAAGGAATATTTACTGATTACATAAAATTTAAAAGAGTATTGATAATATTTTTTTTTAAAAAATAGGTCACAATATTTTTAATTTAATTTTACCAAACATGCATCATGATGGCAGAAGCTATGTATAAATAATTCTTTCTTTCTTTCTTTCTTTCTTTCTTTCTTTCTCCTTATCTACCCTATTTGTTTTTTTCCTTACTTCAGTTTCTCTTTTTACTGTCTCCCTAAATTGTTACACTGATGGTGTGTAGAGCATTTAAAATAACCTCCGGCCTGTCAGCTATGACACGGGGTATAATTAGTGTTAGTGTTCTAAGCAAAAATTACTGTTTTTCTTATCAAAATGATGCCACACATCCAAGTGTGATTTACTCTACAGGTATCTGTGGTTTAACCTGGCCAGATCTGGTTTTAGTAGAGATGAGGCTGAATGAGTTTCCTGAATTACCCAAGCTTCAATGACCTTTAGCCCACAAACTGAGATGGAAGGTGTGTGTGTTGGGGGGGGGGGGGGAATCAAGGAGGTACAGACAAAAAGACCACAGTGGGAAAAAGAGCATGTGAGGCAAACCTCTTGTTTGAATGCAGCTGTGCAAGGGGAAAAAGCTCTGTTTGCTTTTGCTTTGTTCTGCTCTTCTGTGCACGCTAAACACCACCCAAAGAGTGAGACACTCACCTGTGGAGAAAAAATGAGGGAGCTGTCCATGGTACCAAAGGCAGCAAGCACCAAGGACAGCAGCAGGCTTCCCTTTTTTTCCCAGTGAGAATCAGCTGACCTTACTAACAATCACGTGGCATCAAATTTAAGGATGCATTCTTTGTGATCCTTAATTGCTTCCTTCTCCACTGTCATGCAGACAACAGTCATATCACCTCCTTTAGCTAATGGCAAAACACACATTTGTCTTTTATAAAGTAACTTAAAAAGCAGCCCACCAACAGAGCAGTAAAAATGTCCTAATAAAACATTAACTTTGAATGAAAAAAATGAAAGACAAAGTAAAGTTCACTTACCTGCACCCTGGAATTTAGTTTCATCACATGCAAAGTTTAGCAATAAAATCCCCCTTTTTTGTCTTTTTGCCTGCATAAAAAAAGGCTTTGTGCATGGTAAAGTGCTGAAGGACTGATTTTTGTCATTCAGCGCATAAAAAAGATTGGAATACCTTTCAAAATCAGACGAGAATAATTAAATAGAAATTTGGATGAAGCGTTTAATAATAACATGTTTACTTCTGAAATTATTAGTTTGTTTTTAAAGGACAGGGTGGGGTTTGTTTGCGCGTTGCAACTGTTTATGCAGGCTGACAGACCATCACAACACATATTTTTCAAGGACCAACATCTGAAGTGGTTTGAACATCAGTCACCTTTCTTTACTGAGAGGTCTTCATAAAATATCTCTGCCGTGCAGCATCCAGGTCTCTCCCTCGCCGTAGTTTTATTCATAATGCAGGAGGAATAAAGGCGATAATTTAAACAACACAAGTAATGTCCACAAACCCTGAACCTGGGATTTTCTTCAGTCTCGGTTCCTACAGCACTGAAGAATCTGCGTGTTTGTGCTGATTAAATTTATGAAAATGTTCTTAAAAACAGGCAAACACCCCATCAGGTTGAAGCAGCTGGATCATTTTTTAGGTGCTTGCTTTGCACTGCGAGCTGAAATGAAGTCTTAAATTGAAGGGAAGAAGCGGTGGATGGGAATGTAAATCTAGAACAGGTACATAAATAAATGGGAGACATGGGGAGGGGGAAAGAAATTCAGCCCTCACACCCAAATTCAGACCTCATCTTCAATGCTCCACTCCCCTCCACTCTGCACCATCGCAGCCCAGACACCTGAGCAGACCGCTTCCTCCCCTCTCCTACCTCCCTCCCATGCATGCGGTGTCACCCCAACCCCAAAGGCGCGCGCACATGTACGCTCAAGACCACCTCCAGGGCCCCTCTTTGGCAGGGCCAGTCCCAGGGGAGAGGTTAGTATGATGGATGTCTGATTGGTAGCCCTCCCTTAGGGCCTCCCTCTCCGTCACCTCTCTGCGCTCTGAATTAAAAGGCCGTTTGTCTCCTCTGAGTCCTCAGCTGTAGAGCGCCGGCCTGCAATTTCACAGCACTCAGAGAGAGAGAGGGAGACCATTACAGAGGAGGTTGTCAGGGGAGCCATCAGAGCCCGGACACGCCTGAGGGACTCTCTCGCTCCCCTCTATCTTCCCTGCTCCTGTCTCCTCCTGCTCGGCACCACCAACACCTCTATCCCACTGGAGGCAGCCAACCCTGCCCTCACAGATAAATTCATATTCAAGCATGTATGCACCTATATGCATATAAGATTGCATAATTGAATGCACACGTGCTTGACACGCATCACCGGGGGCATTGTTATTTTTAAATCTACCACTCGGTCTTGGTTCTTAAATAAATTAACACAATCAATTATTTAAAAATAAGTATGAGAATAAGAAAAAGAACATCACATTCAGTCTCTCAGAAAAGCCACCTTGAATTCATTCATAGTCTGAATTCTTTCGCTCAGGATTTGCTGCCAAAGCCTTACTTGTTTTTTTATTCGTTTAAATTGTGGTGGCTAATGTTAGCCAACTTTAGATAGTGCTGTATAACTGACATTACTGAGTCAGTTTGACTCCATCATATGTGATGTTTGACAGTGTTAAATATAGACTATATAAAAGATAGATGTACCCCTGTGTAATGTCATCCACTGGTTTGTGAAGTCTCTACTTGAGCAATTTGTCTGTCACCATCTTGTTTTTGGGAAACTAGATCTCAGAAGTAACGAGTAGATCTAACAAAGAAATCAAGGACACCAAACACTCATTTAATAGTGACTTGTCAATCATACAGTAGGCCCACCCTAAAAAAAATACTGTGCGCTATTCATCTAATAGCAAACATAATTTATAAAATATACATCATGTTATATTAACTATGATTTGAAAATACTAATTGAGATATTCAAATCATAAAGGTAAAGTAAATAATATCACACCCAGAGGCTCTGTCAATCTCTCATGTACATTCTGTCTTTTAAGGGCTACTTGTCATATTTCTTAGCATACCTTTGAAAAGTTTCTCTTTCAGGGCATTCGTTTAGGTTATTGTGTGGAAAAGGTCATGCTTATTTGTTGAGTATTGTATAGTTTTTTTGTATAACACATTTAAAACAACAAGCAAAGCGTTTCACAGGTCTTAAAAAAACACACACATATGTCAAGGTTTAGCTCAAATTAAAGGCCAGAGAGTAGAAATAAGTCTTGAGCAAATAGTTAAAAGTAGAAACAGTTTGAGCAGTTCGATTATGAAATGGTAAGGCATTCCTGAGACTTTGGCAGCAATTGAAAAAGTTTAGCCACCTCTGACAAGAGTGTGAACATGAATAAGATCAGGTCTTAAAAACAATCAATAAAATCTTAAAAGGAAACATAAAATTGACAGGAAGCCAGTTTAAGTGATGCTAAAGCTGGAGTTCATGCTTTCTCATCCCAGTTAAAAGGCGAGCAGCAGTGTTTTGTACCAGCAACCTATATACAAACAATTACAGTAATCCAGCCTTGTCATAATAAGAGCATGTATAAGTCTTTCAGAGTCATTATAAAAAAGATATGGCTTTGGTTTGGTTGACAATCTCAACTGGAAAAAACAAACAAAACAAAAAGCATGGTGTTTTTTCAAAATCTCAAATTCAAATTTTCCACTTCCACGTGGTTAATTTGTTGTGAAAAGTGTCTGCATATATGTCATACACATGTATTTTCCTCCAATTCAGAAATAAACCATTAAGATCCATTAAACCATCACATGTATATTTATATATTTGTGTGTGTGTGTGTAGCACAGGCTGTGTGTAATTTCAGTTGAATTACTATTTTAAATTGCTTAATAACAGCTCGATAGTAGGTTTTTTTTGTTTGTTTGTTTTTTGCAAAAAGACAATAAATGCCGAGGACTGTATTCATACATATTTATAGGTCTAGTGAGTCTGGCAGAACGATGGCATATATAGGGTTGGCTTGTTATAAAATCCAGTGCCCCTTTTCATTAAAATGAAAGAACACATAATTCTGGAGTAAAGTCAGTTATTCATGTAATTTAGCCATTTTTTCTCAGAGAAAATGAGGACTATGCTCTAAGTAAGAAGCTACGCCGGGCTTTGAGGCATAGATAATACAAGTAGGACACAATACATCTTTTTAATATACTTTTTTTCAACTATTTAAAAAGATTGAAAAATGAACATGCGCATTATTCGAAGCCTCAGAACTCAGACCAGACAGTACAGAATTAACATTTAGAGTCAGAAAAATCTTCCCCCCTGTGAATTTCGCATGGCTTCATTTTGCTGTTTTGCTGTTTGGTGTTTTTTAGTCCCTAAACACGATCGTTATATTTTCCCCTCATACACCTTCGGCTTTTCCCTTTCAAATTTTCTGTTCAATTAAAACTGCAAAGAATTTGTTTTGAAAGAAGCACTTGGAATTAGTTTTGTGTGTTTTTGTGCTCAGCAGGAATCTGCACTCATACTGTATGAATGGATGTGCTCTGTTTGAAAGGACAGGCAATAATTGGAAAGTATCATCAAGGAAAACAAACACAGCTCACAAATATAACCTTCTCAATTACTCGGAATAAAGGAGTAATTCAAACAAACAGATTCACCTTTCACCCCGTGGGCACTAAATCACCCGTGTTTCTGCATGCAGACAAACAATATGCACAAACTCGACGCGGTATGCTACGTGGCTCTTGTGAATGGATAATTAGGGCATTATTCAGCTCCAGGTGAGCAGGAGTCACAAGTTGATGTGTGCAACTGTTCATCAGGTTGAATTTCTTTCCCGCAGTCAACCATGGTGTAAAGTGGTGTGACTTTATGCGGAACAGAGTAAAAAGACAGGTGGCTGGTCCTGGGCATTTGCAGAGAGTAAAAGCCTGACTGCATGGCTCACACTGTGCCGAGTTCAGTCCCCTTCATTGAGATATAATGAGGGAGATCACCTTTCACTGTGGGCCATCCTAATGAAGTAATGAATGGGGGTGTGCATTGCACCTTTGCCCTCACCTACTCTATTAATCAGAGTAGGGTCACACATAGCCGCCAGGATCCAACCTCCCCTATCTGGCAACACTAATGGACCAAGCAATGCATTGAAGGTGCTTTTAGTTAAAGAGCTCTGTGTAGTGACCAGGAGAGGAGAGGAGAGAAGAGAGGAGCAAAGAGGAGAGGAGAGAGGGTTGGCATTTCCTGTGAAGAGAAAAAAAACTGGAGGAAATAAAGAGTGGGAAGCAGCTGACTTGGAGAATGGTTTGCACCTCCAAGGTAGTGGGAGTGAGGTGTGTGCATGTGTATGTGTGAGACAGAGAGAGGCATGGACCTTTAACCTCATTTGAGTCACCCTGAGGAAGGATCACGAGGGTCAGAAAGCTATCTGGACTGCCCACAGCAGGATCACCAGTTGACATTTACTGTATGAACTACAAAGAATGACGATACTGTTAGATCACATGAAAATTGCTTGGATTTTTTATTTTTTATTTTTTTTGCGGCAGTAATCTACATTCAGCAAAATAAAGTGAAATAAGCAGTTCTCATTGCATTCTCCATAATTAGGTAAGACTGACATATGAACCCCTTTACCTTTTGGCTTTTGTTTTAATATTTTTTAGTGGGCAAGCATTTCTACATTTTGCCTTATTGTTTTAGTATTCGTTGGACTGTAGGATGCCTCTATTTTTACCCCAGAGATATTCAGATAGAAAGCTAATATTAGCTTATATCCTGTTAAAGGACAGGTTCATGATTTTACAAACAATTCAAAAGGTGCCCATATCTGCTTAAGATTAGGATTTGATCATCGTGACTAGTCCTATTCTCCATACTGGCCATAAACCTTTATTAAAAAAGGTTTATTAAAGGTAATCTTTATCATTATTGCTCTTGCTTTAATCACATCATATACATACACCATAAGACATATTCTTTAGATTTTCCTTAAATCAATTTATAGAAAAGGACACTGGAAAAAAACAAACAAAATACTGATGAATAAAGGTTTAAGAACCAGCAATCTTTCAAATGGCAAGCAGGGGAGCAATAATCTGATTGCAGGAAGGTTTTGATTGTATTTACATATGCCATATACTTTAATATGTATACTTGTTCAACTGCATTTTAAAACAAATATCAAATCAGCGAGTCAATGCATTTAGGTATGTAGACACGGTCAAGATGACCAGCTGAAGCTTAAACTGAAAATCAAAATGGGTGAAAGGTGATTTAAGCGACTGAATGTGGCATGATTCTTGGTGCCAAACAGGCTGGTCTGAATATTTCAGAAAATGCTGACCTCTGATTAGTGAGAATAAACTGAAAAAGAGAAAATATTCAGTGAGTGGCCATCAGTGGTCAGAGGAGAATGACCACACAGCTAATGGAAAGGCAGCAGCAAGTCAAAAAACAATTCAATTCAGCAAAGGTATGGAGAAGACCATCTCTGAAAGGACACCATGTCGAACCAGCAGATGATAACACTCCTCTCAGGTAAGAACAGGAGACTGAGGCTACAATTCACATGGGCTCACCAAAGATTGGAAAAACACTCCTTGGTCAATTTTTCCTGGCGCATATTTTGGCATAAACAACATTAACGCGTGGATCCATTTTACCTTGAGTCAACAGCTCAGGGTAGTGGCGATTTTTGCACGCTTTTGGGCAAAGAAAAGTAAGAAAGCACCAATTGTGCATTGTTCAAATGCCATAGCCTACCTGAGTATTGTGGCTGACCATGTTCATCCTTTTATGACCACAGTACACACATCTTCTGATGGCTGCTTCCAGCCATGTCACAAAGTTCAACTCATCTCAAACCGCTTCCTTGAACGAGTGAGCTCACTGTACTCAAATGGCCTCCTCAGTCACCAGATCTCAACCGAACAGAGCATCTTTGGGATGTGGCGGAAAGGGAGATTCCCATCATGGATGTGCAATTGCTCAATACTATCCTGTCAATGTAATCAAAAGCTTTGTGGAATGTTTCCAGCAACTTGTTGAATCTATGCCATAAAGAATTAAGATAATTCTGATGGTAAAGCTGGTACTTGAAATATGCACCTAATAAAGTGGCCAGTGAGTATATATGATGAGTTTTGAATCTATGAACTTCTCCATTTCTACTTGCTACTCCTTGGGCATGCATAGCATCATTAGATTGTAAGTCACATCCGCCTCAGATTGTTGCTTTATTATTGCTTTTAGAAAGGTAAGACAGCAAAGATTAAAAACAACTCAAGGCTTCACAACAGGAGTCCATAAATTGGTTGGTAGAGTCCATCCTTAGTATACTCTTTATGGATCATACGCATTCCATCTCTACTTTCCATCTGATCTTGGTTATAATAGTTTTAATCTGGCATGATTAGAAGGATTTCATGGTGACAAAATCTGTCCACAGACACACATGCACACACAGGCTCGGTGTAAAAACAATACCAGCTTTACTGTTTCTGCTGGTAAGTGAAAAAACCTTGAGATTACCTTGATTAGATTAGAGATTAGATAACGTATTTGCATTTTCATATGGACTAATGATGTGGTGTGCTTTCTGGATTGCTGCCTCTCTGCTGGACCTTACCGAAAGCATGACATATAAAGGAAAACACACCCTTAATTTGGCTAGTTTGGCTTTACAGACATGAAATTATGTTGTTACAGTTGTTTAACAACGTGACTGAACCAGACCCATAATTGTTGCTGGTTTTAATAATAGGTGCAATAACAATATGTGTGTGTATTCAATTCAATTCAGTTTTATTTATATACCAAATCACAACACGAGTCACCTCAAGGCGCTTTATATGGTAACGTAAAGACACCAGAATAATAACTTAATTATTATGTCTTCGATGTTGTGTGGCTTATACAGTTTCTGGGAGTCTTAGTTTACTCATTCTCTAATCTCTATATAATAATATAACTGACACTCTGGTCACATGTTTTCTTTAGTCATTTTCCTTATCATAATGCACATATTAGACAAATATTGGGACTGCTTTCTTGCATTGAAATATCTCTAAATTTAGAAACATCTTGTCTCAGAGTGATGCTGAATATACTAGTTTCTGTAATTATTACTTCTAGGCTGGACTACTGAAACTAATTTTTATCAGGTTATTCTAAAAGCTCCCTGAAAAGCCTCCAGTTGATCCAGAAGGCTGCACAGAGAGTACTGACAGGGACTAGAAAGAGAGATTTCTCCCATATTGGCTTCCCGAATTTAAAATCCTGCTCCTCACATACAAGGTCTTGAATAATCAGGCCTCATCTTATCTTAAAGACTTCATGGCACTACATTACCCCAATAGAGCACTTCGCTCTCAGATTGGGGGCTTACTTGTGATTCTTAGAGTATTTTAAAGTAGAATGGGAGACAGAGCCTTTAGCGTTCATCATCAGCTATTGAATCATGTAACATCTTGTTTTTAACAACCACAATAGCCTAGCTGCTTTGGCTTTTACCTTATGAGCCTGTGTGTGAATTGAGAACTAGGCTCAAAGCGCATGTCAGAAAAGAAGATGTAATCTTTAAAAGCAGGCATGACAGTGGGTGAGTTGGACTGACCCACTTTCCAATCAAATGGAAGCTGAGTGCCCAAGTGGCAGAAGAAAAAAAAAGAAATCCACAGTTAAGTACAAAACTGCAGTTTCTCAAATAAGATTCAGAGTGGGTCTCCACAGACACTAATGTTAAAATCCCCAGCTTTAAAGCAGATTGGTTATGCTAACATAGACTGACTTGGATAAAAACACCTTTTAAGCATGTTTCTCATTAAACAAATGATCGTTTCATTTAAAATTACAGATTCATACAAATGCACCATGGTTAGTCAGCCATTAGTCAGCCATTGCTTCTAACCACAGACTGTTCAGAAGTAGCTCCAGAGTCTGGAAATGAGTCAGAATGCTTTAAACATGTATTGTTTTTGATTGCCTATAGGGGGCAGCACATGTTGTTGCAAAAAGACTAGGTTGTTTGTGGAAAAATAAACCGTAAATAGCTCTTTGACCTCCATAAAAACTTTTCTGATGAATTTATGAGCACACTAACTACTTCCTGGTCATACTGAATGAATAAAACATGAAGTTCATTTTGTTAATTATGGTCATTATTAGAATCAGAGAAGAGAACGATACAGAATTTACTTTTTGCTTTATTTGTTTTTCTTTAACCAATGAGCATGCAGTGAAATCCCCCTTCCTTCACCTTTGTTTTCAAAGCATCATAATAGCAGCAGTGAACCCACTCAGTCATCCACTCAAGCAACTTGAGGCTTCACAATCTAAAAGCGTCACAGTGGCTATGTCCATCTTCTATACAGAGTGTATGATAGTGCCCCAAGCAACCCCAGACTAATGTACAAATGTCCAATCCAGATTAAGAAAATATAATTGAATTTTTCTGTTATTCATTGTAAGGGCAGGGAAGCAGTGCAGGGATGAGCACTGTTTCCTCTCAGCAAATGTATTCTAGGTTTAAATTTGCTAATCTAATTGGTGATTCCATACTGGCCGTAGGTTTGGAGGTGACTGTGAATGTTTTTTTGTCTTTATTGGTTTGTGCCCCCTCCAAGCAACCCCATAGTCAGACAAGTGATCTAAAAAATGCATGTACTGTTCATTTTGCACACATTTCACACATCAGGCTCGAGCTAAATATAGCCATGATGAAAAGAATAGTTACATAGTCATGCTAGTTTGGAGATTGGTAGTATCTGCCCTCTTCTAGAGGAAATGACATTTGACGTCTGCCGTGATTAAGCTATTTCAATGTGATAACGCAGTTGTAGAATGATTTATAATATCTAGTAGACCGACATGCGTACCCAAACCGATATGGTCTCTTTTTTTAATTCTATCAACTGTAAAATCATGTAATGTGATTATCACAGAGAAGCATATTTTCTTCTCCCCCCCCCCAAAAGCACAAGAGTTGTGAAAGAACACATTCATCACGAGTCAACAAAGACTCCACAAAAACAGACAAAAACACATCTCTGACTGAAAAAAAACCTTTTAATCAGCTACTCGTAGCTTTTTTTCCCTTCAGCTGAATGCCAGAAATGTTCAGTGTTGTGAGTTTTCAGTGAAAGCGTTAACTGAATGCAACTTTTCATACACTGGAGAACATTTCTCAGAAATAAGTTTATCATGTAATCTTTTATGACCGACTGGGGGGAAAATAGCTGATTGCCATTGATTATTTGGGCAAAAATACGGATTATATAATAATTACAAAACATGTGAAATTCTTTCTTTACTCTCATTAAGTTATCAGATCCATTCATATTTCCCCAGCTGCTCTCACTGTATTCCCACTTAATTTCCTTTTCAAATATCCATTATAATAAATTATACATTAATCCACTTACATATACAAGCTTCCCCATTGGTCAGCTGCATACAGAAGAAGATGTGTGAATTGGACTGGACTCAGCATGACAAAGTGGGAAGGCTGGGCAGAAAAAGAGGAGATCGGGGAAGGGAGGGGGGGGGGGGGGGGGAGGTTGAAATAATCTCAGCTATGTATGTGTTCTCAGCACCCCGTCCTCCCCTGGCTAACCGCATCGGCGGCCACTTGAATTAGCGGCGGAGGATTATGGGCAGAGAGCCTCATTAATCTGGGCAACAAACAGTGGCCAGTGTGAATATTTGCACGCAGAAATTGAAAAGATTAAGTCCTATTTGACAATGACTGGCAGGCTCTGCGCCGCAAGAGGCTACTGTTAAATATTCATATCCTGGACTCCTTCTTTTCCTCTGTCAGCTTGTCACATGTGTGTTTGTTTATGTGCAAATGGAAGCAACATGCACAGACAGTAAGGAAGATTCTGGGATTTTTGTCAGTCATTATGGGCAGTCAGGCCTTCAAATTGAATATTTCTTTACATCAAACTGGTCGAACTTGAACGTCTAATCAAATCTGCTGAATCAGTTTTGATTAGACTGTTTAAATCATAACTTGTGTATTTTTTTTGACATGCAGAGGAAATATGTTGTGGCTATGGTATATATAGGCAACACCCAGCCTCATCCTTCCCATACACACACACACACACACACACACATTAACGACCAAAAAAGAGGATGGGGTCTGCTGTAACATCCCATCATCCTGGCCGCCTTGTCAGCCTGGCAGGAGATTCCCTCCTCCAAACGTTCAGCAAATACACCTGCTATTCATTTCCTACAAGGCAGAGAAGGCTCGCCAGACCTGACAAAGCTATTTACCCACCTCCAGCCCAGCCTGTGCAGACGCTATCGCTAATGTTTTCCCTTCTGCAGGAGATCAATATGTTTGGAGGCAGACAAACAACCCCGCTCTGCCAGGCAGGCTCTTCCCCGTTTAGCAGGCCACCACTGGGGGCCCTGACAGCAGATGTACACAAGCGAATCAACAAGCGACGCTTCTCCAGAGTCAACACTGGACACAATCAACAGTGCAGGATCTACAGTGCTAAGAATTAACACTGCAGCCCATATGTGCCATACCAAGGATCAACACTCATCCTCGCTGGTGTGCCAAGTTATGTCTGCTGCCAGAAAACAAACCACAGAAGGAATATTGATCCAGGCACAAGCCAGGGGAATCGCTGAAATTTAAAGCTGTTGGAATGAACATAAAGCAGGAGAGTATAGTCAGCTGGAGAGCTGCTCGGTGCGAAATGCTTAGGACAGGAAAAGCGAAACGATTCAGACAGATTCAGAGGAGCACATAACTTTTCACCAGATAAAATAGGCATATAGGCTTGGGCAAACAACAGCAACAAACCCAGACAATACAAACAGAAAGAGCCAGACTAAACCAACATCCAGGTCTCCCAATCTTCTCCTCTGGATAAGCCCTCATCCTCTCTAGGGCCTCCCCTCTCCCACTCTCCTCCCATCATGTTTCCTGTCCTCTCATTTCACCCTCTAATCTTTACCTTTCTGCTCTTCTTGTCATCTTTCTCTTTTCTTGCTTCTGCCAGTTTCACCTTCTTTGATTTCTTTTCGTCTACTTTCTTTTTTTTTGAATTTCTTCTTTTGTCATTTCCTCTCATCTTGTTTCTGTCATCTGTTTTCTTGTCCTCTTCTCCACTTTCCTGGCTACTTGTTTCATTTCTTTCCCCATTCTGTTTGATTTATATCTTCTTATTTACACCAAATTTCAGCTCTTCTTCTTTCGTATGCTCTCGTTTCTTCTCCCCTCCTCAGCTCTTGTATCTTCTTGTTTCCTCCTCTTCTCTTGTTTTCCTCTTCCTTTTTCGTCTCCCATTTATTCTTCCCAACTCCTCTGCATTTCCTCTGCTCTGCCCTTGGTTTCATAATTTTATTCTTGCTTCCACTCCTCTTGTTCTTTTCCTCATGTGTCCCAGCATCTCATTTTATTTCTTCTCTTCTTGTAACTTCTCTTTTTGCTTTCTTTTGTCCACTCTTCTTACCTTTCATCTTTGTTTTTCCCCACTTGTTTTAAAATTTGTGTTTCTATTCACCTCATTTTCTTCTTCTTTCCTCTCCTCTTGTTTCCTTTCCTCTCCCATAGCTTATTCCCGTCTTGCTTCCTCTCCTCTGCTTATGATTGTTCTCCTTTTGTTTCGTTTACTCTTCTGTTATTCCCTCAACACCTGTACCCCTTCTTTGTTTCCTCCATTCTCCAACATTACTTCCTCGTTTATTTCCTCATCTTGTATTCTCCTCTCTTCTTTTTATTCACTCAGATAAAATCCACCTTTTTCAAAGAGAAAGAAAAGCATTACCTTCTGCAGGCTGTATATCTGCAGGAAAATCTTACTCCAATTTGATTGTCACTGTGGTATTTTACATTGGTAAATGTCCATGAGGAGGAGAGGAACAGCCAAAGCAGCTCATTTTTATGTGCGTGCGTGTGTGTGCTGAAGGTCCATGGTGATCCACAGATAGAAATATGAACAGAACAAGTCAGTTCTTAATGCATTTGAATATTCTTTTCTTTTTATGGCACGTTGAAGCAGCTGTGTGCAAATGTGTATGTGTTTAAGGTGGTCATGGCATGGATTTCTGGTTTTACATGTGTGGGCGTGTGTGTGTGTGTGTGTGTGTGTGTGTGTGTGTGTGTGTGTGTGGGAGCAGCAAAGTGAGTGTGTAAAATTGTTCTGTGTTGTGGAGATAACACTGGATCCCTATCAGCTGCATCGGGGGGCTTAAGTCCCCAGTGGGTGTGAGGGGAGAATGAATTTTCCTCACTACTCTGCATATTACAGGATTACACTGCACCTTTAGATATGCTTGGGCTGAGCCTATCTCTGCCTTATGGCTATACGCATGTAGATTATTGAAATAGACTGTCACACAGTGAATGAGCTGAAGGAACACCACAGGGACTGCACCGCGTCCTGAAATGAAACACCAAAGTGAGATAACCGTGATAGGATTTTGGTTTTTCTGACATTGTTTGGAAAGAATAGCGCTTTATAATCTGAGGGTCTGACATTTTTTTTAGTTTTTAGTTTTTGTACACAAAAATAACCACAAATGTGATTCCCTACTGCCTCTCTTTGTTCACTAAGGGAAAAAGAATCAGCAAAGCACCTATAAAAAGTAATTCTGTGTTTATTTTGTAAAGGTAAATCTGAGCTGCAGCCAGGGCCACTGCAAAGAATTTCAGGGGTTCCCTTGTAAACAGCTCTCCTAGGCCCCTGAAACTGCAATTTCTGGCATTATCCAGGCTCGTGTTCGGCTCCGGGCCCCCCAAGCCATTCAGACGCCCACCTTGAGTTTACATCAGGTGTGACCGAGTCTTTCATCTGTTACAACTTGCCTACTGGTGCCACATACAGAGGATGTGTAGGCAGCAAACATGTAGGCAGTTATCCTGCCTTATGTCCTCTGAGTTTTATCGCGGACAAAGGAGGGGGAGGTGGAGAGAGAGCAAGGAGGGGCCATCTCCTTTTCTCTTTTTTTTTCCTTCAATGCCTCCTTCGCTCAGGCTATCTTCACCCCCCTCGCTGCCTCTGGCTAATTACTCCTTTTTTTCAAATGCAAAGCAGCGGCAGTAAGTGAGATGATTTCTCGGCGGCCGCTTTAGGGAAAAAGCGAGGAGAGAGGAGAGAAAAAAAGCCACAGCGAGAAAAGAGGAGCCAGAAGAAGACGAGAGAGGCTGAATGGAAGAAAGAGGTGACTTTCTTTCCTCGGCTGGCAGGGACCTTTGAAGTTGGGCAAGATGGAGAGGCGAGGGAGGGGGTCTTTCTGTGAG
Source organism: Neolamprologus brichardi (assembly GCF_056152115.1). Taxonomy (NCBI): domain Eukaryota; kingdom Metazoa; phylum Chordata; class Actinopteri; order Cichliformes; family Cichlidae; genus Neolamprologus; species Neolamprologus brichardi. The sequence continues at coordinate 55,715,312 of NC_142110.1, forward strand.
GGGACAGAGGTAAGAAAAAAGCAAGGGAAGATCGTGTTAACGAGATGGCCTCTAAAGACGAATTAAATGGTGGGAGAAAAGAAACACGATCAGGCCTGGTCCTACTTATAGACTCCTCACAGACTCACTCTTTTCAACACCACGGAGGTGTTCCAAAGCCTGAATTCCTTAGCTCAGCTCTTTAAAAGGCTTGGAGTGTGGGGTGTGTGAGTGAGGGCCTGCTTCGGGGGCAATAGGATCTAAGTGTGTGTGTGTGGGTGTGGGTGCAAATGTGTGCACAGGAGGGTCACCCGTCCTTTAGTCACACATCCCAGCCCCTCAATGGGGAGGTCAGGGACTTACACACCGATGGAGGGTCAGAAGTGGCAGGGATTACACGTCTGCTCTAAGTCCCCCTAGATCCTAGTGTTTTCACTCCCTCTCGCTGTTTGTTGTTTTGTGGCAAAGCAGACGGAGGAAAGAAAAGGAGACGGTCGGGGAATTAGTGTAAAGCTCAGGAGATGAATGGGCATCTTATTCGCACCTCTTGTAGGCTGTTTTTCAGCAGTACCCCCCCCCCCCACAAAATAGCCCTCCCATTCCTTGTCATAGTGAAAGCACGTTAGGGTTGCCTTTGTGCAGACAAAAGGAGACTCCCCTCCTGGCTTTCATGCTCCTGGTGGAGCAACAAGAGGATTTGGCCTGCCGTGCAGCACCCGGAGCTGTTCCTGCTATGATTGGACATCGGCAGGAGAGAGCTCTGCCTCTCCTTTCTTGATTAATCAAGTGATTCCAGTGTGCTCAATAACACCTTTTTTTAAACACACTCTTTCTGTGTCTCCATAATCCTATCCCTCACCCACCACCCCACCACCACCACCTACAACACACCCTTACAACCTACATCTGCCTTTTTTTTCACCCAACAGAAGAACTTTTTTTTATGAGCTTCAAGTGACACTGTGCTTATCTGATGTGTGGGTGTTTTATTATTATTTTTCATTATTATTTTGATGTGCTTATCACTGCTGACACGTGAAAACATTAACGGGATTAATTTAGAGGATTTTTACAAGAGTTGCCCAAGAGTCGACACATCATGTCATTCAAAACACAAGTGGCTTCAACTTCAACTAATTTTTCGATGATATTAAGAGAAATGATTTTTTTGTAAACAGCAATCCACAGGATGAGACTATTATTTGAGCTTTTTGGATACACATCTTTCCAGCTCATCCATCATTCTGGTTTTGTGTATATATCTATTGTGATTTACGTGCACTGTACCGCAGTCACACTGGAAAGATTATTCTCCAATCATTTCTGATGCTGCGTCAGACTATTGGGTATATTCAGTTCAGTGCAATTAAATTTAGCTTATAGTTCAGTTCAGCTGAAATCAAAAGCTAATATACTCTGACAGCTATCCTGTGCTCGTATGAACTGCGTTCAAAATAATAATAAAAAAAATTCACAGAGGGTTGAGCACTCGCAGTTACAAATGATGTTTATTTATTTTAAGTGGCTCACTTGGTCACTGTGTTACAGTTTCAGGATTACAGACATTATATGAGAAACTATATATAGAATGTGTCAACTGTGTAACATCATGTGATTATGTGGTGATGACTTATTCAGCTGACTTTCTCCAAGGAGGGACGATGCCTCTGCAGATGGTGAAATGCAGTGCAAAGGAGTATTTTGCACTTGTTCAAGTTTAGTTCCTGTTGCAGAATTTGTGAATATCAATTGTTGGATATGATGAACTTGGACAGAAGCTGTTTCTTAGCAACACAATTTCAGTGACATAATGATAGATCTGCTCTGTTTGCTGAGCTTGCTATGGTTGAGCTGCTGGGGGCACTCAACCCCAAGCACCTTGGAAATAAAGCAGCATTATAGAAAATAAAGAAAAAAGGTATTAGAGAGTTGCTTCATCCAGCACCCATCAGCTCGCTCCCAATAAAAGATTTCTTGTTAAAAACTTCCAAAAAGCCTATGCCACCCCATCCATTTTGAATTGATGCAATCTTCAGATGTTTTGCACACCCCAAACTACCTAAAACGTATGCACTTGCACTGTATTGCGGCGACGACACTGTATTGCAGTGTCCTGTATAAAAACTCAGAGCTATCTACATTACTATAACTATGAGTGAAAGTCATTGTCCTAAAAACCAAACTGACCCTTTAAATTAGCCAATTGGTCTCGATGTAGCACCATTACAGCCTCTGCAGAAAAAAAACACCTGATACTGTAGATGCTATTATACTGCATTAAAGTCGGCACTTTTTAATATCTGACCCCAAAGCAAAATCTTTTTGTCTTGGAGAACATTTGTGTCAATTGCTATATTTATATGGAGCCCAGTATTGTGATTAATATCTTTAAAAAAAATGAAACCAAAAAAACCTCCACCCCAGTCCCAACAAGCAGGCCAAAAATAATTCAACCAGGTTATTTCTGGCTATGTTCTTTCTTGTGTCCTCGGTTTTGATATAAATGTGTCGGGGGAAGTTACAGAGCTTCTGCTCTGGAGAAAGACAAATGTGAGCTTCTGTGCTGAGCTGTGGTTGTTTTGAATAAACTGAGAGACACATAATAATACCAAAGCTGCAGTGAAGATAATCTAATCTAATCATATCCGTCTTCAGATAATTGCTCAGACATGCCAAAAATAAGACAAAGGTTGAACACAATAAATTCATGATTTTTAAGCATGCCACACTGTTAGGTCATGTGCATCTTGCAAACACCAGAGGCTTCTCCTGTGTAGTATGTTTGGGCACTTAGTGAGGTAACTTCAGGTTTAACTCTGGGTTTTCAGGGTTATGAAGGGGCTTCACTTCTCACCAGGGTACATCGTCATGGTAACATAGGCTGCAGGCCTAACCTGCTCAGATTACGGTTGAGATAAGAGGTCAACATGCACAAAATCACCGTCCACGGATCAATAAGTTCTCTGGAAATTAGTGTCATCACTCAAGATCTGATGGAGCAGAGGTAGTGAAGGTGGACAAGTTTAAATACCTGAAGTCAACCATTTAAAGTAACGGACAGTGCACAAAAGAGGTGAAGATGAGAGTGCGGACAGGGTGGAGTGGGTGGAGACAAGTGTCAGGGGTGATTTGTCACAGGAGGATAGCAGCAAGAGTGAAAGAGAAGGTTTACAAGATGATAGTAAGACCTGCTATGATGTATGGGTTGGAGACAGTGGCACTGACAAAAAGACAGGAGGTGGCAGAGTTGAAGATGCTATTTTTGTTTGAAGTGACCAAAAAGGACAGCATTAGAAATTAGCGCATCAGAGGGACAGCCTAGGCTGAGCAGTTTGGAGACAAAGTCAGAGAGGAAAGGATGAGATGGTTTGACCATGTGCAGAGAGGAGATGGTGGATGTATTTGGCAAAGCATGTTGCGTATGGAGCTGTCAGGCAGCAGGAGAAGAAGATGTCCACAGATAAGATTCATGGATGCAGTGAAGGAGGACAAGCAGAGGTTTGGTGTGCCAGAAGAGGATGCTACGGTAGATGGAAGTAGAGGATCCATTGTGGCGACCACTAAAGGGAGCAGCTCAAAGAAGATGACCCAATTATCCAGTGGACCCAAGGAGTCTTTAGCTTTCATTGATGTGCATCATGATTCTCAGCAGGTATTTTATTGCCTGCTGAGAATCTTGATGGTGTCATTTCCTGTGGGAGAATTTTAAAGACTCTCCTAAAACAGAGAACACCAAGGCCTCTTGACCTTACATGGCAATCTGCATTTAAGACTACTCATCATTTCAAATTCTTTTTCTTTGTCCTCAATGTCACCAGGACTTCAGTTGAAAGAATACTACTGAAAATGTTTGACTCACTCTAAGAAATGTCTATGAAATATATTCATTTAATCGAGTAAACTACTGTATTTATAGACACACCTACCTGTGCCTTAGTGACAGCCAAAGTCTACTAATTGACACAGTTTACGTTTTAGCCTGACTTTCTTTCTGCCTTTTAATGGATTTCATTTGTACAGTGCTCTCTGGTCCTATAAACCACTCAAGTGCTTTTCACATTACACATTAGCATAGTGTGTTTTTTTAATGCTATACCTACATACTGTCATATACTCACTGCTATACACACTCTACCTTTGACTACAACAGTTGTGCTGCTGTAGAACAATCAAATTAGCGTACAGCAATCTTGAGTCTAGGCATTTTTCTAACATATCAAACACGTTTCAAGTAAAATTTTATTTTATTTTATACATTTTATAATTGACAGAAATTGCACTGCATACAAAGATGAAATTAGGCTAAACAATGGTAAAAGTAATAGTAAATGCCACCACTCAGTCATTCATGCTGGCTCGTTAACCCTGCCATTACCAGTTTCATTATCTCCATGCATTGTTTCTGTGCTCCATATAACTATCAGGGATGCAGCATGCGCTGGTGTATAAACTGAACACCTGTCCGGCTGGAAATCTCTTTGTAACTCAGCGATGCTGTATCTGAATTCCTTTTGCCTTATCACCTCAGCAGCTTTGTATCTAGTTGCAGGAATTTCAGAGAGTAGGTGGGTGGCTGCTATAGATGCTACAAAGACAAGAGAAAAACACACACGGAGAGAGAAAGGGGGGTGAGAGGTGGTGATAAACAGAGTTGGGTGGGGGGTGCCTTGCAACGATAAATCAAGTTCCAGACTAATCTATTTAGCATGCTCTCACCATTATCCTGTCAGTGAAACAGCTAATTAATTAACTGATTCCACAATGAAGAGGTTTTGAATGAGCCCATTTAGATAATTACTACAAGGAGCCGATCGGGCCAGTCATTTACAACTGTCACACAGGTTCCTGCTTTGGCAGCTGCCCTTCACTCTGGCCCTGGTCTTCATTGTCACAAACATCCTCCATACTGCATGGCAACGCCATCGATGTGATGTCTGAGCACAGATATATGAAACATAGGTAGATTTTTTCTTAAATAGTGTGAGTTCAAATAAACTAAAGTCGCACCTCACTGAATCGTTTGAAACCCTAAAAGTGAGAATGTCAGCATTAAAAAGGCAACGAATGAATCCCAGTATATTTACACCTTTCTTGTTTCTGTTTTTGCCAGAATTGTTGCTGTTTCAAAAGCTGACAATTGGACATTTTATCAGCATGCAACAAGGGAATGCAGCAAAGTACAAAGTGAGACTGGGGATTACTGATGAGCACATTTAATGAGAAAAAAATCCAAAAGATACATGATGAGATTTCCCTTTTACAAATGACAGCCAATGACAATTATCAGCATCATTGGCTGCAAAGTTAATAAAAGCCATTTATGTTCTTGTTTTTCATGCAGAGGTTGGAACCTTGTCTGGATGCCTTGATTTGAAAATGAAATAATTCCTTCCTTTTATGCTAAAATGATGCTGATAATCTGATTGGTATTTTCAAAAGCTGCCCGCAGCCACTTGCCCTCAGTGAGGCTGTTTATCAAATCTGACTGAGGTGAGAAATAATTCAAAAGACCGTGAACCTCTGTGTCCTGCTTCTCTCTCACAGATATCGGTGTGACGGTTAGCACTTTTGCCACACAGCAAAGATGGTCCTGAGTTTGAATCCAAGCTGGAGCCTTTCTGTGTGTGTTTAGAAAAGTTTTCCCCGTGTCTGTGTGCGTCGTCTCTCCAGATACCCTGGCTTCCTCCCATGTATGGGTTATGTTAACTGATAATATGTCTTAGCTCACATGGACTGGTAAACTGCCCAGGGAGCACTCTTCCTCTTGCTCTGTGACGACACCTGGCATACGTCTGTATTATCTCTTTTTACACAAACTAATGACATAAAATTCACAAATGATAACATTACTAATGATTTTTAAAACATTATTTCTTCTTCCAGTACTGTTAACAGTAAAACAACTAATATTTACATACTTTACCATTTATTACTGATGATGATTAAAGAGCATTAGCATGTATTGCATTCTACTTGTCAACAGTGACATTCTGATGACATTGACACACAGAACATTTTACTACATTCTGTTAATGATGATCAAATGTTTGAGTTAACCTTGTAATAAAGGTTTCATTACTAATATGTGTGTCTGTTCTCATTCCCAGGGTCTCAAATTATGGTTTGTCAAAGCTGGCGCTTTAAAGATAAGGACAAGGTGTCCTTTGCCAACACTGCTGTGATGCACCAGTCATGGCAATACTGACACCAGGCTCACTTGCAGCCTTTCACATATGGGTGCTTATGGAGGACTACTAGGAGTTTTTAATGAAACACCATCTTTTCATAAATCTGACCATGTACTTTTAGAACCTAAATCAAACCTAGAAACGCAGAAAACAAAAGTAAAAATTAAGTAAAACAGGACAGAAAACCAGTGGTCTCCCAGATGACGAGCTTGATATTTATGTCACTGGCACATCACCTGCCTACTTAAATGCTCTGTAAAAGAACTATTATAAACACACTTTTAGCCTTGTAATAGTCATCAAATAGACACACTACGTTTTTTTTTCTTTTTTATAGACTGAAACAAAACACCGGTATAATAATGATACATGGTTTATAAATTAATTAGTCAAACAATTAGTAAACATTATTTACTCTCTTTACAACGTTTTTCATTATGATTTATTAAAAACGCTCATTAGAAAGTGTTGCCCATGCGATCATAAGCAAGTTCAACCAGACCTTTTTTCATTGCCAGAACCAGTCCTGTAGTTTCCTTCAATTCATTTTCCACTCAAAATACTACACAGGAAAATCAGAGACTATAATGTGTAGCATGGCAGTCCTGCCTTACAATTATGAAAGGGTCTAGATTACAGTTTTTTCACAGTTGTTTTGGATTTGTTGTTGAATTGCAGTTGAAGTTGTCAAAGCAGCTACTACTTGTGCATGTCAGAAATAGCATTTCTTGATCTTTGGAAATATTTGCTAATTATTTAGGGGCTGACCAGCACAGTTGGTTACAATTTGAACAATTACTGGATCTAAATATATATTTGTGAGCAAAATAAATCATATATCTATTATTTGAGTTGTTAAACTCCCCAAAATAAGTTATGGCATTTCAGTGTGTTGTGTCACTAGATCCAATATAGTCCACATCTGCAGAGGATGTGAGTCAGATGCAAGAGTTGAATGTAATACCTTGTGCTTGAAATCAGCATTAACTTTGATAGACAGCATCCACAAGTATGGATGTATGGATTTTAGAAAGGTATTGCATTACTCGCCCTGTGTCACAGATTTTGAAGTAATGTATTTCAAACTAAAGCCACAGTAATAGCACTGTGTGATTGTTGCTGCAAATACATTATATTTTTTACATGCAGTCTTTTATCACTGTGGGCATGGCCTAAACCAGAACTGGTCCACTTTGTCAATTATAAACATTTTTTACTTAGAATTCAGAGCTGCATTATGATAAAATTGTGAGGTTTGCAGGTATAAATCTTTCTCTTCTATTTTCTTTTCAACTTGCAGTTGAAGTCCTCGATGTACTAAAGCGTCACACCAAAGAAACATGACAAGAGCTGATTTGGTAGACACTGTACAATCAGGTATTTTTTCCAGTGTAAACAGACTAACAGATAACAGCATGTGAAAAAGAGGTTGTATGCTAAAAAAAACAACAACAGAAAAAACCCACCATAACTATTCTAATCTGAGAGGGTCAAATCTGAAGTGGTCCACTCTAATAAGGAATTAAAGAAAAAAACAAACCACCATCGTAGGAGGAAGTTAATTAGCTGTGCAAGACGGGACACCGATACTTAAGCTGCTATCTTTTTAAATTAACAATTACTTGATCAATTCTGTTTGATTAAAGGAACATGATTGTCATTGTCATCGCTTCTTTCTTCTTCTTTTTTTTGTGTACAGCATCTCATTACTACTGCAGATTGCATTTGAAGGCTTTTCAGCACATCTTCAAACAGAGTTGGCGGAGTTGTGGATAGCTTTGTATATAGGTCTTATTCCAGTCCACTCCTTATAAAAGACATGTCTTATTCATTAAAACTGAGATTTCAGTGTTAAGAATTACTTTTTATACCTGAGACAAATTGGCTGGTGAAAAGAAGATGGAAGAAAAGGTATTGAAGTTAAGCTTCACAGTCTTTAATTGTTCCAAACTCTTAACCACATTCAGCATGCATTTAAATTTTAATGGTTTGCTCGAGCTTGCTGTGGTCATGTAGGTTGATGAGGGGAAAAACTGTTCTACACCCCTGGGTCACTCCGGTCACATCACCCAACTGTCCACATATTCACAGTCCAGTCCTCTTCATAGTGTGGGAAAGCGTGAGTTAAATCCAGACCACTGCTCTGAGTACAATGGCCCAAAGGTGGTTATCTCATTGCCTGAGTCACTGATCAGGGTTTTGTCTTGTCACCTTTTTTCACTCAAGCAGCATCAGACAGCTCAATCCACTCCATCAGATCAGAGCTGCTCTCTCCATATCTCTCCTTTCCCTCCTTTTCTTTCTCTTTCTCTCAATAATGGTCAATCCCACATCAATACGCAAGGCTTCTTTCACTGTGTCCATTCCCCAAGGTGGCCTCATTACCCTAGGGTGTTTTGTTTGTTTGTTCCTTGGTTAAAGAAGCTGAATTGAGCAGCCGGCAGGGGTGGATTGGAGAGAGAGAAGGGCTAAAAAAGGGGAGGGGGAATAAAGATGTGGTTTTACAAGGGAACAAGGGGCAGAGGACACAAGAGCTCCTGTGGCTCTGGAGAGGACAGATCAGCAATCACAGGGCAGGAGGCCATGGGAGAATGCTTGCATCAGTGATGATGATAATAAGAATGATCACAGGCAATATGATGCTGGCACTGATGATGATATATGTTGTGCTCTGTAACGCCATATGTACACGTTAAAGTGAACACACTGAATGTTGTTTTAGTGACTCCCAGGAATGCTGTCAGCTTGTTCATATGTGCAGGTAAATTGCGTGACCAGGCATGAGTGTTTACTTCAAGCATGCTGTCACAGACAATCTTTGAAGTGCTTCCTAAATACTAGTCATAGGAGAGAGCATTTACTCACTACAAATACAGCCTGCTATTATTGCTCTAGTTTTACTGTTATTCAGATAATAACTCATTGATTAATTAAGTGAAGTGAAAAATACACTTTGGTTTAGAGAAAGGTATAGTACGCCAATCCTGATCATAGACTGTATGGAAAATATGGACGTATCTACCCTTGATTTTGTGTTTTCGATTATTTATTTATTTGTTCAAAAAGACGTTGGCATACTTCGACAAATGGAGAGTGTTGGAAATTTATGAGCTGTTGCTAGTGCTGGCTCCCTAGCACTTTTCAGAAGATGCATTTTTTTATTCACTCAGTGTTCTGAGTACTATTTGCCAGGCATATCTGTCCTTTGTTGATCATCCCAGACACTGGGACAATGTTCCACATTTTAATAAGCATATGTTTAACAAATATGTTGCTCAAAAGGAGATGTGCATCCTTACTAAAACCCAAAGAGAGCAACAACTGAAATAAGAATTAATTATTTAAGTACTTTTTGTAATAGAAAAAAAGGGAATAGGAGTGTAAAATGACAACTTCATAATCTCATAAAATCAATATATTTATCATTTTTGTATTTACTTATCATGTTAGTTGAGAAAAACACAAAATAAAGTACTTGTATTTGTTCTTTATAGAACTGATAACAAAACTATAATGGGCACTGTTTTTTGGAGGGTTTTTGTGTTTTGTTTTGTTTTTTAAAACTAAGATATATAAAATTTTCAGATTACCTCTCAGCATTAGTAACACAACCGGTATTACCTCACATAATTACGCTCTTTGCTCTAACGCATTACGTATGGTGGGAATGGCCACTGGACCAAACAGAAACTCCATGTCAACACACTTTACAAGGGTGTGTTGCATAGAAATAAACTTCCTGTGTACAGTTTTCATGAAGATACAATTTAACTATGGAGGCCAAACACATTTTTCATACAACACTGTAATCAGGTTTTTTAGCATTTAACATGGAAGTCTGTGTGGATTGCCTCGTTCCTGGAGCCAACCTCTAATGGCGATTAGAGGAACATCAGTTTTTGACATTTCCAGATTCATTTTCATGCATGATTTTGATGCCTCATAATGCCTCACTTCCACAAGAAGTAAGCAACATTTGTCAAGCAAATATTTCCTGTTACATAACACAAACATTTAAATGTGAAATTGATTTTATCATTGGAAAGTCTTATAAAAAATTTAAAAGAGGTGTCAAATAGTATTAAGGTTAAAAAATGAAAGAAAACTAAAAATAATACATCACAGTTGAAATCCAGGATAACAAAGATAACCAAAAAGCAAAGCAAGTGGTTATGGCTATTATTTCAAAAGGGATAATAAGACAGGGTACTTAATTCACCTCTTTATACATTACACAGTGAACTGTTTCAAAACTTTAAACTGACCATCCAAGTTGTTAACATGTATCTTATATTTCTGCTGATTTCCTTTCATATTTGTGAATCTGAATAGAAAATGACATATTCACACCAACCCACACACGCACACACTTTACACTTAGCGAAGGACATGAAGGCCGATTAATTACTAGGAGTAGGTCATTTTAAATCTGGTGGAAGGACAGCCTGTTGTTCCTGCAGAATGGGTTGTAATTAAAGGAAGCCGAGCTGCAGCAGGCAGAAAAGGCCACACATCAGCCCCTCATGGGCCTAAGATGCCACTGATGGGAATTTATGGTTCCCCTTCGCATGTGTACGTGCCCACTGCACAGCTTCAAGCCTTCTAAATCACCTTGCAGCCTGGAAATAACTGTTAAGATGCAACAAAAGTGAGCACCCTTTATAAAAAAAACTGGAAAGTTTCCTATGTATAACAAAAAAAACATTAGCTGTACATTATGCAAATATAATATGTATTCACTAAGAAGAGGTCACTAGGAGATAACGTGAAATATAGTCAATAGGTAGCAGTCAATAGAGGCAGACATTGTGCGTCACGTCCACAAGAAGTACAATTTAGTATAGACAAATTTGAGAATGCTCTCTTCCCAAACAAATAGTGAATTGATTTTATGACTCCTCTCCAGCGGGGGAAGGGGATTTATTTGAACAAGCCTAAAGTGTCTACAGTACTTCACTAGGCAATGAAAACGGGACACTACATATTAAACTATTTTTCTCTCCCTTTCCATAAAAATAATATTTTTTTCTCATTTTCTACTTTTCTGCAACATTCATCGTCATTACATCCTGCCTCAAATACACACATTTTTCTTTTGCTCCCTCCCTTTTTTGTCCCCTTCCCCTGAACCGCGCACACATCTGCCCGCTTTTACCTCTCTGGGAAATTTTTTAACACCGGATTCCTCTCTTCTGCCGCTCAGTTCTTTCCCTATCACTCCATAAAACACTCCTTCTACCCGCTGCTTTCTGACGTCTCTCCTTCCACCTCCATCCATCTCCTCCTCAGTCCCTCCCTCCCCTTTCCCTCTCTATCCCCTCCCGACTACCCTACCACCACCACCACCACCTCTCTCGCTCTCACAGCCGTTCACTCCATTTTTCTGCACATGAGATTTGCCTAACAATAAGTGGCTCTGCCCAAGGTCAGATAAGAGAAGCACAGCCCAGGAAGCAACAGCCACTGTTTCTTTCATCCCTTTTTTTTCTCTCCTCTCTCTCCTCACAGCTTTCGAATTATCTCTGCAGCACATAATAATAATTACTGAGGACGGCAACATAGAGATAAGAATGCAGGAGCTGAAATGGCGAGAGAGAAAGAGAGAGAGGGGGAGGGAGGGAGAAAGAGAGAGAGAACGAGAGAAGGGGGACAGGTTAGAAAAACTATGGCAGCAAGAAGAAGCATAGTAAAGGTATATTAGAGAGGCTGTGAGGCATGAGAGAATGAGGATGGAAGGTAGAAGTCAGATGACAATGTAGAGACAGGCACGAGGAGAAGCAATAAAGGAAAAATCGAGGGGAAAAAAGAAAAGGAAAAAAAACATGTTGGTGTTATTCCATATTTTTTTCACAGTCAAAAAAATCCCACGACTAGACTAAAATCAACAATGTATTAGTCCTTTTAAAATAACTTCCCAGTGCTGGCCTTAAGCTATAAGGCAATTGGTTCCTACTGAAGACATAAAATGAAAAACAGCTCACTGATATATGATTTAATTTCGGAAAGTAAATTTCCAAAGCTAAGGACTGTAATTTTTAACATATACTGAAAAGCAAGGATGAATTATAGAATTTGTTGGGGAACATTTTCCACTACCGATTAATGCGTAGTTTGTGCTCTGTTGTGAGTATTTACCAGTTCAATGTGACTGGGATTTATGTCCATATTGACTGATTCTGCAACTTATTTAGCTCCGGTGCAAATGTTACATGCCAGCAGTTATAATAATGCAACAACATGCTACTAAATGCAGCAGAGTGGCTTACTGATCAGAGTGATAACAACTGGTAACAACTGAGCTCTATGACACAGAGAAATGGGACACCATATATCAACATAATCACAACGTCATTATTGGTATGGGTCATTTTGGAGATTTGTTGCCACCTGCAAAAATGTATAATATATCCAAGGACACAACTGCTACTTCAAAATGAATCAATCCCCATACTTGTATGTCAAAATCCTCAAATCTATAACAGAAAAAAATAAATATTTATAGGCTTTTACAAAAATTATTTTGGTCTTTTCCAGTTCATAACAATTAATTTTTCAGGTGATTTGGTTTTTCTAACTCACCCAAACCTTCAGAGCTTCAAGCTACTTCTGACTGATAGATAGACAGTATAGCAGCTTTAGCAGGATCATCTCTGCTTATTTGAGTCACTGAATGGGGCCTTTCAACCATATTTGTGTTTGTGCCTTTCAAAACATTTTTAATCTAGTTATCAAATAAACACTATGGATAACTGAGTGGCTAAATTCTACATACAGCCTATCTTAGGGATGGAAATTGATAATAATTTAGCAATTTCAATGCCATAATTGATATCACTTATCGATTTGATTTTCAATGAGTCGCCATCATCACTAAGCACCATATCAAAGACATTACATTCATGCATATTAATTGTATGCAGTGTGGTCAAACATCTTGTGCATGTTGGCGGTATTTCCCCACTTTGTTGTGAGCAGTGTTTGGTTCGTTACTCAATAAAAGTAATGTATTACAGATATTACACAGAATACCTTTCTTTAAACTAATCCAGAATGAATGACCTGAAATGAATTGTCTCATAATTACCATTTATCAATATAAACCTATAGACTACAGTCCCACACATCAAATCCCTTTTCTAATGAGAACACCTTATGATCTTTCTCTTAGTATTTAGGTATGAACACAAGTATCACATAGATATCACCAGTGATTCTACTGTACAAACATGAAGAGGTAGAAACAGACACTGCAGTCTGACTGCTCATTAGGTTGTTACCTGTTGAAGTTCAAGGTCTGGCTGGTGGGCTAGGGTCGGCATTCACTCAGCTAACATCCCTCTGGGTTCTTGGCTAGTTTAGCATGAGCATGGTGTCTGTACATTTTCTTGCAACGAACCACAGTTTTTGGAATAATCCCACTGTTCTGTTCTGCATGCAATTAACACTTTACCATCGCACAATTGTTCTGTTGTGGAATAAAAATGAATGCCTATGTCCATACTGCACTGCTACTTTCCTCCTCCTGCACACAAACTGAAATCAGCTGATTGTAGCACATGTGCAAGTGGAACCGATAAGAGGAATCAGTAGGCAAGCAGACTAACCATTCCAATGAACTGAACTCCTGGGACCGTTTTCAATTCTCATCCCTAGCCTATCTGGAAGCTTGCCGTGTAGTTTCTGTGAGTGAAATTGTATTGGTCAACAAAACTGCTAGCATATACAGATAACTCAGCACTCCACCCACTCCACTCCTATCCAAATATTGTCACTTCATCTTCAGAGATTACACAAATCCGAGTGGGTGTCAGTGCAGTGGCTACATCCATCCTTTATATACAGTCTATGGTTGACATAATAAGTGATAAATAACTCTAGCAGCTATATTGCCCTTAAGATTTGTCCATCAGCAGTAAAGGCGTAAATAGTGTTGCTTTATTTTGAAGGTTTGGTTAGAGAGATAGTTGGGTCAACAAAATGATGGGTTTTGATATAACAGGCTGACAATGTCTAATAATTATATTCACCATTTTTCACCATCTTAACTAGGCAAATGTTTTTTTCTTTCTGATTCAAGTTCTTTGACTGTTATTCTTCTGGAACTGTGATTTTTAGATGCATTGGAAGGCACTGAGAATGGATGTTGTTCTACAATCTGGGAGGAAGCTGAGAACACACTTATATGTGTAGCACATGTTTTTTGGCATTTAATTTGGAGGACTTGTTTAAAAGGTAATACACAGAAAACATGACTTAGTAACATGAATAAACTAAGTATTTAAGTAATTATTTTTTTAGACTCTTTCATACCCAGACAAATTTCTTCATTAATTTCTGGCAAACTTCTGACCATGTGTCATCTAATCCAAGCGAGAAGTAAATCCAAGCAGACACAAAACAAAGGAAATTGCTTTCTCTCTTTTTAATGCTAACATGTGGTTCCGTAGCATTTCTGCACCTGTGACAATACAGCCCTCGCTCTCTCATCAGACCTGTGCTCTGCGGGGGTCAAATTGCCATTTTGCCTCACGATGAAGTGTCTCCTAAATTGATTATATTTTCTCAATCACTCTGAAAAAGAAAAAGAAAAGAGGGCAATTTCTCTTCATGAGTTGTTACACCTGCACACACACTCATCTGCCTGGCTGACTGCTGGGTACTGGCAAAAGCTATAAACATGTGGAACTTGCAGGGTGTCAGTCAGAACACACATATTAAGAGTCTCAGAAATTCTGATTATCTTGGCTCACAGGAATGATTTCAACAAAAAGTCAAGCAAACACAAGCACCTACACAAGCACACATACACAAATTTGTTCCTCGAGCCATCCTGCCCTGCCTAACCCCTGACCTCCATATCGCAGGGAGCAGGGTAAGCTTCAAAGTCCCTGAGCTGCTGCTCCCATACCCCTCCACACACACGCACAC
Organism: Neolamprologus brichardi; assembly: GCF_056152115.1. Lineage (NCBI taxonomy): Eukaryota > Metazoa > Chordata > Actinopteri > Cichliformes > Cichlidae > Neolamprologus > Neolamprologus brichardi. The sequence continues at coordinate 55,730,407 of NC_142110.1, forward strand.
ACAAACGCTAACCGCCACTGCTCGCCACCTCCACCCACCCATGTCTCACCCCTCAGTACTCCGCCCCCAACCCCCAGAGGACCTGCTATCAGCTGGGCTGAGCCCTTCTGCACCAGCCTGATATCCACGTAGGACTGGAGGGAGGGGCACCAGCAGGGGTGAAGTACAGAGAGCTGTGATTTACAGTGAGAGACAGAGAGTGAATAAGAAACAGTCTTTCTGTATTTCTATTTGTTATCGTGGCTCTGTCTTTGTGTGCACCTTCCATTTGTGTGCGTGTATGTCCTTCTTTCTCTGTGTGTAGCGATGATTATCACTAATGTGTTATTACTTGAAATGATGGCAGATTAGCCCCCACCTCCACTGGCCAAACCATCCCAGTTCCACCCCCTCTCACCATCCATCCACTGCCCTAGTGTCACCTCTCAGAGTGCCGGCTGTAGTAATGTCATTTTGACCACTTCTTATCTCCCAGCTCAGGCCCTGTCACCTGGGTGACCCATGAACTAACCATCAAGACAGAAAGAGAAGAAAGAGGAATAGGAGGGGTTTAGCAAGTTTGAATGGATGACTTAAGAACATGAGGACAGAAAGGCAGGGTTTAGTGAGGGCGGCTTCTCTACTTCTAAAATAGCAGTGTTAGCAAAAAATGTTTTTGTTTGAGAAAAGGACGGCACAGTTAATATTTCTTCATTTTCGAAAAGAGAGCCAAAGAGAGATTTGTGGAAACATTCAAGCCTTTAAATGAAGGTCTCCCATGTCAAAGTTCACTGTCTTGGATTGTGCCAGAGCACTGAACCATAAGCTTATAGATATATATATAAGATGGATGCAACCACAATGACACCACCCTTCGGCTTACAAAGTTTAGTGTTAGTTATTAGTTAGTAATTGTTATTTTTTGTTTGTTTTGTGTCTTTGGAGATTAAATGACTTGGAAATGACTATATTTAGATGAGAGAATAAATATGTAATAAAAATAAACACATTTTAAGTGTAAAGGTTGAGATATTAATAGCAGATATGAATGTTACATTCACAATCTATGGCTGCAGCTAGCTAACCTACACTGTTAAAAAATACGGAATTTAGGTACTTTGACCTAATTGTTTTTTATTAGTTTTTTTATTACATTTTCCTGTTTTGTTTAAGCACATCAAAAATCAATAAAATGACACTAACATACTATAAATTAACATGTAAAATATGTATTTTATTGGTGATATTAAAGTCCTGTTTGTGGCACATTAGTATATGTGAGGGGACAAACTCCTCAAGATGGGTGGTGACCATGGTGGCCATTTAGAAGTCAGCCATCTTGGATGAAAACTTTTGTTTTTTCAATAGGAAGAGGGCCATGTGACACATCAAACTTATTGGTAATGTCACAAGAAAAACAATGGTGTGCTTGGTTTCAACGTAACTTTATTCTTTCATGAGTTATTTACAAGTTTCTGACCACTTATAAAATGTGTTCAATGTGCTGCCCATTGTGTTGGATTGTCAATGCAACCCTCTTATCCCACTCTTCACACACTGATAGCAACACCGCAGGAGAAATGCCAGCACAGGCATCCAGTATCTGTAGTTTCAGGTGCTGCACATCTCGTATCTTCACACCATAGACAATTGCCTTCAGATAACCCCAAAGATAAAAGTCTAAGGGGGTCAGATCGGGACATCTTGGGGGCCATTCAACTGGCCCACAATGACCAATCCACTTTCCAGGAAACTGTTCATCTAGGAATGCTCGGACCTGGCACCCATAATGTGGTGGTACAGCATCTTGCTGGAAAAACTCAGGGAACATGCCAGCTTCAGTGCATAAAGAGGGAAACACATCATCATGTAGCAATTTCAAATATCCAGTGGCCTTGAGGTTTCCATTGATGAAGAATGGACCCACTATCGTTGTACCCCATATACCACACCAAACCATCACTTTTGTTGTTTCAACAGTCTTGGAGGGATCCATCCAATGTGGGTTAGTGTCAGACCAATAGCGGTGGTTTTGTTTGCTAACTTCACCATTCACATAAAAGTTTGCCTCATCACTGAACAAAGACTTCTGCGTGAACTGAGGGTCCTGTTCCAATTTTTGTTTTGCACATTCTGCAAATTCTGTGTGCCAATCTGGGTCATCCTCGTTGAGATGCTGCAGTAGCTGGAGTTTGTAAGGGTGCCATTTGTGAGTAGCTAATATCCGCCGAAGGGATGTTTGACTGATGCCACTCTCCAGTGACATGCGACGAGTGCAACGCTGTGGGCTCTTGCTGAATGAAGCTAGGACAGCCACTGATGTTTCTTCATTAGTGACAGTTTTCTTGCGTCCACATTTTGGCAAATCCAACACTGAACCAGTTTCACAAAACTTAGCAAGCAGTTTGCTAACTGTAGCATGGGAAATGGGTGGTCTCGTAGGGTGTCTTGCATTGAAATCTGCTGCAATGACCCGGTTACTGCGTTCACCAGATATCAACACAATTCCGATCCGCTCCTCACGTGTTAACCTCTTCAACATGTCAATGGCTGTGAACAAAGAGAAACTTGTAAATAACTCATGAAAGAATAAAGTTACACTGAAACCAAGCACACCATTGTTTGTGGTAATTGTTGTGACATTACCAATAAGTTTGATGTGTCACATGGCCCTCTTCCTATTGAAAGCTGTAAAGCTGTTTTTTCTTTGTGTCCTTATTTTAGTTATTGCTTCTCACTTTCCATTTTATTTTGACTGTCTTTTGTCTCCTGTGTATTTCATTTAATTTTGCTTTCCTTTTTATCGTTGTCTTGATTAGTTTCAGCCAGCCCTTGTTCCCTAGCTGTGTCCACTTCCCCTAATTCTCTTGGGTGTATTTATAAAAATTTTCCTTTGTACATTTTTTTTAAGATCTTTCTGTTAGCTTTGCCTCATGTGTTCACTAAAGAAGTTTAGGTTTTTGGTGTTTATTTTTTTCTCTGTGAACATTTGCTTCAGTATCATGGACTGCTGAAAATAATACATCCTAATTAATGCATAGTTTTCAGTTTAACCTGATTCCGAGTTCCCTGAGTAATTTCTGGGGACAGCTCTGGAAATTCCTGAGGAATAACAATTGATTGGCACGAGACTGGGCTATGACTGTTTTGTGACAGTTGGTCAGAAACATGCTCATGAGGTCATTTTGTGGTGGTGTTTGTTCTGTTCCTCCTTGCACAAAGAAGTAGATACTAATCCTGCAGCTGGGTTGATGCTCTTCTAAAGCCCTACCTAATTCTCCCTTGTAACAGCCTTTCTCCTGGTATCTTTACCACACTCTTGAAGACACAGCAAATATTCTTGCAACAGAAAATATGGATGTTCCACCCTGGATGATCCAGTATTTTTCTGGCATCCAATCATCTGGAATATTACCAGTTTTTCTTTTACAGTGTGGCTGCCAAAACTGAAAGAAAACTGGAGACTGTCACAATGAGGTTTAAATGTGACCGTATCTGTGTTTGATATGATATCCCTCTAAGTACCACTAAAGTCCCAAAAATTAGAACTAATTATGCTATTGCTGAACAGGTTGATTATGCATCCAAGATATTTATCTTGGAATGGGTTGGAAAAGATTAAATAGAAATAGAACGCATTGTGATCTTACACAATTACAACAACAGCAACATGGTGGGAGATTTCAGGCAATGTGGACTTATAGAAATATCATAGCCAATTCTTCCAGAAAATACTGAGAAAGATACAATGCTCCTGGGGTCTGCTATGAATTTGACAGTGACTGTACATATGTACATCTGATTTGCATACTTGTCTGTGCAAAATCCAACACCCTCCTGTCTGATTTGGAGGCAGACTTTATCTCTATGTTTTTTCTCTCCAAATCTGCCAATGACTGACTGTTAACCCTTCAGAAATTTATCATTTGGCTGCATTGATTAAAAGATGAGTGAACTTATTATGCATTAAAGCATCATGTCAAAGCCCTGGCACGGCAAGATAGCGGCCTTATCTCGTCTCTACCTGATAAGAGACAACATGGGAGAGAGACAGGGCAGCGGCAGCAGCAGCAGGGTGGAGGGGGAGGCAATGAGCGGGTGTAGAGGTAGGCGAAAGAAGCAGAGCTGGAGGAGAGATACAAGACAGGAGGCTGGGGTAAAGGGTGGTGGGATGTGGAGATGCAATTTAATGGAGAAACACAAAACTGAAGATATAGAACATTTAGAGCAGATGGAAGAGAATGAAGAAATTGAGAGGGATAGCAGAAAAATCTAACGTTGCCTCTGTCATAACATTAATCTCTTAACTTTGATTCTTATATTGCTTTTTCTGTCTGTATTTGAATTTTTCTCTGTTTTAATTTTTACTGTCCAGTGGCAGACTGGCAACTTGTCCCGAGTGTAACACACATTTTGCCCTAAGACAGCCACAACCTTAGCTGGCTAAGCATAAGAGATGGATGGATGGATGGATGGATGGATGGATGGATGGATGGATGGAGGGATGGATGGATGGATGGAGGGATGGATGGTCTAGTGGCTTATCTTTCTTTTTCCCTCTCTCATTCTTTCTCCCTCTCGCTCTCTCTCTCTTCAGAAAGTGTCTGTAGGGAGTCATGAGGGAGACAATGCAAACACAGGCCCTCTGAATAGAGAATGGGAAGAAGACAGCTGTTGGAGATGACAGCGATGGCTGTTAAAACGCAATCTGTCTCTCTTCCCACCGGCCTGTTGCAGACACACACACACGCATGCATTCATCTGCATAGACTGTGGCTCATGTCTTTTCACAGAGGCCAGGATGTCACGGTGACACTCCCAACTGTCAAACATGAGTGTGAGAGCACACACTTCACAGCATGTGTCATGACGCACACATATGTAAATGCCCAGTATGCGAACAATGAGCACACGATGAAACGTGTCTCTATGACACACTGGTGTATAGAAAAGGTATAACAATGGATTAACATGGCACAAGCATGAGAGGGTAAGTGAAGGCTATGTGAATTTCGTACCATATTGATCACTGGTGAAGGAAATATTAAATAATTACTTAAATACAGATGCCAGTAACAGCCTATAGCTGCATTTTTCCATATTATTTGGTGAAAACATTTAATGTATATTTTTAAGGGACAAAAGCACTGTCATGACTACATTATAAATAGCATTTTATTTGTGAAGTTGGTCAAAACCAATTGTTTTTATACTTTGTGGTACTTTAATGTGTCACAAAGTGTTGTTTCATGTTATAATGAAGCAGACCATTTCTTGAGCTAATACATAAACAATTAAATAAATAATTACTTTAAAAAGTAAATAAAAAGTGTCAACAAAACTACAGTTATTCAAATGTCTTGATGCATGCTCAATCATCCAGGTAAGGAAATCCAGGAAAGTCTGTTCATCTGGACATAGCGTTTTCAGTGGGAGAAACATTTCGTCACTCATCAAAGTGACTTCTTCAGTCTCAGCTGACTGCAGGTTTCTCCAGCCTTATAAACAGCACATTGCATAATGACTGAAACCAGCCCACTGAAGGAGCAATGGGCTGGAAGGTCAGTTCCTTAGTCTTAATTATGCAAATTCTCATGACCGTTGACCAACAACCACTGACCAAAACCCACTGATCAAAGCCCACTGATCAATGGCCATGAGTACCATTCACGGAGAGTTGGAGAATGGCTGCAATCACAGCATTGTAAGATGGCGACAGGTGTACCCTTAGGCCCCCTCTTCGATTCAGAAATGGTCTTTCCCTTTTCACGTAAATGGCCTCCTTGACTCCATGCTCAAACCAGCGTTCCTCCCTGTCCAGGATGTGTACATCCTCATCATTGAAAGAGTATCCACTGGCCTGTAGGTGTGAATAGACTGCAGAGTCCTGGCCTGACGAGGTAGCTCTTCTGTGCTGTGCCATCCGCTTCGCCAGAGGTTGTTTGGTTTCCCCAATGTATCGATCCTCCTGGCACTTAACAGCGTACACTAGGTTACTCTGTTTGTGTCGGGGGACCCGATACTTGGGGTGGACCAATTTTTGGTGCAGCATGTTTTGAGGTTTGCCAGGATTTATACATCGGGGAAACCAAACAATCTCTGGCGAAGCGGATGGCACAGCACAGAAGAGCTACCTCGTCAGGCCAGGACTCTGCAGTCTATTCACACCTACAGGCCAGTGGATACTCTTTCAATGATGAGGATGTAACATCCTGGACAGGGAGGAACTCTGGTTTGAGCACGGAGTCAAGGAGGCCATTTACGTGAAAAGGGAAAGACCATTTTTGAATCAAGAAGGGGGCCTAAGGGTACATCTTTTGCCATCTTACAATGCTGTGATTGCAGCCATTCCCCAACTCTCTGTGAATGGTACTCATGGCCATTCATCAGTGGGTTTTGGTCAGTGGTTGTTGATCAACGGTCATGAGAATTTGCATAATTAAGATTCAGGAACTGACCTCACAGACCATTCTTCCTTCACTGGGCTGGTTTCAGTCATTATGCAATGTACTGTTTATAAGATTGGGGAAACCTGCAGTCAGCTGAGACTGAAGAAGTCACTTGGATGAGTGACGAAACGTTTCTCCCACAAAACGCTACGTCCAGATGAACAGAATCAACTTTTGGAGATAACTTTGCAAATGACTGAAATGGCCAATTGAGGCTCCCACAGTCAAACAACCTCCATCAACTACTATGTTAACATATATAACTAACTTTGCAGCAAATATAACAGTTATAGATAAAGGGCTTGGCCACTGTGAGTTACAGCTAGTTACCTGTACCAGGTAGGTACCAGTGGTAGTGCCATTACTGTCCACTTCACCTTGAAACTGGAGACACTGGACTTCTCAGCTATGTTTGTAGTGTTAGTGTGATTTCTTACAGATAGTATAAATTGCTCTCTGGTTAACTGTACTAACAGACTTTAAGTTTATGTTAAATTCTAGTATTTTATTAAGTTAGCATGTTGGCAGATATGTATCTTTGAATGCAGCTTTCATCAGCTTCTCAATTTTGCTTTAGTCTATAATTAGGGTTCAATACTTTGAACACAACACAACACAATGAACACATCCACTTATTAGTTACTTAGTCAAAGAAAGAAAAAATATTGATGAGAGCAGCTTTAAGTGTCCATCTTAATGAACAAATAATGAACTGTTTCCATCTTCATTTTGTAACTGCATCTTTGTAAAAACTCTTTTTGGATTGTACAACTGCATCAGCTATGTGAGGCAGTATTCTCAGCAAAGACCCTAAAATACCTTTCTTTTTTTGTTCTATCATTGTGTGATTACCTTCATAAATCAAGTAAACATAGTTGAAAAAAAAAGTTTGGAAAAAACTTTGCTTGACAATTATGAAAATGACACTGAAAAATAAAGCTTATTTTCAGAGACTCACACATGGCTGGGTCTTTTTGCAGTTACAACTTTCTCAGCGAGAATATAAAAGTAGAGTGTATGCCAATATGAAATCATAATTCACAAAAAAGCCAGTCAACTTTTTTGAAATTAGAGTTTACACATTTCAACTTAAAATTAAATGAAAACCTTTCACTCTACAATTATGTAATTTATAGGGTTCATCTAATGAGATTTCCTTGAGAGATTATGTGACAGTATGTCCACCTAAAGCTTATATCAGGAATCGTCTCAGCTCTGCATTTGCTTTGCTTTCCCTTTAAACACTTTTAGAGCCTTACTGAGATAGTCTGACACTTTTTTAAACAACAAACAGTTTGTTTGTGTTCACCATTATTTAATATAACAGAATAACAGTCAGTAAATCCTGAAAAACACCTGATGGCCAGCAGCTATCATAATGTTTTCATCCATTTTTGAATTACAGCCTTATAAATTATCATAAAAGGTGTGTAAAGGTGCATTGTTGTAGCATAGCATGTAATGCATTTTAAAACAGTGACTTGATATGTGCAGACTTCAACAAATTTACACAAGGGCAAAACTTTGAAGCTAAGACCAAAATAGTGTGCAAGTTTTGCTTATTTGTGCACAGAAGGAATGGCATTTAACTGGAAATATTCCTAACTACAGAGAGAGCAGGTTAAACATAAAACAGTGAGAGTAGGAGAGACTGGTTTAAAGTCTATTAGTCAGCCTGCAATCAGCACAAACAGCTAACTGATGGGATTCTGGGGTGGACAGAGCAATGTAAACGGGCAATTTGCTCTGTATCTGGCATCCTCATCCCCCCATGGAGGAGCAAAGAGGTGTGAGGGAGGGGGTGCAAGGAAGAGGAAAAGCAAGAAATCGCAAGTAGCGACAATCCTCTGTCGTTTATGTTGGTGTGTGTGTGTGTGTGTGTGTGTGTGTGTGTGTGTGTGTGTGTGTGTGTGTGTGTGTGTGTGCGTGTGTGTGTGTGTGTGTGCGTGTTGTAGTGTGTGAGCAGTATCTCAGACTGCATACTCCACTGACAGCAGGAGATAAACATAGGCCTGTGCTACTGACCACATGATTTATCAACATGAATTTCACCCCCATCCACTATCTCCCTCCTTCACTTTCTCACTCACTATGCAGACTCAGGTGGAGCTCACATGAAAACGCACCAGTCCACTCATTAACTGTCAAAATGCACTAATGAGAAATAAAGAGACTGTCTGAATTTTCTGGATTGAGGGGAATGAGCAGCACACCAGCACACACAAAAGAAGAGAATGAAAGAGAGACAAAGAAAAGGAAGGGCAAGGTAGACAAAGAAGAAAATGTCAGAACAAACTTATTTTAGAAAGATGACCAAAAAAAGAAAAACAGAAGACAGCATTAATCCGAAAGTATTAAAGATGAGAAGTGTCACAGACGTTGTTAAATATAAAGAGAAGGCCTTGCATTAAAGCTGTTTTCTTGCAGTCAAAGAAATATTCAGAGCTAGTGAGAAAACCTTGATGGGCACTCACTATTATGTACATGAATCTATGCACGTGCACATAGACACACACACCTTGCAATTAGACTGTTCCCTCTGCTCGGTTTGTGCGAGGGGGCTCTGGTGTTGAAAAGGGTGTTAATACCTTGTCTTCCTGCATCCTCACTCCTTCCTCTCCTTCCTTTATTTCGTTCCTGTTACCCCCCTCAGCTACTCCCCCACTTGGAGCACGATTGGGGCAAAAGGTGCCAGACACTCTGAGCCAGACCAGGGACTAACTCTGCTGGAGAGGGAGAGGGAGAAAGAAATAATGATGTAAAGAGGCTTGGAATTGTGCGCGTGTGTGTGTGAGCCTGCGTGTGTGTACAAGCAGTTTTCCGTGTGTCTGGTTCGAACAAGTGTTAGCCTGTTTACTTACTGTTTGGACTGTGTTGATTGTCCCCCTCTAACCTTGCTTTGCTTGATGAGAATGACTTTACAGAAGTGCTAACTAGAACCCAAATGCTAGCCTACAGATAGCATGTCTCCCTCCACAATCTGATAAACCATTCAAAGGAAAGCTGAGCAATGATGGCAGTGAAGTACGTTACACTGATTTGGACCATTAGAAAATCCCACCTGTGTTTCCTTTATAGGCATAATTTTTCTCTGGGCTAAGCTTTAAGATGACCCGTTCTACTCCTCAGTTTGACATTTATTTTTCTAAGATTCTACTAGAATAGCTTTGTATGATTCAGAGTTCAACATAATCCTTATTTATTATTTATCTTATACTAGGCTTCAATGCAAACCCACATTGCACTCTATGTCTGAAAAAAGCTATTTAAGCTCTTTTCCCTTCAAGGCCACCCTTGTTTTAAATCAACATCCTGTTTAAACAGCAGTTAGGAAGGGGTTTTGTGCTCACAGTCCGAGCTGTGCTCGAGATGACCATATTAGTGAAATCCTCTCTGTTTGTCAAGACTACTAAAACTTGTCTGAAAAGGAGCATTTAGAGCAGCCTGAAGCCTGAATGTTTGGCTCACCAAGATCACTTCTATACGCTGATCTCTTTATTTGAAACTTAAGCAGTGTTTAATATGAGCATCCACCACTGTAACAGGATATGTGACAGAAAATTAGCACAACAGGTTCAATTAAAGCCTTGAAAGGGACTTCAAAAACAGTTGTCCCTAGGTGTGGTTGCACTTGTGCATATTAAATTAACAGTATATCCTTTTCATGGTTCATACACTGTCACGAACTGAGCTGCAGTTCTCAGTCTGGTGTGCATGATTTGATTTTTTCTACCTAGTACTCACAAATATTGAAAAATAGACACTATTCAGGAAAGCTAGAAAAAAAAGACAAAAAGAAAAGTCTATTCTTGGATCTTATGCTTTTCTGCACACATGGCATATTGATCAGGATTGTTTTTAACAGACTGCTGTGAGGTCCATTAACCTATGGTGATGACAAAGCATTAAGAGGCTAATGTGTCCCTGGGGACTATAAAGGGCCAAAGAAGGATGACTAGGACAGTTCAGCAGACAACACTGCTCTGCTCCTTTTATTCAGAGTATTAATAGTTGAAAGCAATGATGCTGATGGCTTAAAGTCTCTCAGGAAGATCCAATAATAAGATTTCTGTGCTTATTATACAGTAAATATCAATGAAAAGCACTCCATTGTGTTTTGTACAGTTTTATGTCCATATTTATGTGGATTTCATGCTTTAGCTAATGAATTTACACCTTAACTGACCAATAACATCCAATTTTGGCTTTATTATTTACAATCCAAACACACTGATGCTGAAATTGTCAGAACTAGTCACAACTGGCCAGGACCAGCTGTGAATTATCCAATCAGTATGGAGCCAATATGTATCACATTAGTCATAAACTTTTTCACAAGTATATTTTTTTAATCTAAATAAAATGCAGAGGTAACACTATATATCCAGGTTAATAAACAGTAAATTAGAAGGTAATTAAAATGCATTGATTTTATTAGTTAATTTACTTTTCACAAACAATGAAATAATAATCCATAAAACCATAAAAATTGTCAAATAATTGGTTTGTAAAACAAACTATCAGAGTAACTCTCTGGATAATTATTTAAAATATACTTGCTGTAAAAGAAAAAAAAAGCATGCTGACATATAACTGATGATGCATCAATGGCACAAATCGCAAGACTGGGATCTGGGGCCTGCAGTTTGTGTCCTTTTTCATTCACTGTCTAGTTCTTGACATGTGAGGAATTCATTTGCCCTCATGTGCCACAACATGTACATTTCAGGGCCAACACTGAGGAACACCTTTGATGTTGTAGAAAACAGAGCATTTCATTTCAAAAATCACACTAGTAACAATAAAAAATATATAGATCATGGTATATAACACATTATGTGCAGATATCATCAGAATGCTATCTCCTATAAGCTGTGATGCAATAATAATATATTCAAAAAGTAATTAGTTTTCATTTAAAAAGCTGAACTACAGCTAAACTATAGCATCAGTGATGACTGCTAAACAATATTATTGTTTCTGTACAAGTAAAATACAGTAAAGTACAATAAAAGTGCTATTTACTACAGCTTACATAACTATCAGTTCGCTGTATACTGGCGCTGGTTACTAATGTTGAATGAAAAACTGATATGAAGCATGAGACACTGTCTTTGTTTAACCTTTGCCAGCAAGAGAGTAGCTTTAGGCCTCATATTTCCAAAGATAGAAACCTCTTGCTTAAACGCTGAGCAACATAGCAACACTGCTAATTAACCTGAGCAGTCAGATAACAAGGCAAGTTTAAAAATACAAGAACAGGCACCACTTTAAATTTGAACAAATCATGAAAATAAATATATAACAAATAAATATATAACAGATAAATATATAACATATAATATATAACATATAATTTATTTTATCAACTTTTCTTCTGACGATGCTGTCTGTGTTGAGAGCTCAGTGGATCTGCGTTCGACTACTCCACCTAGGCTGCACTGTCGAGCGCAGATACACTGAGCGCAGCGCAAGCTAGCAAGACAGAAGCTAAGCTCATTGCAACATGGCAAATTGAACCTCCCCCACCGTCATTCAGATCTGGCCTTTAGAACTATTTTGGACTTCATGTGAAGTATGACCCTGAAGGTAAGCGCGTCATGGACCAAAGTAAAACAGTATGCCACGCAATGCTCAATTACATGGGTGGGAACTACTGCGTTAGCGCAGTTAGCTCGTTAACGTGTTGACGCCGTCCAGCCCCATGCACGGGGCGATCCGCGGTAGCTTGTTAACGGAGATTTGCCGTGTTGTGGCGTTAATGTCATTTCAGATTAACGCTGACAGCACTAGTGGGAACACAATGAATATGACTGCACATATTCTAGTGCATGATCCTAGTGCAAAGACAAGTGGAAGCAGACAAAAACAACAAGCACGCATGCTACAAACTACCTGAGTCATTTAGACCAGCGGTCCCCAACCTTTTTCGCGCCACGGACCGGTTCATGACCGACAATATTTTCACGGCCCGGCCTTTAAGGTGTCGCGGATAAATACAACAAAATAAAACTAGTACCGGTACTGTAAAAAAGAAGATTTATTCATAACACACGTGAAAAGACCCAGGAAAACCGAGTTAACGATAAAAGCGATAACAAAATAACGCTGAAAACCGATAAAAATCCTGAAAACTATACATTTCACACCTGAGCCTCAACTCTCGCGGCCCGGTACCAAACGACTCACGGACCGGTACCGGTCCGAGGCCCGGGGGTTGGGGACCGCTGATTTAGACAGCCGTTAGCACATGATTCTCCTTATGGGGACCTGCTATGTTTAATATGCTGCTGAGAATATAGCCCAGAAGAAGCGTATAGTATAGCTTTTATTTTGGAAAGAGTCATTTCTCTGTAATAAACTCTCTTTTCCAAAGATGAGTGATTTCTCGATCAGATAGAATTATTATTTTATCCCCTTGTTGTTTTAGCAACATTAAATTTAAAAACTATACACTTGAGTTAAAATATATATTTATAATTTTAATAAATGACAAATTAAAAAAGCATGAACATTTTTTTGTATCGAAAAAATATCGAACCGTGACACCAAAGTATCAAAACCGAACCATGAATTTTGTGTATTGTTGCACCCCTAATATATATATTACAATTAATAAGCAAGTCAATGTAAAAGTGAGTCACTAAAACAGTTTACAGATGTTTAGAGCTAAACATTTTGAGACCTTTTTCTTTTTTACACGATTTCTCTTCCAAATAAAATAGGCCAACCTGTACTGGTTTAAATTCTGTCCGATATCTTGCCTGTTTTTCCCTGCATTATTTGACTTCTGTATAGCAGCGTGATTGTCTCAATAGGTGCAGTGTTATTATCACGGACAGGTGAATCGAGGTGTAATAAAACAAAATGATCCTTCAACAACCAGCTAGTTGGCGGACAGTGTGAAAGAAAGAGTTTCATGAAGAATTCTACACTGGTTGTCTTCAAAGTATTCAGTGAGCTGACAGAGCGGGATGAAGAATGTGCAGCAATTTCATGTTAATTTATTTGTTGTCTCATATTCATTCTGTGCCTGTGGCAAGCATCAGGCAGATCCAACAATGCAACTGTCCTCCTGTCATCCACTCACTTTTCTTATTTCATGCTCAGCTGGGAAGCCATGTTGTCTCTGTGACTGTGGTATCTGGCGTTCAATCAAAACATCTGTGGGACTGAAGCTGTTCTTCTTCAAATTACTTATTTGCATGTTTTCTTGATTATTTTCCTGACATGTGAAAAGTGCTGTGGAGATTCCTGCAAAGAAGCAGAAATCCTTCAGTCCTTTCATACCTTTATTCTTCTCATTTCTGGTCTTTTTTTTTCTAGCTTGGGCCCTTTTTCAGCCTCTACTATTTCTTTATCAGATTCCCTTCCTCCATAATTACCACTTATTAATTTTAAATGAGAGCCCTAACACGTTGCATGGTTTTAATACAGCCTGTTAATATGAGAGGTAATTTATGGGCTGTGGGTGGGATGGAGGGATGACGGAATGACTGTCGTCCATCACAGAAATCATTATAGACTAGAAGCTCTCACTCTCACTTTATCTTAGAAAAAAGCTCTTGCTGACTCCTTAGCAGGAACTGATGATACACAGGTGAGTGTCAGGTAACCCTCAAACAGACCACATATGAAAAAAGACACTCATTTAAATGTCTTTCTAAATTATCAGTGTGTTCAACTGTGAGAAGAAACCCAGAGCAAACATATTTCCCCATCTCTGCTCACACTCTTTCTCTTCTTCCATTCCACAATTTCCTTTCTTCTCCTCTCCACTCCTGTCTTTGTGTTGCATGCCCCATTTCAGAGGCTTTTCAGGGGCTGAAGTGGCGCTTGGCTATGCTGAAGTGTCTGCACTGCTGTGCCTGAGCCTGCAATTCACCGACTATATGTGTGTGTGTGTGTGTGTGTGTGTGTGTGTGTGTGTGTGTGTGTGCCCGAGCCTGCAATTCACCAATTTCACCGCTAATTAGCCCACAAAGGCTACCGGCAGGGAGGAGCAGAGGAGAAGGAGGGAGAAGAAGGTGGAAAGGGGTGGCATACACGGGAGGTCCAGGCCTGGTGGGGGTGGTGATGCTGGCACAGCTGAGACACATGGCACGGGACCAGACAGACATCTTTATGTGTGTGTGTGTGTGTGTGTGTGTGTGTGTGTGTGTGTGTGTGTGTGTGTGTGTGTGTGTGTGTGTGTGTGTGTGTGCGGGAGAGAGAGAGAGAGAGAGAAATGGTGGAGAGCATATGTGTTTCTGTGAATCTGTAGCAGTGTGTCAACACATGTATCCCATGGTCACTCTCTCCTGCTCTGGTGATGGCTGGGTTGGTTGCAGCTGTAGTTCAGCAAGTCTTAACTCCTGAGGCTAGTCCCAGCATGCCCAGTTGTCCCACTATGCCCGTTGGCACAGGCTACTGGTTCTCTGCCATCACTCTCTCTCTCTATCTCTCTCTCTCTAACTGTGGGAGTGAGAGAGAGAGAGAGAAACAGAGAAAGAAAGAGAGCAAGAGAGAGAGCGAGAGAGGTTCGCGTCCTTCTTGCCAATTGTTTTACTACACAGCAGACAGGGGCCTTCCAGGGAGGCAGGCTGCCTGCCATCAGAACTGTGGAGACTGTCCAGTGTTTTTATTTTTGTTGTTTATTTGTTTGTTTCTTTCATTGTGTTCTATGTGCTCTGTGTATTTCCACATGTACACACATTTACATGTCTATGCAACCTAAGATTTGCACAGTATGTGTACAGGCTGTTTATATTTACATACAGTATACAGTTCTAAACGCACACAAACAGACACACAATATGTGTGCGTATCTTCTCATGCATGTGTGAATGTTCATACTGATATGTACGCAAACATATGCCTGTGTTTGTGTACATATGGATATGTACACAAACATATACTCTGTCCCTAAATAATTGAACAGTGACTTTGTTTTTATCATTTTTCCTCTGCATGGCATCACTTTAAATTTGAAATAATCCAATCAAGGTATGACTGAAGTGTAGGGTATCACCCTTAATTCAAGGAGGTTTATAATTATAAATAGAGGGATTATGTTTAATACTTGGATGAGTGAGTGGTGGAGCAGGGACTAGAGCTACGGTTCGTGTTGTTGCCCATTTCCTGTCCAAAGACATGCATGTTAAGTTAATTGGTGATTCCGAATTGGCTGTAGGCATGGATTTAAGTGTGAATGGTTGTCTGTCTCTCTGCCATGTAATGGGTTGGTGCCCACTGTCCCGCTCCAGCATCTTGCAGCCGTAGTTGGTTGCATGAATGGATGGACGGATGGCCAACACTGAGGCCAGGTGAGTGACTTTGACTTAAGAAGCTCTTAGATTGCTAAAGCTTCATATTTTATACCACCTGCACTGTGATATAGTGCCTTGTTGGTTTTGACCATTTGACAAAATCGGAGAAGAAAGTAAAGCCCTATGTAGAACAATCAATGTTGACATAGGAAGTAGTATTCTCAGGACCCGGGCTCCCTAGTGGACTGTCTCTTTTTCTCTGCTTGGTTTCCAAATCATCTGTGGCTGGGACTCTTGAGTCTGTGCCAATCAGGGGGCTCCTACTTGAGGCATGGGATGACTGCCAGTCATCACTAAAAGGTTGATCTACACCTTAGTGTCTTTTGTCCTCCCTGTCCTCCCTGGACCCCTGGACACATTTTTAGTGTGTTCCCTTCATGTCAAATTAATTATGGTGGTATAAAGAGAAAAAAATATGAAAAGTCACTGATGGTAGTTGGATGGATGGATAATTATGAAAAGAGAAAAGAAATAAATGTATTGTTTAATAGTTACTTATGTTGTTATTGCTACATGTCAATACTTGTATGCAGTAAAGGTGGTGCAGTACAGGGGGGGGGGGGGGGGGGGGTCATGTAGATCATGTAGAATTTATCAATAATGGCAAGTACTGCAATAAAAACATGAAATATTTATTATTATATTTAAGTATTTATATTTTTATATATATATATATATATATATATATATATATATATATACACACACACACACACACACACATATATGTTATAATGAAACAAAGACAGGCAGAAGGAGAAAAAAAATCTGGCCTTGCTCATTACCCTGACTTTTGTATTAGAAGGTGAAAAAGATGAGATGAAAGAATCAAAACACAGAAAGCACTGACAGTAGGGAGGTAGGAAGGGAGGAAGTAAGCCAGGTAGGTAATGGTATATGAGTAATTGCATTAAAGGAAGTTTGCTGATTGACAGTTTTCAAAAGATGCCCATTTAGCAGACTGGAGTAGAAAGGGGCTGGGGTCTGTGTGTGAGTGACACCTTCCTTGCCCTGTCTCTTCTCCGTGCTCACAGCTGATGGATTAAAGCTCTGGACAGGTTTCGGCCCTATTGATCTTACCTGCCACGGCTGCTCACATCAGTTGCCGGAGGAGGGATAAGACAGGACAGAGAGCAGAGGGCAGCGGGCAGCAGGAGGGTTGCAAAATGTTTTCACACCTACCTGGTTTGAACCTTATTTTATGTGAACTTGGGGTGATTAATCAGCATTTTATTCCAGCATTAACTGTTTATCTCCAACCAAAAAAGTCTGTAAATTCAAGTGAGAATTGGGAACTTAATGTTGTTTGCAAGGTTTGAGCGGGTGGAAACATTTTGCTAATTAAGTGTTTCTGGACTAAATGAAAAACATCTTGTTTGCTACTTTTTAACAAGTCTGTGAAGGCTACATGGAGCCATAATGAGATCATAATGCTACTTATCAGCATGATTATCTCTTTGAATTCATGATAATAAAAAGTCATCCTCCTACCCAAATAAAGACACAGAACACACAAAACAAAAGTCTGCCAGCAGTTCTGTGAGGCTTTGAGTGTTAAAAAGAAAATTCTAGCATGCTGATATTAGGTAGTTTGTGTTTACAGAACCCTGTTCATCATTTTAGTTCAGCATATCAGCGTCCATGTCACGACAACATGTCACGACAGATAAACTGAAAGATATGTTTAGCCAACTTATTTTCTCGCATTTCACTTTTTTGGTACACTTAAAGATAACTGAGTTTAGTTAGCGAATGTGAAAACACCCCGGGGCGACGTTTGTCACCACAGATTCAGTATCGAGACTCATTTCATGTGGTAGACTATCACCATCCTCCATGCTGGCTTATCTAACTAACTGATAAATAACACAGTCTGTCACAATGATAACAAGGTCAATTCAATAGGCTGACCAACAGCAATGTTTTCCCCAAAGCGTTGAGCAGTCACATCTGATGCCTGCGCTGACCTCCATGCTAATGAACAAAACACAGGAGAGAGAGAGGGAGAGGGAGATAGAGCGAAAGAGAGAACAAATGAATATGAATGAAAGGCAAATCTATCAGAAACACGCCTCCTTTAAATAACCCCCTCCCTCGTTCCCCTCCTCCACTCCTTTCCTCACGCTCCCATCCCCTCCAACCCGTTATATTTTATTCTCCAACGCGTGGTGAATTTAATAAATATATGCAAATGTGTGCTGTGGAACATGACGAGTGTAAATCAGGCGAGGATGTTCTTTGAGCGCTGCTGAGATTGAGGCTGAGAGCTGACCCTGGGTTAATCATTTTTCACTTCCCTATCGCATTCAGTTCTGCTGCCTGTGTGCATGTGTGTTCCTCTGTGTGTGTATGTGTGTGTGTGTGTGTGTGTGTGTGTGCGTGCATACGTGTACAACTGTGCTTCTTGCATATGTGTCCATCTGTGCTAGGGGCAATATACAAGGCATTAAAAACTTTGTACACATGGTTGTATTTACTTTAAAAATTTATGCAAAATGATGCCAGCAGTTTCAAAATCTAAAATCTTAAATCTAAATTTAGTTTTTTCACAAGTTTACTTTAGATTTATTTCCATAGAGGTATATGCTGATTTATTATTATGCTGATATTTAAATAATATAGATTTTAAAGAGCTTTAAAGTAGCAGTGAAAGGTTAGAAGATAGTAGTGCTTTGTCATTGCTTCTGGGCTGCACATGCTTGGAAATGGAATAATCTAAAGCAGTTAGATTCACTAACTCTTTGTGTCGACTCAAACTGTCATTGTCATTTAATCCTTTTGTTTTGCCCTGTTTTGTTCATCTGTGGTTAGACTGACAATTGTAAACGATGCGATGTTAGCGCACTATCAGCGATCTAAATGGCCCAGGTGTGTAATGACTGCTGCCTCTTGGACTCGTGCTTAATTACTTTTCTTACATTTCAAGCCAGCAAAAGCGTTAACACATCGTTTTCCGGTTTGACAATGCAATGCAACCATCACACACTGAGATCTATTTCACACTGTTGTTTTGTCCAACTGTAAGTGTAGATTAGTATTTTAAAAGTGCCAGTAGCACTGGACAAGTGACAGATTCATCAATGACTACTCCAGTTGAGGTTAGATATTAATTAACATCCTCAACCTTGCATAAAGGGACATCCCCATCTTATAGATTTGATATAATTAACTTGCATTTTATCAAAATGTGGCTGTTATATATATAAGTAAGGTGAGATCAAAATCTTCAGCGATTATACCAAAGGGCTACCTCGGGAGCTGAAAAAAATTAAGTCGACACTGAAGCCACAAACTGCAGTTTCTCTAAGTGTCACTTGAGGTTGGCTCTAAAAGGAAATCAGTCCCTACAGACTCATGTTAAAATGTTCAACTTTACAACACTAAAAAGTGAAATAAAATATACAGATATTCTTTTTTATAACTCATCCACCTGGTTACTAGAGTTAAGGGACACAGGCTGCTGCATATTGGTGTCTGCTGTGTCTCAACTCCTTTACGAATGTAGCTTGCTAACCCAGCTAGCATATAGCTAACAAGGCAACCTTTTGGATCCAAAACAAACAACAAAAACAACACTGAAGCTTCAAAATGTTGAGGCCAAAACCAGTGGGAGATGCCACAGTAGCCATGTCCATGTTTTATACTGTCTGTGCTACATGTTAGCAAAAAACGCATCAGATTCAAGGGTTTCGGTCTCTTGTGTGCAATTTCAGAGAAAATACAAACAAATCATCACAATAGTGTAGTAGTAGTGATTAGTAGAGGTTCAGAGGAAGACCATATAATGCATTAACTCAGAAATCATCATAAATAATATAAAATACTACTATCAAATCTGTTCTCCTGGTTATGATTCTGGCCCTGTTTTCACTCAAAACCAAACATGTTACGTTTTATTTACCATATTCGTTGACATACTGAATGACATGCTCAACTTTTGCAGCTGAAATTTAAAAAAATCATTGCTCAGGGAAGAGAGTGAAAAAATATGTCTTGTGGGTCATCCTATTTTATTTTATTTTTTAAGCCAGCCTTTGGTATCGTCAGAGCTTCAAAGGTTGAAACTGAATGTTAAAAATAAAGTTGTGGGTGTGAATCATGCAAACATAACCAAAATACACTTAGAATAACAAACTGATGGGTGGCCCCGGTGGCAGCAGAGACATTCAAAGAAGAGTTCTTGTTTAGGTGTCAGAAGTTTTAGTCTCTGCTGAGAACAGAGGTCACTGCTACTGGAGCTTTTGCTGCTTAGAAATTCATGCTCTAACTTTTCATAAATGCATCTTCGAAACTAACAGAGACCCACTGTGTTCTGATCTTTGCCTCTTTGCTGTGCTTTTTTTTCTTATGAAATGTAAACACATTCAAAGGTGGCATTCACTGGTTTGCGATTTGCTTACATCATTATTCACATCTGAGTCAGAGCCCAGAATTTAGTCCCAACTTGTAAATGTCCAGCTAATGTAAGAACAAAAGTATCTATATTTAGGAGTGATCTTTAATATGGGTGGCTGTCTAAATACATTCTACAGCTTCTTTATTGAGTACCTGTCATGCTTTCCCCTATTTCTTGTCATATATATGCTATTAGAGGGGTCGGTGGTCATGTTAAAGATGGCCAAAGTTTCAAAGAATGAGATCAGTGACGTCGGTGAGAGAGGATATCCCTAATATGGTCATCCAAGGTACACACTGACTGTGAACAGAGAAGCCCCACCTACCTGCTGTTTACAAGGAGCAGCCGAAGAGCTAAATAGGGTTGTTTCAGGCAATAGATGAGCCCAGTATAAAATAAATAAGGATCATTCTGAACTGTTAATTGTACAAAGCTACTCTAGTCCAAGAATAAGAAATATGCAATTGAAAATGAACTGAAGAGGTTCCTTTGAAGTATTACAAACTCAGGTGATGTT
Organism: Neolamprologus brichardi; assembly: GCF_056152115.1. Lineage (NCBI taxonomy): Eukaryota > Metazoa > Chordata > Actinopteri > Cichliformes > Cichlidae > Neolamprologus > Neolamprologus brichardi. The sequence continues at coordinate 55,751,056 of NC_142110.1, forward strand.
CATGTTGCTGTTCATATATTCAATTGTGACACCTGTTGCTCTATTATTTGTTTGGTGTCACCTGAAGCTACTTGAAATCCTCCCACATCCATCACTTGGCATATTTTTCAGATAGACAGTTAAACTTCAGGGATATCTGTCTGTCATAAAACATCAGCCATTGTAACTTCATTTTACCTGCTTTGGTGCAAATGAAAGTGACAACAGGTGCACCAGAGAGGCAACAACAAGATAACCCCCAAAAGAGGAGTAGTTTTCTAGGAGACAGCCACCTTTTTGAAGTTATTTTGTTTGTTTGTTTTTAGTTCAAGTTTAGCTTTTCTGCTAGTCTCCTTTTAACTGCTGGTAACATGAGACAGTACCTGCAGTGCATTCAGCTTGCACAGGTAGTCCAGCTCCTTCAGGATGACACACCCATAGTGTAATTTTAAGACAGTTTGCCGTGTTTCCCATGGCTTCAGTCCAGCATTTCCTGAAATACTGTGATGAAACAGTACTCCTTCTTTTTTTATCGAAAGAATGAATGTACTATATACAGTAAAAATCCCAATATAGCCTAATATTCAGACCAAAAAAATGCAATTTGTCATTTTGCATAGTTAGCAGTTTTACATGGCCAGGGCTGACAGGCACATAATATCAGAATAATAGCTGCAAAATTATTTGTTTAAATTGAACATGTTTAAGATTAGCATCACTTGTTGGTGCTATGCAGACATGAGCCTATAGACTAGCAACATCTGTTTCCCTTTCCTCAGCATTTCATCACACAGCTTCACCAGAAATACGATTTGGATTGTATTGAGGAAGACGTTGTTTAGAGGATAACATCTACATTTTTTCTTTAATAAAACCAAAACCAACAGTCAGTCTGATGAACTAGCCAGCATTATTTGTACATCCAAAGACTATTATATCTCTTCCTCAAAAACTTTATTATGATGGACAGTCATAAACACACACCTTTTTTGTCACAAATGCTCATAAGAACAACATTGTGTGGAGCTGGAAACACTCCCCCGCAAATGTGCTGCTTGCTACAGTTTCCATAGCATTTACTAAAAAATAACACTGACACACAGGCTGTAGTAGTCTTTCATAAAAATGTTTTAAAAAACAAAAAGATTTACATCACCAACAGAAATCTGTGGGCTCGAGGCTGAGAGACAACAAGAGGATACGGGAGGTTGGAAGACTAATGATTTCTTGGGTTTGATACTTTTATTGGATTGCTTAACAAAAATGATAAATATTACCTGACTTTTCTTTAACATGCTGGATAATTTTGCTCCAACCTCCTTCATTATCATTTGCAGAATATGAACAAGTAGTTAATATTCATGCCATACTAGAAGGTAAAAGTGTTAATTTTACTATATCTCTTCTTTCTGTGATCATACATATGAGCAGAGTCTTCACCTTACAATATAAAGTGCCTTGAGGCAAATGTTGTTGTGATTTTGCGCTATATAAATAAAACTGAATTGCACTGAATTTAAGTACACAGCCAAGTAATTAATGACATTAGAGCAAGCGCACTAGTATAATAAAAAAAGAGAAAATGTAAATTGTAAATATAAAAAACTCAAATTGACTCTACGTGGCTTCTGTACCTGCTCACAATTAGTTTATAGGAAACAACAAATCTATTAAAAGGAGCCTATTATTTTGATAATATACAGATTTCGATTCTTATGATAGTGAATCATCATACTAAACATACATATGAGCCTCCCACCTACTTTTTCAGATCTTCTGTTTACTGCCAGGAGCATCCAGTCAAGGTAGGAGATGGGAGCTAAAACAGCTTGTTTTATACAGAGGATGAACTGAAGGACTGAACAAAGATGAACTTGAACAGGGATTTACACAAAGCTGCTCCAGCAGAGTCCTAAAATAGAAAATATGGAGCTGTAGCAATAAGTCCTCTTTAAATGTTTCTATGCTGCTAAATACAAGTTTGTAAGGTGTTTTGTTTTGTAAAATTATAACATTAAATTGAACTTAAAATTTCTGAGGGGAATTTTTGTTTGTTTTTAGTTCAAGTTTAGCTTTTCTGCTAGTGTCCTTTTAACTTCTGGTAACATGAGACAGTACCTGCAGTGCATTCAGCTAGTAGGTAGTCCAAGTCCAAAAATATTTTACTGTTAATATTTTTCTTGCTGCGTGAAGCACTTTGCATTAAAGGTGTGTCTGTGAATAAAACTGAAAGGAGTTTATACGAGTAATAAAATGAAGTAACAGATGTTTTCTTTTTCACCTTGTTATCAGCTCACATCATTGAAACAAAGAAATACCAAGCAGTACAGTAATTCTTTCCTGCTAATGCTTTGTATCTCGGATAAAAACTAAACGGCGTGCTATTTGTTGTCTCCAGCTCTGAAACAAACTCTTCTAAAGGTAAACATCACCAGTGAGAAACACTTGAGAAAACCCTTAAGAGGCACATCAGTCCTAAATGTGAGCTGTTCGAGTGAGGAGCACCCTCACCGTCTTCACATGCAGCACATTCCTGTCCTTCATTGATTGCTGGATGCCTCACCACAGGCTTTTCTCTGCTCTTTTCAAATGATTGCACTTCTAATCAAACATAATTTACTCACTATCTCGGCCCTCTCTGCAGCCCCTCTCACCCCTCACTCGCTCACCCTCACCCATCCTCACCCCTCGCTAGCCCCTAGCCCAGGGCCTGTTGCCAAGGCAACCGGGATCTCATTTCTGAAGTGTCAGTTTGCATTATTGTCTTCACGCTTTCCAGCAATAACCTCTCTTCTCTCTCTATCTCTCTTCCTCTCTCCAGTCAGTTTTTATGTTCCTGCCTCACAAATACACACATATACATACATCCCCTACACACACCCACACCCACTCCTTGGTCTCATAGTGCTTCATTTCAGTCCCTTTCGACTTTATCCTTTAGTTATTTTGTCAGTGCTAACCACTTGAATTTCCAGTCTATTTTATCTTTGAAGGCTATTTGGGTTATATAAAGCAATGCAAACAAAACATGATGCACAGAGTATATTCTGTCATAGCGTAAAATACATCACCTGAAATAAGACCACACTGAACATCTGAGTGATTTAATTAGAAATCCTTATTTGTGGAATTTATTTCCCTAGCTAAAATGGGACCTAACACATAGATGTGTCCAAACACTGAAGCAGTTTTTTTGCTTTCTTTTGTTTGTTTTGTATATTTCAATTTGGAACACAAATATATACTCAAGTTTACATGGTTTTTGATTTTTGGAGCAGAAGTGTAGTGGTGGACTCTTTTCCAACAAGTCCTGGACACTGGAAAACCATTATAAATTTGGTTGCTACAGTTCCTTCAATGGCCACTTGAGGCTGGCTCCAAAAGTGGGTTAATCTTCACTGATTCAATTTCAATGTAGGGTAATATAGTTCGAATATGGAGCATGAAACTGATGTGCTGCACACAGAGTTTATAGCTATTGCTAATTGTCAACCCTTGTCTCTTGTTAAATTCTCTTTTTTACCACTGGCCTGGAGGTGAGCCCATTTTACAAGCATAGTAACTCCGTTATTGTTTGTGCAAGAGACAAAATTTAAGAAAAAGGAGATGAGCTTTACAAGGCTATCTGGTCTATCATAGTAGCACAAAGCTATTGCTGTTTATACACAGACAGAAAAATCAGCTACCCCTGGATTATACCGTGTATGCTTTACATTACCATAACTCCTCAACCACTTGGGGCTAGAAAAATTCAAATGGTCCCTCTCATTTTACAGTCAAAGTTACAAAATAAATCCAGGAAGGCTATCTGGTACTTGGATGATAAAGGGTTAAAATGCCCAACTTTGAAGGAGAAAATATTTTGTGCACCTGCAATAACATAAGTTTTTGTTTCTGAATCCCTTTCTAATTTTATAACTATTTCTTTTTGTTTTTGTTTTGAAAGTTGCAGGTTTTGACTGGCAGCTAATTCAACACAGGCTTTCTGCTTGACCTTAACTCCACAAACTACAGTCACTGAACTGGAACTCTCTACTCTGTTTGGTGCTTCTTGAAGCATTTTTAATTAAAATTGTCTGACATATTGGTCTTGTTGTACACCTCAAAAAGAGTGTTTAGTGTGTTAAATTAGTGCTATTTATTGGCTTGTTGGTTAGCACTAATTATCCATGTATGTTTGTTGCTCCCATGTAGCTGACTGACCGAGCTCGCTAGCTTTTACTAATAACAGCACTTCAGTTCAGCACTTTTGGTCCATTTGGACAGAATGCAAATAATGAAACATCAAAAGTGTTTGTCAAAGTGAGTCAAAAAAACAGCTGGTGGCGTTACAGCAGATCCATCCATCTTTTATATGCGATTTATGGTTGAAATACATTTGTTATGCACTCATTTAAAGTTAATTGATATTCCTACCCTTATCTTTGGCCGTGAGCTCTGGGTAGTGACCAAAAGAATAAGATAAGATTTCGTTTAAGATATAAGCAGAGGAAATGAGCTTCCTCCAAAGGCTGGTGGGGCTCCCTTAGAGGAGGAGGAGTTGTATAGCTCAGGGCACTGAGAGTACAGCTGCTACTGCTCCACATCGAAAGAGACAGTTGACATGGTTCAGGCATCTGACTAGGATGCCAGAATCCTGAGTGTCTCCTCGTGAGGTGTTCTGGGCATGTCCTGCTAAGAGGAGGCCCCGAGGGCAGAACCTGGACATGCTGGAGAGATTATATCTTTCAACTGGCTACAGAATGCCTCAGAGTCCCCCAAATGAGTTGGAGAAGGTGGCCGGGGAAATCAGGGTCTGGACTTTTCTGCTTAGACTTATTGATAAACGTAATTTTTTTTCTAAACAATATGATATTTTATAGGAAGTGTGTCGAGGTGCAATAAATCTGACAATAATAATACCTGCAAGTGGACAGTTTCTTTTAATTGGATTTGATTACTTACAGAAACAGGAGGCTGGCGATGATCAGAGGCACCTGAATCAATAGAGATTTAAGAGCTCAGGATTGGAGATCTGTTGGAGGTGTCTTATACACAGCCCTAACAGAATTGTAAGCCAATTTTGAAATGAGGTGGGAGCCAAAACAGCAGCAGTGTAAGTAGATGTGCGAAGGTGTTACATACATTTTAGGCAACAGGAGGCAGATTTGAAGAGCATGACTCCACTAAAATCAGCAGCAAAATTTACAAGAAGTGAATGAACACATCTATTGCCTACATGTAGTCGTGTCAGGGCACGTTATGTTTTAAGGTCAAATGTAATACTGGAGACATTCCCATGTGTGCAAGCACTTGGTGATGGAGGGGAGGAAGAGGTCTGAGGCAGAACCACACTCAGGGACTGGTAGCAATCTGCTTATCTGGTAAGAAAACACCCAGTGTATTTGAATTCCAGGAGGAAAAGCTCAGCATGGTCACAGTGACCTCCATCTGGATCTGTATGTGGAGACTTTCCACTTTATGCCACCATTACTGATAACACTACTGTCACTGCTACTATGAACTGTGATGTCAACGCAGTCCCGTAACCACCTATGTTTATGCTTGAGGTGCACTCAGCTTACTGCAGTAGGTGTTGCAATTCATAAAAGAGAATAATAACAGGTTCACCACTGAAATACAAATAGAAGTTGAACTGAACAAAGTGACTGCAGAGTTCGTTCGTTTTTTCAAAGTTTTTCAACTCTCATCTTTTTTTTTAGCAATTTCCTTCTGAGTTACCTGAGAGTCTCTATGCCCCTTTATCTACATATATTTGAAATATATGCACAGAGTAACCTGCTCACACAGTTGTGCCTCCAGCTTTGCACCAGGTTACAAAAACAGGGAGGTGCACAGCAAGCCAAATCAACACCAAAGCACACCGTGAGCCTGAAGTTGTGACATAATTTTTCTCAGATGCCACCATTCACAAGGGCAACAATGCCAAGCATAGACTGTTAGCGTGATCACTGCCTCATGCCTAGAAAAGAGATTTAAAATTAATTGTCATTAAGACTTTAGTGAATTCCAGTTCTTTCCTAACATATGATGGTGGATTACCGTGGTCCTGGATAATTCCTGCTGGAAATTATTTACTCCATATTTGTACTCTACAGTGCTAGATTTGGTATTATTTTTGCTATTTTGTATAATGCACTTAATGTATTTATTTTAAAGGCAATCGAATAAAGAAGAACTATAAATAATAAAAAAAAATAGCTGCACATTTTCCCCCAAAAAATAAGACTTCTTCCGTGTTTCAGGAAATGTGTTCCCATTTTTGTTTGCCTTGTACATTTGTGAGTGAGGTGATACACAGTATAGTGTTACATTCAGTTCAGGTGATCAACAGGTGGTGGTAATGGGCCAAAATGGCTGTAAACAACACAGGATTCATACTTTGAAGACTGTCAACTTTGCAAATGTATGGAGGAAAGAAGTGAATGCATCATATAAACAGAATGTGGTTTTGGACATAAAAGTGGATGTAAATATGTTTTGTGGTCAATGAAAATACTGAAATCGTGGCAGCTGTGGATCAGGAGGTAGAGTAGGTCATCTACTAATCAGAAGGTTCATGGTTCAAACCCAACAAAAGTATCTTTGGGAAAGATATCAACGTGGTCTACAGAGTATAAATACGTGTGTGAATATTTGATAAAAAGTACTTCTATGAATCTGTGTGTCAGTGGCTAAAATAGACGTGTAGTATAAAATGCTTTGAGTGCTCGAGTAGAAAAGTGCTATATGAGAACCAGTCCAATGGCAATGCTACACATGCACATTCAGTGGTGAAAACCATTTTACCTCAATGCTGTTTATGTTGAATGCACTGATCGAGTGTCATATTTGACACTATAACTAAACTTACCCAATCTTGATTAATCTTTCTTAAATGATTACGTTTTTTTAAATTTTGTTTGTTTGTTTGTTTGTTTGTTTTTAGCTTAACTTCCACAGCCCCTTCAGTCTCAGACTCTGCTAACATCTAATTCCAAACAGAAGGACAGGGCAAACAATAAACGGTACACAGCTCCAGCCATGCATCATTTGACCTCTACCTGTGATGAACAGCACTCAGTTAAATTTTTCTATTTGGGTGGACACCAGTGGGATAATTGTCACCTCCACTTCCAGCCACCTACATTTGCATGTACAAACAAAAGTTGGCTGTTTAGACTGCTGACAACAGGAGTTCCTCAATATTGCTGCAGCTATTCCATAGCACTTTGGACGATCTAATTTTTTTGTCCATTTCTGCTGTTTGCTTTTCATTCAATTATATATATATTAGGGGTGCAACGATACACAAAATTCACGGTTCGGTTCAGTTCGATACTTTGGTGTCATGGTTCGATATTTTTTCGATACACAAAAAAATGTTCATGCCTTTTTATTAATTTGTCATTTATTAAATTTTCACGGCACATTCTGCACCACCTCTCTGTGCGTTCATCATTTGTTTGAAGCCAGCTCACCTCCTGCAACCACTTTTCCGAGAATACGCGCTTCTTTTGTGGTTCGGACTCCTGACATTTCTTTGGAGGTAGAGGAACACCAAAGTAATTGCTTAAAGGAGCTTCTTCGACATCTTTAAGAGTTCTAAACAAATGTCTGTCCTCCTCCTGAAAATCTTATGTATGCAAACACACGTTGCAACTTCTTATCTTGTGCGCGTTTTTTATTTTGACAGCGAATGCGCACCTGCGGACCACTTATGTGCAGCCCTGGTTATATAGCTCGTCATATTGCAGCCACAGAAATTCTTTTGTCCATGAAACCATAAAGCTGCACTTTCTTTTTGCCTTATAGTCTGATTTGTCATAACTTTTCCATTTTGTGGTAAGCTTTTCTTTGGCTGTCACTTCTTCACCCTGACCTGTCTTATTTGGCTCAGCAGAACTAAAATATATATCCTGCTGCTTTTACACACGCACTCACATAACGCGCTGAGCGATCAACCTCTCACATGTTTAAGCTTGCTTCGGGAGATTTCACTTGTCATGTTTGCATAGTAAGCTAACAATTGATAAGACGATGTCAGAGGAATTGGTGCGCAAATTATCATCACTCACCAATCAGTGCTGTCGCTCTCTATACACAGTTCGCACGATTGCAAAGTGAAAGCAAAAAACAAGCGCAAATTCAAACGTGATTTCAATATGTCACATATTGACAGTGGCTCACCGATGCCAATGACATAATTACCCAGCTACATTTCCAAAAGAATGCAAAAGCATTGACATATATTTTTCCTTCCTACGATAGGCCGACGGGTAGGGCAGAGATAGATTTTGGTAGCCCGACTGGAAAAATCGCCATCCCCCGGACGTCGGGCTAGCGATTTTGCGAGCCCTGTATCTGATTGAGGAATCACTCATCTTTGGAAAAGAGAGTTTATTACAGAGAAATGTCTCTTTCCAAAATAAAAGCTGTACTATACGCTTCTTCTGGGCTATATTCTCGGCAGCATATTAAACATATCAGGTCCCCATAAGGAGAATCATGTGCTAACGGCTGTCTAAATGACAGATTATAGCATGCGTGCTTGTTGTTTTTGTCTGCTTCCACTTGTCTTTGCACGAGGATGATGTCGGCGTAAATGTGCAGTCATATTTGTTGTGTTCCCACTAGTGCTGTCAGCATAAATCTCCTTGAAATGACGTTAACGCCACAACACGGCAAATCTCCGTTAACGAGCTACCGCGGATCGCCCCGTGCGTGGGGCTGGACGGCCAACACGTTAACGAGCTAACTGCACTAACACACTAGTTCCCACCCATGTAATTGAGCATTGCTGGCACATCCAACATACTGTTTTACTTTTGTCCATGACGTGCTTACCTTCAGGTCATACGTCACATGAAAACCAAAATAGTTCCAAACGCCAGATTTGAATGAGGGTGGGGGAGGTTCAATTTGCCATGTTGCAAGGAGAGCTTAACTTCTGTCTCGCTAGCTTGCCCTGTGCTCAGTGAATCTGTGTTCGACTACTCCGCCTAGGCTGCACTGTCGAGCACAGATCCACTGAGCACTCAACACAGACAGCACCGTCAGAAGGAAAGTTGATAAAATTAATTAAAAATTTTGTATTGTTCGATACATATGCGTACCGAACCGAAAGCACTGTATCGAACGGTTCAATATCGATACGAGTATCGTTGCACCCCTAATATATATGTATATATATATATATATATATATACATATATAACCTCATTTCATAACAAGCTGATGATATCCCATGGAGTGACCTTAAAGCTTTAGTTTTTAGCATTAGCATATAGCATGAGCTAAAAGCTAGCTGTAGGTCTGGGATCGTTCTCCTTCTGAGGGACTCCACCTATGCTGTTGAGTTGTACTTCGCTTGTAGCTGCAGTTTCAAAAAGTGAAACAGAGGTCTTAAGCAGCTAATATCACCCAGAACAAAATAATGTAAAAAAAAAAAAAAAGTAGGCTAAAGAAACATTGAAAATGCATCAAGTTTGTCTGTATTTCTCCTTTCTTTTTGAGCACAGAAATGTAACCAGATATTTCACATTATTTCAAAACAGAAAAAAGTAAGTAACTGTATGTGTATGTGTGTAAATACATTATTATTTGACTAGCACATAATAGTATTAATTATAATTAAACAAAAATCACAGTACACATTACTCACATTACAACCAACACTAGTCTCCAGTATACCAAAGGTTACTAACAAAAAAAAGGTGTGGGTTGGGGGAATATCTGGCTAAAATCAAGTAAGTTCCAAACATTACCTGGAAGACAGATGGTTTTCTGCTTAAATCCCAAGTCTCCTTAAAAATTGTTGGTGGCTTTTTACCGCAAAGTGTCATATTAATTCTGTGGTTTATTCATATATCTGTTACAGAGCAACTTTATCATTAATTTAGTGTTCTGTTTATGAATATACCGCTAGTTCAGTATTTACTCTTCTGGTCTCTACCAAATGCTCTAAATCACATGTGTCAAAGTCAAGGCCCGCGGGCCACATCCGGCCCGGCGTACATTTATATCCGGCCCGCGAGATCATTTTATATAGATTTATTATTATTGTTATGCATGGCCCAGTGATATGAGGTGCTAATAATATACAAACAACAGATCCCATAATGCAGCGCTGCAGCCTCCTTGCTGAACGCTAGGCTATTGACTATGTGCACGTTAGCATATGCTACTTCCGGTGCGGAAACTCCTGTGGGGAGCTTTGTTTCCGGTGTCCTATTCGCGCCTGGTTTACAGTCCAAAACAAGATAAGCAAATGAATGAATCAAGCGGAGATTTACATTTCTATAGATGTCTCGGGCATTTACCCAATATATCTGTAAATGATGTTCATCGACTTGTCGATATTTTTCCCCGAGCCTCAGAGCAAAAGAGAAAAGGGATTCAAATGTTATATTTCTCAGCTGTCCCTCGTTTATCACGGGTGTTATGTTCTAAAAATAACCAGTGATAGGTGAAATCAAGTAGCCAATTTTATTTTTTGACGGTGCAAAACGTTTTGTGGACATCATGGACATACAGCACTGCACTTCAGAGTCACACTGCTAGCGATTGATGCAGCGATTCTGTACAGGAGGGACGTCACGGAGGAGATCGTCTGCAGCGATCAGGACGCAGGACACAATGTGACGTAAAAAAATAAGCATGCAAACTTGCACTAAAAAATCCGCGAAACAGCGAGGTGAAAGGTGAACCGCGTTATAGCGAGGGACCGCTGTAATTTTGAAGGTAAGTCACAACATACCCTTCGTAAATACTAATGTATAGAAACCCTTACCAGCAATCATTCACTTTTTGTGTGGCTTTTTTCATGGTTTGTTAACATGCTGTGTAGGTGTGTACTTGACTAGCTGATATCGACATAATGGGGGAAACATCTGGTTTGACTATTCTTCACCTGTAGTTTGAATGCTGAACATTTGCCTGTTTAAATCATAAGACCAGTCACTATACAGAGATACTTCTGAATGTGGACGATGTGTCTTCTGCTGCAGTGATGCAGTTCTGCTTATGTTGAGTGATGTAAACAACTGATCGATCTAAACTCTTTAAACGTCAAAATTGATCATTAGATTTTTTATGACACAACAGTGGTGAGTGTTCCCACCTTCTGCTCTTTGTAACTTAACGCGATCTTTCCGTTTTCGAGTTTTGGACATGATTGTGGAGTATATCTTTGCAGTAGCGATTGACCGCAAAGTAAAGCTACCGGAAATGTACCCACATCCGGTCTCAAACAAGGAAGTTAGCATTTTCTCGTGCACAGGGTCATTTTGGGAACATTCCCATGTCAATCAAGTCAAACTTCTGTTATTGCGAAGCTAGCCGCTCACAATGGTGGGGAGAAAAGTTGATTCTGAAAGCAGAGCCTTTCAGCGCTCTGAATATATGTTTACAGACATTGCTGGTAAACCCGTGTGTCTTATTAGCGGAGCTAATGTGGCTGTAATTAAGGATTTTAATTTAAGACGGCACTACGAGACAAAACATCAGGATAAGCTGAAAAACCTAAATGCAGAGCAGAAACTACAGAAAGTAGAAGAGCTAAAGAAGAATCTGACATTTCAGCAGACGTTTTTCACCAGAGCAAAATCACAAAGTGAAGCTGTTGTGAAAGCAAGTTTTATTGTAGCATAGGAGACAGCCAAATCAGCCCGGTACTACTCTGAAGAGCTGCATGATGAAGGTGTGCGACGTCTTGTGTCCAGACAAAATGCAGATTTTGGCAAATGTGAGCCTGAGGAGAAATACAATTGCTGATCGGGTTTGTGAGATGGCCACTGATTTAAGAACACAGTTGTGTGAAAGAAGCAAATACTTCACTGCATGCTCTCTTGCTGTGGATGAAAGTATAGACATGATGGACATTGCACAGCTGGCCATCTTCATCCTTGGAAAGGAAATATTGAACGTTTAATCGATGCACGGGACAACGACGGGAAAATACATTTTTTAAAACGCATGTCAAAGTGTAACCGACGTGAAACTGCCCTGGGACAAACTTGTTGGACTTACAACAGATGGAGCGCCGGTGTTGTGCGGTGAAAAAAGCAGACTAGTCAGCAGGATGCGAGTAAAGATGCAGGAGGAGAACTGTACCAGTGAGTTAACAGCATATCACTGCATCATACACCAGGAAAGGCTGTGTGGTAAAGTCTTAAAAATGGAGCATGTAATGAGCACCGTAACGCAAACCGTAAATTTTATCCGAGCTAAAAGTTTAAATCACTGTCAATGTCAGTCTTTTATGTGGGAAATAGATTCATAGATACATTCCTTATCATACAGAGGTCTGTTGGCTGAGTTGGGATAAAAAATCTCAATAGAGTTTTTGAGCTCAGCAAGGAAATCTGTCAGTTCATGGACATGGCATGTATGATGCGGTGAAGGCATTTCAAGTGAAGCTGTCACAACTGCAACTTGCCTCACTTTCCCTGTTGCCAAGTAATGTTGAACCAAATCAGCGCACTTTGCTGAACTGCACCTGTGCAGATTCAGATGGAGCTGCAGTGTAATGATACACTCAAGGGAAAGTAGGACACTGAATGGCCCGCACAGTTTATTAGTTCCATTGCTGAAGCAATGCCCCAGCTCCGTCTACATGCGGCTCCAACCTTGTATATGCTTTCATTTATTTTTTCTGGGGTTTTTGGCAGCATGTTCATATTTCTAACTTGCATAATTTTGACAGGATATATTTTTATGAAGAGCAAAATATTTAAAGTTAAAGGTTGTTTTTTTTTTTTTTTAAGTTTATTTAATCTGGAATAATATTCCTGTCTGTTTTTATTCATATTTATGTTTAAAAAACATTGTTTTAGTGTGTTCAATAAATGTTTATCTTGTTTGGCCTGCGACCTAAAGTGTGCCTTGAGTTTTGGCCCCCTGTGCAATTCAGTTTGACACCCCTGCTCTAAATGTTCAAACATGATTAGCAAGTGGCTAACTACCATTTGGTGCTCATAACATTATGTACTTAAATACTGGGAAAAACACCAAAATGCAATGAAAGAATTTCTCAGGTGGATGCTTGAACACAGTGAGGTGATTATACAAAGTGAGCAAGAGGCTCATAAAACAGTGAAGTGTTTTTGAAGGTCTGAAGTGAGCATTACCTGTGATCGCATTCTCATTAGAAACTAAGAAGATTGTGAAGTGTTGATATTCCCTGCACTCTGAAGATGTGTGTGAATGTGTGAAAATGCCGATGTCAGAAAAGAGAGAAGAATCCCTTCCTCCGTTTGATTTTAGCTCCAAACACCAGCTGAAGTGGGCACAAAGGAGATGAAGGATACAGGAACAGAGAAATGCTGATTTATATTGGATGTGCAGACTGCATAGCCATAAGTGAGAATACAGAGGAGATGCTCAGTGAATACCTTTGTATTGCATAGCTCTAGGAAATTTGGTCTTGATCTATATGGTTTAGTAAGTATTCGCGAGCTGACTTTCAAAGTGAGAGAAAATAGATAAAAGCTGTGCAGAAATGGTTGACCTTGCAGTTTAAGAAAGATATTAACTTATAAGATATATGAAAGAAACATAAATTAAAAAAACACTCTAAGTAGTGACTGAGAAATATGAGCAACTACATACTATCAAATAAAATTATAAAATATTTTTACTTACTTTACTTGAGTGTATACATTTTATCTTTATAATTTTACACTTGCGCAGTGTGGATCTGACTGAGGAGTGAGGACACTTTGTGCTAATATGGTCCTTGTCTATTTTACTCTATCCTGGAAAATCATTTACAAACTGATATCATGTTGGAGTCATCAATTTCAAACTAGCTACTGAGAAAAGAAACTCATCAAGAAAGTGTTTGCTGAGGTTACAGATGTTGGGCATCAGGGTCAGTTTCTCATAGTCAATACAATTAATTATTTATTTTTGCAACCACGTAAGTCACCTCTCCGCTAGCCATTAAAAAGAATGTAGGTTTAATCCACTTCTGCACTGACTTTACTTTACAAACCCATCTTTTATATACAGACTAAGCTATTTCAGTTTGGTCTCACAGGATAGTATTTAGACTATAACAGAAAACCTGCTTTATAAAGTAAGGCTTTAACATGGTAGGGTGTAACAAACAGATGCTACTAGCTGCGTTAGAGAAAAAACAGCTGTTTAGGCCTTTGCTGCTTCAGTAGTGATTTTTAAGCAGTTGTAACATCGAGCTATAGAAGCAAACCTTTAAATCAAATGACAATAACAATACAAAGGATCTTGCTCTAGCTCCTTGTGTGTATCGGCCTTTTTTCTCTATCTGAATATGTTTAGATTTGGGGGCATCACATAATCCATCATCACAACTGTATTACTTCAGATATTTCCTTATAAAACATCCTGTTTTAAGTTTAAAGAGGTTTAAGAGCTGTAGAGTGCACATTTTGGGGCCAATACTGATGTTGAAAATAACAAACTGGTTTCTAACAGTTATTTTTTTACAGTATTTATTTGCTTAATTAACAATTTTGAATTGTCTTTATTTGTTTCATCCTCTGACTTTTTTCAGCTCGTCATCACACATGAAAAAGGATAAGACACACCTGATACACAGTGGCGACTTACATGAATAAATGACATATGTCAGTATGTTGATATCAGTCAGTAGTGACAGAATTGGCTGATATTAATAATTTGCTGATATATCAATTGAAGGGAACATTTGTTTACAGTGTTCTTATAATTATAGAGGACTGATTGATTAAAGAATAATGTGCTGTGGTTCACTGAATAATCATATTAATTTTTCAGGTTCCAACTTCACTGTTATGAAGATTTTCAGTTTTGTTTTGTTTTTTTTAATTATTATTTTTAACTATATAGCTTTGGGCTTTGAACCTTTGAATCTGTAGGACTCTGTAGGCCTGTGGGTTTTTTTTCCTTTTTCCTTTATATTTTGCAGCTCAAATTATTAATTTGTGGAAAAGAATAAGATTGTCAATAATACAAAAAATACTTGGCTGCAATCCTACTTTTTTTTATTACTATTGATTGATACCAATCAGGTTCTATAAATATAAGCTGTCTCTTTTGTGGTTAAATGATTTCTGCATATGAAAAGAATAAATAAATTAAAATTTGAGTGTGTCTTGAAAATCATAGCTACTGTATTGCCTCTACAACTTCAACTCTGTTGTCTCATCCAAGCAACTCAGTTCACAGTGCAGGGCTGAGTTGCCAGGAGCCTCCCAGGACCTGGAAGGTTAATATTTGAAAGAAGGATGGCTCATAAATATGAGCAAAGGGACTTTTAATTAAATAAGCACTTTTTAAATATTCTCCTGGGCCTGCTGCTTTTGTTTAAACATGATTGATTGACTACTATCTCTCCAGGCAGGACCATTAGTTTCGCCACTCCCCACCATACTCTATCCCTCCTCACTTTTCCTCTGTTTTTCCAGATCTGCCAACATCTCTCCTCCCTTTCTCTCTCAATTACCTTCCTTTCCTTAACTCTATTTTCCTCCCTCCTTTTTCTCATTCATTCCACCTCCTCCCTCCCATTTTCTTTTGCGTTCTCCATGCGTCGGCTGTCAGCTTCCCTTCCTTTTCTCTTTTCATCAGTGCACGTCCCTGAGTCTCTCTCAGGAGGCCCATATTTCTCCAAACTCATGACAAGGTAATGAGGCCATGCTAAATCCTACCACGCCCTGGAGCTACATCAGAAGGTGGAGGGGGCAGGTCAGACCCTGCCCATCCCAGCTGCCTCCACATCTGTGTCAACTGCTTTAAGGCATTTGTCATCACTTGTACTCTGAATTTTAAAAAAAAGAAAAAGAAAAGAAAAACACTTTCTGATTTCCACAGCAATGCAGCTAAAAAACAAATCTGCTTTTTCAACAACCCCACTCATCCTTTTCTATTTGTCTTTATCTCCTTCTGCTCTTTCTCCCACTTCTTTCTGTTCTTCCTTCATTCCTTCCTCCCTTCAGAGTGGTGCTGTAGCAGCAGCCTGCCATGCTCTGCTGATTTCTAGCTGGAAGATGAAGATCGGCGGGGGAGCTCAGTCTGGCTGTGGGCAGCTGAGCGTTGGACAGAACACACATACAGACACACACACACAAAGAAAGAAATGGGAAGAGACTGTATGTGAGCCCAGCTATGAGAGGAACTGTAGGTGAACATTTGCACCTTGTCATACTGAAATCTTTAACTTCCAACACACATTATCCTTTTGAGAAAGAAGGACTCTATATTTATGTCTTTACACACGATGGAAGGACGATATATCTCAGCAACTTTGAAAATGTATTTTTGTCTCCAAGGGAGACTCTGCAGTTGCTACATTTGTCACTTGCATTGACATTTTGGTATTCTTTGTCGTTATGTATTTTTTTTAAACAGTAAATAAAATAATTAGCATTGCAAACACGCATTAATGATAAGGAAACAGCTCATTGTCTTGGAATTAATTAGGATGGACAACATGATGTTTTTGATTTTTAACAAAAGTTGCATTTGCAAGAACGCACACAGAACAGCAGAACAGGCTTTTTCATAAAAAGAAAGAAAAATGGAAAATGTAAGAACAGTCGGCCAAAAATATTCAAATCTGAAGGCAAAGTCATCAAAGCTAGAAAGCACTGTGCCTTCATTAGTGCCTATTGATCAAGTGAACCGGACAACATGTTTACCAAACACTAATGATACTGCTGAAAAGTGAAATGCAAACAGAGAGATTGACATGGACAGGTCCATGTGTGGGATGGAGCGACACTCCACAGAGAGGAGGAGAGCCGGGAGAGGAGGCAGGAGAGGTGATGATGTGATAATGGAGGCGGTGGAGAGAAAACACTCCGAGGGTTGCACGGGAAGAGTATAGAGACGACGGATGCACTCCAAGTATTGGACAGAGGAGCAGGTAAAGTCGGCTGCAGGTGAATGGAAGAGAGGGGGGCTGTGTGGGAGAGAGGGAGGGAGAGGGAGGGAGGGAGAAAGTGAGAAGGGGCGGGGGCAGGCATATTAAAAATGCAGCAGTGGGGAGCAGGCCGGGGATTCACAGTAATTAGATGACAAAACGGCGGCGGGCTGGAGATGAGAGAGAGGGGTCACACACAATGCCACTGCCGCCGGGTAATTTGTAAGTGTCAATCACCAGCCTGCCAGGGGAAAAGCGAGAGGGAGAGAGGGAAGTGAGAGGGCGACGAGGGAGGAAGGGAGGGAGGAGGGAATGAAGAAGGGGTGCAGGCAGAGATAGAGGGAGTGAGACTGAATATGAGGGTGCTAGCAAGCTGACAGAGAGGAAGGAAGAAAGAGGCTTTTTGGGGTGGGAGGAAAGGAAAAATCAGAACAGGAAGAAAAAACACAAATTTAAAGATAGAACAGTGTGAGACACGACCAGAGGACAAAGAGAATAACTGGAAACTATGATTTTGGGGGGGTTGGGTTTTTTTTATCTCTAAAAATCTTGTTAAAAAGTGGTGATATCATTCAGTTTGTCGTTACACATTATTTTCAGTTATGCATTACTCTAAGAACAGAGTATATACACAAATACAATCAAACCCCAGGACAATGCAGAGAGTAACATTTAGTCTGCAGGGCTTGGAGAATTAAAAAAAACCCTAAATGTTTAGCATAACAGTTTTCAGTTCAGCAGCTTAGTTTTGTTGAGATTAAAAAGTTCTAGAAACAGTGTCTCACTTAGATTGGACAACCATGAATTTTCCTACAGACTTCCCTCATTATTTGTTTAACAATCATAGGACCAGCACCACAAATCTGAATGAATTAACTCATAAATTAAAAAATAAAATCTAATAAATAAATTAAACCTCTTTCCACTGTTTTCTGCATGGGTGGATACTGTTATAAAATCAAAAACTTTATTTATTTACTTAAAATAAGAGTGGCCAAAAGCCTTTATTTTAGAAGCAGAAGAAAGAATGAGGGAAAATACAAAAATGACCAGAATCAAATGGTCCAGCCTTCCTTAATAAACTGTCAAGTCCCTTCTAAACTTCAAAATTCAGGTGCAACTGCACAGAGAGGTTCAGCTCTATGAGGCACCACAGGAGTTGAATGAAAATGAGATTAACCTTAACGGGATCAGCAATGTATGTAAATATTCGTTATGTTATAGGCTAATTTATGGCTTTTTCTATGTGATTTGATAGACAAATGAATGTGTGTGTGTGTGTGTGTGTGTGTGTGTGTGTGTGTGTGTGTGTCTGCAAGACAGGTCTTTCATTCTTTTCAGAGTGGGTACAATGGGGGTGGGGAGTTGGGGTTTTGGGGGGCAGTTGTTGGCATATTTCCAGCACGCCAGTGAGTGAGGACCCAACACAATGAGCATGCAGCACGGTGATGTTGGACAGCCAGCCCGTGCACGTGCAAACACACATGCACGCATCAACAAAATGGGGTAAAAGCATGTCACAAGAAGAGGAAGGAAAAAAAGTACATAATCTGTCTTTACACATGCAAAATACTTGTGCCGAATATGTAGTGTAGCAGGGAGTCAGGGCTGTAACATAACATGACATAACAGCACTGACATATAAAGGACTCCTCAGGGGGGAAATGTCCTGCACTACAACTGGGTGCTTTATCTCTGGGCTTGCACACACCTGTACAGGCATGGATGCATGAATACAGACACGAAAGGTTAAAATACTGCATGCAACCAGGAACTAGGAGCTGGTTTGTTTAATAGTTAAAAAGAAAAACATAACATGGAACAAATATATTTTTCTTTAAAAAATGGGAGATGTTGATTGCTGTTTTTTCTCCTGCTTTTATTGATCCAAGCAAATATGGGTACTCAGACAGAAAGAGCTCAGAAATAATTCCTACCCAACAGGTTTAAAAGTTTGTAAACTGCAAATTGGAGGAGTATTAATTAAATATGCAGAAATAAAAGTCAATTAAAAATCTTCAGAGTTTAAATACACAGATTAGAAAGAATCATCTAAATCTCACATAGACAAGGGTAGAGAAGTAACCTCCATCTCTGCCTTAATTAAATAGAATTTGGAGCACCGCAACACACACATGCACACAAAACACCTTTGAAAGTGTCTTAATTGGGAAATTATTAAAATCCTCTTTTCTTCCTTGTTTATTCTTAAGTTGACAATTAGCAGCTCATAATCAGCAACACAGTTGTTGTTACTTCTCCTCCTCTTAACAGCTATTACACGTATTCTTTAAAAAGTTTAAACAGATTTTAATTTACACTGACTACTATGAAAAGGATGCCAAGGCCTTGGACACACTGCCAAAGGTCTAGGAATACTTTGGTTATCGCTTACCCCAGTGCAATCAATCGGAAAAGCTGTAGATATTTTTGATCGTTTGGAAATTGTTTAGTTTAGAAAATACCAGAAAACGAGGGGGGGAATCCCATCAGATATTACAGTTTACTTATTAAAAGCAATATTGTACATTAAAAATAGGTTGATTGCATTTACTTAAAATCAGTTTTAAAAATTGAAAATTAGTGTGGATCTGTTTTTTTAAACTAGTGGATCATTTGAGTTTTTTTAATTTAAAAAGCAGCTTATTTCCACATTAAATGCCACTTACTTTGATAGCGATCAATAAATGCTGTGAAATGAAAAGTAAAATATTCTGTGGAATGAATTAGAGTGGCACTCTTGAGCAGCATGGAATGGGGGGAAAATTACAGGCACTTGATTATATTTAGTTACATTTCACCAGTGGCAAATTGCTTGTTTTGTCTGACCAACATGTTAAACGAGTTAAAAATATGCAAACTCGTTGCCTCAGAACAAGTAAGCGCTAATTGAAGATGCTGAGTTATTATAACATGTCTATTTCAAGTGTGATATTTCAATTAAATAGTACAAATAACCTAAAAAAAAAAAAAACGTAAGTCACATGAACCTGATACACTGTGCAGGAGCATGTGTGCTGCACTGTACATAACTTAGGTGTGCTGACTGAAAAAAGTAAACAAACTGCAAAACAGCACACAGACACAGGCAAGTGATTACAGTGAAACACTGATAAGACAAATATGTTGCAGAGTAAAACAGGACAAACAAGTAAGAGTCTCTGCACTTGAAAAGTGTGTGTGCATGTATGTTCATGTGTGCATCCCTCTTATCTCCAATACAGTCTGACCAGAAGGGGGAACCAAAGAGGGGATGAAGAAGGAGGATAAAGGAATGGAAAATAAATCAATAAATTATGGCTATTGCTACTACAATCACGTCCCGCTAGGGATAGAGTGGTGCTCGGACTCTAGAACAGCAATGGCAGCATGGTTAGGCTTGTAGGGTGAACAATATTGCAGTTATCATTAATATTGTAATCATGTATGTTTCAATTCATCCTCTTTCTCTGTAAGATCATCATGTTTGCCTTTTTTCTGTTAAGTTTGACTTTTAGTCCCTATTCTGAGATGCATATATACTTCTTATAGATGGAAACTGGCCCACTGGGTTTGATCCTTATCAAACTTCCCCCAGACCCTGATGAATGGGAATAACTTAAAAAAAAACATGATGAAATGCTTTTTTCCCTAAAACTTAAGTGTTTAATATTGCCTTTGATTTTTTTTTTCCAAACTGCCTTTGCCCCTATACTCAACAGTTGGACTAATTTAGCTAACAGCTCATTAATACGCCTGAACATGAACACTCGAGTCTAAGTCATGGTGTTCCATTGCAAGTTAAACCTTAAAACTGTTCCCTGTCAGATCACAGAGCAACAACAATCAAAGATGAATTGTAACATAGCTGATAATGTCCATACAAGGGAAAAAACAAGCATAAATCAGTAGTATTTGAACATCTATGCAGACAATAATTATGGAAAACTCAATTTAAACTTGTTTCTCCTGGAATGTCAAAAATGGCTTGGCTTTGCTTCCTATCATTGTATGGAAACATATTTGAGACAAAATCTGATAGTTGGTCTGGAGTGGCCTGATTAGACAAGCTTGTATTTATATAGTCGTAACAGTAAAGATTAGAAGCACCTTTCTACTGTAACTATGGAGATTTCAGAAAACAAATAATATAAGACAACAGCTGTGCACAGTGCCTCCCCTATTGTGTGTGCGTGTGTGTCAGCGTGTGTGTAACCTGACAGCCTGCCACACAATAGGGGTCCAAGTGAGAGTGAATTCTATTCGTTCCCACAGCTGCCATTAACAGACGGAATAAACAGCCTCTTGCTAATAAAGTGAATAAATAAATAAAGCTTAAGAGGCCTTGTTTACCTCCTCAGTCTCTGTTGATTAGTGCTACTTAACAAAAAAAGCAGGATTCGGTATGTATGTGTGGATTAACTCTTTGTCATTACAGTCAGGGTTTATATGTTTACTTTGGTAATTACAGTTACTCGAGAATCATGCTGTTTGGTGGATTGTAAATCAGATTATGGTTAATGTAAAACAGCAGCAAGTGAACAAGAAAGCAGCAAAAGTGTCTGCAGAAAGTTTTAGTTTCCACACTTCAGTCATAAACTCAATCACTGTTAAAAGACAAGGCTGTGAGAGGCAGTATTGCTGTTGTTGCTTTACAAATGTAGAAAACCATACAACACGTGGCAGCAGATTTGTTTTTCTAGAATTGCTCAACGATTAGTTCATTAAGAGTGAGTGAGTGAGTGAGAGTGAGCAGCTTCCGCTTCCTTGGTGTACATCTGGCTGAGGATCTTACGTGGTCAGTACACATAAACAAAACAGTGAAGAAGGCGCAGCAGCGCCTCTTCTTTCTCAGGAGACTGAAAAGATTCGGCATGAGCCCCCGCATCCTCAGGACCTTCTATCGCTGTGCCATTGAGAGCATCCTCACTGGATGCATCACCACCTGGTATGGCAACAGCACCGCTTACAACCGCAAAGCTCTCCAGAGAGTAGTGCGGTGCTCTGAACGGATAATTAGAGGTGAGCTTCCCTCCCTCCAGGACATCTACAGGAAGCGGTGCCTGAGGAAAGCGGGAAGGATCATCAAGGACTCCAGTCACCCCAGCCATAAACTGTTCAGACTGCTTCCATCAGGAAGGAGGTTCTGCAGCATTCGGTCCCGAACCAGCAGACTAAGAGACAGCTTTTTCCACCAGGCCATCAGACTGCTGAACACTTCATAGACACCTCACCTTCACTACTGGAACTTCAACATTATGCACTCCATACTGTATATAAATGCCACTTGTTTTGCACAATATCCAACTACCAACCTCTGTATATTTTATATATTGTATTTATTGTTTACTCTATTTAATTTGTAAAATATGTATACACACACACACACGTAGAAAAACATATTTAGTATACACATCCAGTAATGCCTACACTCTTATATTGTACATATATTTATTACTCTCAGATTTAGCCATCCTTATATTTTGCTTGTTTTATGTTATTGTACTTTTGCACAACTCTGTTGCTTGTGAAGCTCGCACACAAGAATTTCACTCGATTGTACTGTACCAGTGTACCTGCACATGTGATGTGACAATAAAAGTGATTTGATTCGATTTGATTTGATTTGATTAAAAACACTGAATAATCAATTAATTTGCGTCTATTTTGTGTGATGGATTAATACACCCATGCTGCAGCATACGCGGAAATGGTTTAAATAAACTACATGGTGCATGTGAGTGTTTATTGTAATAGCAAAGCCCAAATGAGCATTTTATCATCTTATCATGTGGCTGAGGCACACGGGAACAAAAATGCAAGTTACGAGCAGAGACATTATAGAAGGAGCTGAAATAGCACTCAAGGAATCCTAAATTGAAGTCTGTGGCAGAACTGTGAAACACTAAAGATGGCGTTTGTCCTACCCTTCCCTTCAAGAGCCAAGTAAGCAGCAGACTTGGGAAACATGTGAGCTACTAATGGTTTTTATAGAGGTTCACAACAGTTTCAGCTGTGTGGTGGCAGCTATACAGTCAAGGTGAAACATAAACTACGCTTGTTTTTGTACTTTGTAGTTGTTATCAGGACATAATAACAGAAATGTGGTTTGGAAGTTTTGGAAGCCTGCTGGTATGAAGCATTCAAGTGTGTGTTAACACAGTGTCAAGGAGGGATCTTAAACAAGTAATTGCTCCTGCCCATAAGAGAAGGGTTAAAAAGGTCCAAAACAAACAAAAGGGAAAAGATTAATTCCCATATGTGGATGTCCCAATTAGTATGCTGTTAGATAAATATCCTGGTCTCCGTTAGTTTTTTAAAGTTCATGGCAGTACAATTAGAAAAGGTCTTAACAAGTATGTAAGCTTGTTTGGATAGGTTTGTCAGGAGAAAGCCCGATTTTGGGACAAATGTCCTTTGGACAGAGGAGATCACAATGCAGATGTTTGGTCACTGTGTACAGTGGCACATTTGGTGAAAACCAAACTCAGTGTATCAGCTCAAACAACTCAGACCAGCTGTCAAGCATGATGGTGAAGGGGTGATGACTTGGGCTTGTTTTCCAGCCCCAGGACCTTTCCATCTTGCCATTGAGCCAAGAATGAACTCCTGTTTATTCCAAAGCATTCTAGAGTCATCTCTCCGACAGGTAAAGCGCAACCAAAACTGGATCAAGCAATAATCCCAAACACAGCAGCAAATCGACAACAGAATGGCTGAAAAAGAAAAGAATCAAGGTTTTGCAGCAGGCCAGTCAAACTTCAGACCTCAACCCAGCTGAAATGCTGTGGTGGGACATTAAGACAGCTTTCTATAATTGAATGCTGTTGTAAAGAACAGTGGGTCAAAATTCCTCCACAACAATGAGAGAAACCGATAAAGTCATACACAAGGTGATTATTCTAGTTATTGCCGCTAAAGGTGGTTCTAAAAGCTTTTGAATCATGGAGTGTTTTCACACACAGCGTCTGCTCTTTGGCTTTGTTTTCGTTAACTGATCACACCGTGCAATATGTCATGTGTTGTTCATCTGACTTAGAATTCATCTAATTTAAAACTTTGTAAGCAGATAATTCAATATCCAGTCCTGACTTTTTACCATCACTGTATCCACTTGTCTAAGTTGTAAAGATCTAAGTTGTTTTTTGTTTTTTCTTGGCTTACTCTATCCACAATATGCTCAATGGGATGAGCAGAGATGCTGATGGTGTCAACATTCTGGACTGGTATTTAATACATAAAAATATTATAATGTTACATATAATATTATCATGTTCATAGCATATATTATTATATTACATTAATTATTATAAATAAATACATACAAACTCAAAATTTATTTTGTGGATTAAATTATCTAAAGGTTCTTCCACTGACAGGAAATTAATGGTCGTCTCCCCCTTCAATAGGAGTTTTACAGTACCTCAGTCAAGTCAAGAAAGCTGCCAGGTAGCAAGACGTTTATCAAGAGTTTTATATCAGAGTTAATTTAGTGGATAGTGTTTTGTTGGCATTCTCCCCAGAATTTCTGTTTTCCCAAATTGAAGAATTTGTAGTCTTGTTAAGCCAAATTGTTATTTGATGATGGTCAAAATAGGTATAGGTAATAGATGGGAAAAGATGACTGTAAATCGTTGGTGACTCATACAAGAATAGAGTAGAATCAGCTGACATTTTCTTGTTAACCTTATATAAACAGAAAGAAAATTTATGGGAAAGGGTGTAGCTTCGCTTTGCATAAGAAGACAGAACATAGACAAAGCAGCAGGGAGCCTCTGATTTTTTTTCTCTGCACTGTCTACCATATTCTGACTATTTTGTGTTTTTTGTGGTTTTAACTTTTTTCAATTGGTTTGACATTTTATAAACTCACAGCAATTTTAAAGTAAGATCAAGTCCAAGTCACATTTTAAGGTGGTCAGTTTAAGTGATTCACAATGGATACGTTCTTGTGGGGTTTTTAAGTGTGTTACCTCTTCTTTAAAGCTGCTTTAACATCACACCTGAGTTTTCGTCCTAGAATACAAAAGCAGCTATGCAAAACAGTATTTTAAGATACCCTTTACACTATATTACACACACAGACACACACATCATTATCTTTTCTCACTTATCTCTAGTGGTATCTAGCCATGTAGATACTCTTGTATTTGAAATATCTTTCACTGACTTTACTGCCTACATGCAAAAACAATACAGGTTAACCTGTCTGGTGTTCACATTCAAGGCTGTTGCTATAATTGACAATACTTAGGTCATGTCCTAGAATTTTCTTTAAGGAGTATGGTGTTTTTAGTCATCCCAAAGAAATTAATTTTTTTCTTTTAAACCACATTTTGTCTTATCACATGTTATTCCTCTATGTGTGACAGGATAATGTCACTTCAAGGTCTATTTTATCGTATGCAGGAATGCAATTTGACTGTTGATTTTGGAGGAGGTTTCCTGGAGAGAGGTACTGAAGGTAATGTAATTACTTTAAAAAGGGAGATTTCTGAACTCAGCTTTTCTAAAAATAGCAGCTATTGCATAGCCTACACAGACTGTATATAAAAAATGGATGCAGCCACACGGATGTGACCCAATGGTCACCATTTTTGGCATTTTGAAACCAATTGTGACTAATAATGTGGGGTCTGACTGTGAAAATGAGAGACACTGAAGGCTCGTTGGCTAATAATTATGACTCACAAGGAGTTAGCCAAACTGAGTAGTCACAGTCCTGATGTGTTAGCATCATTTTTCAGACCAAGAAAATCCATCTATGTTTTACTAAGACTTTAAAATGTGTTGCAAATTGCAACAAATTCACACCATAAAGTGTGGCCACATTGTGACATTCTTACAATGCTCAAAGCTGAAAAAGCAGTCATCAGTGTTCTAGGAATCTCAGGAAATTTAGGTGTTCAGAAGATAGAACAGACATTTCCTGATTCGACTAAATGGACAAATACGTTGTTTTATAACTTGGACTACTGTTAACACTATTACTGCTTTTGGCAGAAATAACAAGCAAGAAATAAAGCGACTTTTATGGTCCTCTAGTGCTGATCCAGCTATAAGAGGAACAATGATGGAAGGGGAGGATCAGTGGGAAAATGTTTAGCTGCTGGTTGAAAGACTATAGTGTGAGGCGGGTATAGAGAGTGAATGGAGATAGAGACAGAGGATAGAGGGAGGTGCTGGTGGTGGTGGTGGGAGGGTGCAACAAGATGGAGAGAGACTGCCTGCACATACTGTCAAGGCAGTTAATATAAGGTGTGGAGATAAGGCCCCACAGACAAACATTGACCAAATCAGGCATTTCAGCAGCGCAGCCTGAACTGTCAGTCAGCCTGAGAGACAGACCAACAATCAGCACTCTACCTCTGATAAGGGCTCTACTGGGCGCGTGCAGGAAATAGCCAATCTGCAGCCGGCCTGGCAAGGAGGGTGGATGGCGGGGAGTGGGATGATGGAGAGCAAAGGGGTTAGAGGGAGGGAGTGGATGTATAGACAACAAGTGAGGGAAAGTGGCCTATAAATTTCCAGAGAAATGTGGACCGAGAGTTCACGGAAAGTGATAATACCTGAGAGAAAAAGGGGAAAGAAGGAAAGAGGAGAGAAACGGGATATTCCTGCGTACCACACCCAAATCCTTTCAGAGAGAACGCAATTCAGTAGGGAATATAAGTGACTTGGTTAAAAAAGAGAGAGGGAGAAAGAGAGAGAGAGAGGGAGAGACAAGAGGTGTGATATCGACTCTTAAAATAGCATCTCTCCCCAGTTTTTTGTCACCTGGGAACAGCTTGCACAGAGAATGTGAGAACTTGGTTTAGACCAGCACCTTACATTAATGATTTGCCAACAGCTTTGACTAGCTCATTCTTCAACATGCCATTCGCCTTGCCTCGCACACAATAGCATCATTTCATCCTCTCTATTGATTAATGGAGCATATAGTGTGTGCAGGCGCGTGCACGTGTTTGCAGGCCTGAATGTTTTTCAGCGTGCCTGAGTGACGAATAACGCTCCCTATTTAATGAAAGGCTCTGTACAGGCTACGAAATTCCCTCATAACAAAATAAACACATCCAAAATACTGGAGCGGATGCCAATGGAAATCCAAGTCAGTTGGAAGGCCACTCCTCGTATCTTGGATCCACACTGGCCCCTGTAGGTGACATCGAGGCACTGCAGGCTGGCAGCAAGTTTGAAGAAATAAATTCCCAGCTGTTTACCTTTGTCAAACACATTTAGGCTCCTCCAAGCAAAACAGTAAGGAGCCCCAACAGCTGGCGAGTATTTATTTTCAGAAGTGGAGTCAGAGGGGTGTCTGAGCTTCCTTGATCATGAACCAAACTGCCATTACCATGACCACTGATAACAGTAGGAATCGTAAACAAGCTAATCACCGAGGGCCTATTTGTATTCTCGTTTGTGTTTGCACACGCTGATGTGCAGGGGGGAGGGCGCAAAAACTAGAGAACAGGCGAGGGTGGCAGGGGAGAACGGGGAGGGTCTCCGATGGAGGGTGGAGTGCGTGTGAAAGGGTTAAGTTCCCTCCCTGGCTGCATGCTGCTTTCCCTTGCTCTGTCAAGCCCCATTAAACCTGCTACACCACAGCAATATGGTGCCATCAATTACAGGCACGCTGCCATCAATGCAGAGCGCAGAGGAGAGGAGAGGCAGGAGCACATAAACAGGACAAACGGCCACATAAAAGACATAAAGCCCTGCAGCCTGCCTCTCTCAAACACACACAAACACTCTCTCTCTGCACCTTTTACCTTTTCGAGGTGTCATTCTGTTTCTGAATGAGTCTGGGTTTGTTTCAAATACAGATGGGAAAGAAAAAAAAAAACTGCACAGTGCACGCATTCCTGACTCTTTCATGATACTGAGGCAAATTTATGAAAAAAGGCTAAAAACTATGTGAAGATTTAGGCTCACTGTGTTAACTGCAGTGTGCTTCTACTGCCCCCGTGTGACAGATGAAAACCCAGTCACCAGTACAGAGCCAAAATAAAAGTCCAAACTTTTAAAAGCGCATATTAACTTTACAGCACTCCACGCTCATCATCTTCTCATCATCAAAACACCGAAAGATCCAAAAGCAGTGAGAAATCTTCAAAGTGACACAAATCTGCATTTCATCTCTTTTGCATGTCTCAAATTCTTTGCTGCATTTCTCTGTCGGTGACAGACAAAGAACCATTTGTCTGAGATGGAAAGCCATTTTTACTGACCAGCGAAGAGAAAAAGAGCCACTCTTTACTTTTGGGTGCCATATTGTCTTCAGTACAACAGGTCAGTGAAAGACACTGACAATGTCACAAAGCAACTGAAAATCAAACACTGGGAAAATCGTGAAGATGCAATGTTGCTGTGCACCACATACTGCTACTGCTGAGAGGCATACCTCTGCACTCACTTTAAACACCTTTAACATGTCTCTGAGAATGAAATCTGCTGAATTTGAATCAGGTATCTTTTTTTTTTTAATTACATCAAATGCAAGCGACTATTCCAGTACATATTTTTTGCATGCTGTAAAAATGTGGAATTGGTGTATGTTGCCGCAGAGTAAAAGACACAAATCTGATAAGTAAATTGTTAGATTTTTTTTTAAAAGATGTGATATAAAAAAAACAAATGTTCGCGATGAATAGACATTTCTCAGTAGAAAATATTCAAATTAAAACATTTATTTTTGTCTTCTTTTGTGTCTCACTCATTTGATAGCAACTGGGCAAAAAGCTTTACCCACCAAAATCTGACAGAGTAATAAGGAGACACACCGCACACCCATTTTGAAATAGTTAGAACCTTAAAGAACTGGATTAGGCAATTTTTATTTATTTTTTTACATTTTTTTACATCAATGACACTTGATTAAGCAGACACTCCCTCATAACATATCTTACAGTTAATTGTCAGTGTCTGAACCACATAAAAAGATTAACACTGATTATTTACACCAACCATTCACCTTTTAAAAGGAGGAAAATGATACCAGAACACCTATATTTATTTGTAATCTAGGTAAACCAGTCCTTTAAGATGTAAAACAGAGAAACGTACACATATGTTAAATGTAAAGAAACCTACATATTTACAAATGGCCTCCAACTGCCAGAGTTTTAGGTCGAGTTTATCTGTGAGGAAGAACTACTGCTGCCGGAGCTCTTGGTTTTCTGCCCTCTAGTGGCACTGGGCTGCCGCTGCACTCTCTGACTGGAAGCCTCCCTGCTCTTCTCACTGTGGCTGGTACCAGCTTTACTGCGTACTCCTGAAACGAAGCAAAAAAATAAATGCACTCAGGGAAAGGAGGAAATAAATGTTTAGGTGACTGTTATAGGACTGCTTCGCATATACCATGCAATATGGCATTTTAGAAAAATAAAAATGGAAATGATAATGACGGGGAATGAGAAAGTGCAGCTGATAAAACAGCTCGTTTTCTTATATACTTGACAGTATGTCACAACAGCACTGCGCATTAACTATGAAGTGGCGAGAAAGTGCCCTCAGAAATTATGAACTGCAAATATAGCATGTGTCAAGAGACCTGACTATTTTACTGGTGAAGGAAGAAAAGAAGTTTTTTTTTATTATTATTATTCAGCACAACTGAAGAATAGACAACCCGAACTCTCTTTAACTGTTTAATTAAGTAGTCTTCAAGAACATTTCTCTAGGCTTCTGAAGAACATTTGTTTTCTTCTCTGTCAAGATGATTCAATACCACTTCAATAACGGTGAGGTCAGAGTTTTAGGGAGGCCAATCCATGACCGATTTGTGTTCTAGTTTGTGTTTTTCTATCCAGGTATGCTTGTGTGCATTGGCAGTATGTCTGGGCTCACTGCCATGTGGTAAAAATAAACCTGTTGCCAGCTAGATTTCTTTCTTTCTTTTAGCTTTCCAGATGGGACTGTATGGTGGATCAAAAACTGACGGTACTTTCTATGTTCTCAATTCAAGAGAATATTTTGACAAGATTATTTAAAGTTTCACATTTGATTCATCACTCTATAAGACCTGATGCCACTGATTTTCAGTCTAGGTCTTTTGAAATATGGCATACCTCTGCATTTTCTCTATGTTATGTTCCCTTCCTTAAGAATGGCTTCTTGATGGCCACCCGTTCCACTGAGCATATTTCAAATGAGGCTTCAGCAAAGAGCAGATGGATCAGCTGAAGGGCCAGATCCACCTCTCAGGTCCTGTGTCAGTTCTTTCTGGAACTTTTTCCCTATGTTTTAAACACATGACTGTCGGATACTGTCCATATACCGCAGACAGTTTTCTGATGTTAACTTTGGCATTTTTTTAAAGATCCAGACAAAGAATTGTTTTCTTGAATATTTTACAGGTCAGTTTCAACTGGCTTAACGAAAAAAAAAAGTCACACCTCTAAAAATGATCAAGTACAAGGATTGGACTGAAAAGGAGTGAAAAAGTAGTCAAAGAAAAACTCTGAAGGGCCTTTAGAAAGCCTGGAGCAATATTTCTTAAGACCACTTTAAAAATACTGGAAATTACCAGTACTACCCCTCAGATTCCTAGAAGACATGCCTACGGAATCAATTTCAAAACCCTGTCATTATATTCTTGAAAAACCTTTAGGTCAAGGTTAGTGAGATTAAAACTCACCCGAGATTTTTAGTAGATACACCTATGGTATCAATTTGAAGGTGCTATGTCGCTTCGTTCTCAAGTTATTGCATTCACAAACTTAAGTGTCCACACTGCCCTTCATCCACCGAGCTGGGTGGGAGGGCAGCAATATCCCATGAGCCTTAGCAAAAATAATAATACAGGAAAAAAATATATATATATTGTTCCAGCTGATAGTGATATTGTTTTTGTTTTACAAAAAAGTATTTCTATAGCATTTATACTCTCCATTTGTACTATAATCACAGATTTTAGCATTCTTTTGTATTTTGAAAGTGCTTCAAGTTAAAGTTCTGTATTTTAATTATATATATATATATATATATATATATATATAACTGATGTAACCATTTAGAAATACAAAATCAAGCCATTGGGGTTGCTTAGGGTTAAGATTCTTAGCAAGTCAAATGTTTAATCTGTTATTTAAAAAGTCATAAAAAGCTTGGTGCTCGCACACTTTTCTCTGCTTTATTTGTCAAGTTTAAGTTTGTGACCATTTATACTGAAGAAGACTTCTTCAGTAAGTGAAATCCTGAAAATAGAACTCAGTAAGTGCATATTGTATGAACCAAGTCAAGATCCTCTTTTCTTGTTCCGTCACAGGTTAACCATCAAACAGCAACATAAAAGACTTTTTTTAAACTTGTAAATTCAAGTTACTCTCGTGTAAAAGAATCAATAAAAAGAGTACTTCAGAGGGTTTTGTTTTTTTTAAACTTTCTAGCCACTTAAAAACAAAGGGAAAAAAAATCCACTGCACGGTGAATAAATCTCCTTGAGTATGAAAACATCCAAGGGCAAATTCAATTTTTGTGGTCCACACACAATTGCATGCATGCACATATAAAGAAAGCACAGCATGCAGTTTTTTTCCCAAAATCCTGCTCCATATCAAATGGCACATAAATACAACTTTTGTTAATGAGAAAGGCAAGCAAGTGGGCAGATGGAGGTGAAGGACAGAGTGCAGCAAAAGGGACCTTGAGAGTGAGGAGAACTAGTGTCTTGGGGGCCGTAGACCACAATCTTAGTGTTGACCCTTGTGGCTCTGGGGCCTGCTGCTGTGGGGGGAGCTGCGGCAGGTTTAGGGCTCTTTCCAGAGGCCAAAGAGTCCTCTTCTTCAGGAAACAAGACACACAGAAAAAAAGACAGAAAAGAAAGAACCGACCGGGATAGAGAGGAAATCAGAAAAACCTGCAACACAGTGAGGATGAGCGATTTGTAGATGAGTTTGCATGACTATGCCTGTCTTCAGATGCCCTCCTTTTATGTGGAAAACTGTGCTGTGTGGGGTGAAGTGAAGATTGGATTTAGTTAGTGAGGTGGGGTAAGGGAAGAGTGCAGCACAGAACCTCTGCTACAGCACGTACAGAACTTAAATGGAGGAATGTGATTATTTCACACACTTAAAAAGCAAAGAGAGGAGCAAAGAAAGAATATAACATAAATTAAAATTAATAAAATAAAAACTTTAACATTCTGAGTCTTTGCATCAAAAATCATATCTGTAGCCACACACACGCTTGTTGTTATCAGAAATTACTGTTACCAACAACTGGGCTTGTTTGCATTGGAAAGTAGGTTGGTCTCAGGACCCCCTCTGACCAGTCCTCTTCCCTAATGTTCTATTCTTGGACCTTTGATGTTCTCCATTCCCACCAGATCATACACCAATCAAGCATAACATTATCACCAACTGCCTAATATTGTGTTGGTCCACATGGACTCCACTAGACGCCCTAGAGGTGTGCATTGGTATCTGGGACCAAGAGGTTAGCAACAGATCCTTGAAGTCCTTTAAGATGTGAGGTGGGGACTCCATGGATCGACTTCTTTGTCCAGCATATCTCACAGATGTTCGATTAGACTGAGATTTGGGAATTTTGATAGTTTATACAACAATAGTTTATATATCGATTTTAAAAAAAAAAAACGACATACATAATTTATGCTAATATAATAATGATTTGTGGCATAACTATGCTACACTTTACAGAAGACAGTGATGAGTTCTTTCTCCTTCTAGCCTTGGCTTTCATTAAAGTAGCAGGGTTTTATATTGCCAAAAATGTGAACCCACACAGCAAAACACATCCTGAACTTTTCTGACTTTCAGAGTGTTAAACTGTAGGTGACAAATGACAGCCCTCTTTTCCTAAGTCAATTGTGACCTAGGGGGTGATATCTGAATCTTAACTAGTGTTTGTGGCTGCTGCATCCTGGACTGACCAATGGTGGGTTAGGAGGACCCAACAGAGGGGGAAAACAGGAACGGACTACAATAAGGCAGTATAAATGGGGAGACTAAAACTTCCCAGCCTGATTTCTGCAATGTTTCTTAGTTAAAAGAAGGTAGACTATGTGAGCTGAAAGATAGTCAACATTTAAATGACAAATATACATATACTTTCAGTTGCATTACATCCATTCTTCAGATACTAACCTCTGGCTTCTGTGTGCGCTGTGGTCATGCTTGTGGTGTGGGCGCCAGCTGAAGGGTCTCCACCACAGCTTTCAGCTACCCTCTGTCCTGCACACATTGCCTTCAAGGTCTGGAAGACTGCTTGAGGAGCCACATTCATCTTCAGCAAGTCCACTATGATTCTGTGAGGAGGAGGAAGGGGGTGAGGACATAAAACCATAGTCCTCCATGTAACCCACAGATAAGGTTATTATTAAACATACTTAAAAACCTCCTGATCCACAGTGATTCCTGCAGCCTGAGTAAGTTCGAACAGCTCAATTTCTTCGGCGCTAAGGACTTTCTTCTTCTTTATTGCATATTTCTGCACGTTAGATGTGACAACCAGCGCAGGGGAGTCAGGGGCGGAAGGAATCGTTTGTTGTGCTTGTTGAGACATCACTAATGAACTGAGGGGTTAGATTAAATAAGAAAGTAAAATAAGGTGCAATGACCAAAAGAAAATACAGCGTAAAGAATGAGAAACACGGCGTAAGTGAACCTCCTCTCCGAATCAAAAATATCAACATTTATCAAAAATATAACCACAATGAGACTTAAATGATTAACACAGCAAACGCCTGATTCCGTAAAATTAAAATTATACCTACCATTACGAGCGGAATGCTCAACGTTTAGTTGCTTCTGTTTGAGCCAAGCGTGACGCGCCAAAAATACGTCATTGTCATGCGTTCCATACGTAATCCACTCAAAAAATAAAATAAAATAAATAAGTATGTTTTTAAAAGTTACATTATTCAGTTGTCCGCCACGTCTTCATTTAAGATTTTAAATCCGTGTTTTACAACCCCATATTAATTGTAAAAACTCTTTCCAAGAGAAAATCTTGCCGCTACTGAGCTATTTTCAAACGCCCCTGGTTATTTTTTGGGGGCAGGGTATTTTTTCGTAAATTGAACATAAATGACTGGAAATATATAGGCACGGTAGCCTATACTAGTAGAGATGCTGAAAGAGCGAAAAAGAACAAAACCGGAAGTGCTTCTGGGGATTGTCCTCTCAAACCTGCTCGGGTCTCTGCGCCGTCGTCCAAGAATGGCCGCTGCTGCAGCAGGAATAAACAAGCAGGGCGCCGTAGCGACGATGGAGCCCTGTATCCGACACGGGAGAGGAGCTAATGGGAGCACGGTTAAGGTTGTAATGTTGTCACTACAATCTTAGATCCAACTACATGTCGATCAGTGGTGTTTGGCTATTTTGTTATGTTGAGCGAATGACCGACATCAGGCTTGCCTCTGACGCTTTTGATTTTGGGCGAACGCTGCTGCGTTGGCGTCGTTGGCAGGAGGATGTCAGAGCTTTATTTTATAGATCGGACCAGAGTCATGTGTAAACACTGTTTCACAAGACGATCATTTTTTAGCGCTGCATTATAAACTTAGACTGGTGCACGTTGACATGGCTGGTATTTGTGCCTGCATCATGCTAGCAGATGAGCTGGCTGGTCTTCCGTCGGTAGTTGGCGTCAGTGCTAGCTGTGGTTCACTGCTGCAGCTCCTCTGTGAGGTGTGATCGTGTCAGAAGATGCTTTTCGTACTGCTTTCAATGTATTCACTTAAAGATCACTGAAAGTAGAAATCAGAAGTGTTATCCAGCTGTAACGCTACAGGTCAAGATGACTGCATCCGACTAGTTATTGTTCTGTCTGAGACCTTATAAAGCATCTCTCTGCAGTAACCCAGAAGCATCTGTACCCTCCTGTGATCGGGTGCTTTAATACTGGTATTGGTTTATTTGCAGGTGCTGGAATGTGGTGTTTGTGAGGATGTCTTCTCTCTCCAGGGGGACAAGGTCCCTCGTCTTCTGCTCTGCGGCCACACGGTGTGCCATGACTGTCTAACCCGGTTGCCCCTCCATGGCAGAGCGGTCCGCTGCCCCTTTGACAGGCAGGTCACTGAGCTGGGTGAGTGATGTCATCACGCTTTCCAGCATCGTATATATAGCGGACACATATGTGTAATACCTGCTATATAAATCGTGAAGTGAAATTTAGTGGCTGAATCCTGAGACTGATCGTTCTTCTAAAAACAAGAGCATAAAAAGAGCTATCAAAACCAACTTAAGAAACTTAGAACAACATCCTGTGATCTGCACATTTCTCTTTATTTGACTTCATGCAAGCCCCATTAAAAAAGAGACTTTTACCCAGAAGTTGTGAAAAATTGAAGTTGCCTGTATTACAGAAAACATTATTCTTGCTGCAGAAATCCATGATCCAGTTGAGGCTAAGGGTGTTTTTGAGGGCATGGAGCTCTACAGTGCTGGCATTATTTGCCTTTCAAAGTGAGTTTGCTTTCTTCACATTTGCTTAGGGGACTCTGGAGTTTGGGGTCTAAAGAAAAACTTTGCTCTGCTTGAACTCTTGGAGAGACTCCAGAATGGAGCGACTAACCAGTCAGGAATGGCAGAGGACGCCTTGAAAGGCATGGGAGAAGTAAGGCAGCTATGATTTTACTGATAAGAGATGTGTCACCTTCACACCTTCTGCATACTTTATCCTCAATCCATCTTTTTATAAACTAGTGTATAATTCGCTGCGACGAGGATGAGAGCCACACAGCCTCCATGTACTGTACCGTGTGTGCCACCCACCTGTGTGGCGAGTGCTCTCAGCTCACCCACTCCACTCGCACACTGGCCAAACACCGGCGGGTGCCACTGGCCGATAAGCCCCACGAGAAGACCTTGTGCCCACAGCATCAGGTCCATGCCATCGAGTTTGTCTGCCTGGAGGAAGCTTGTCAGTCCGGGCCCCTCATGTGCTGTGTATGTAAGGAGTACGGCAAGCACCAGGGCCATAAGGTAGGTGGAAAACTTGTTCCCATATTAGATATAGTCACTGAAAAATATATGGTTATATATTGCCCTATTTTCCCTAACAGCATGCTGTTCTTGAGACTGAAGCCAATCAGATTCGTGCATCCATTCTGGACATGGCCCACTGTATCCGAACCTTCACAGAGGAGGTGTCCGAGTACTCGAGGAAGTTGGTGGGCATCGTGCAGCAGATAGAAGGTGGCGAGCAGATAGTTGAGGATGGAGTAGGCATGGCACACACTGAACATGTAAGACAAAGGGCTTCTTAATAAAACACGAATGATCATGCTTCTGTTTTGGCTCTTAGATCTTTCCCATGTGTGCTTCAGGTCCCCGGCACAGCAGAGAGCGCCCGCTCCTGCGTCCGAGCTTACTTTGCAGATCTGCACGAGACCCTGTGTCGGCAGGAGGAGATGGCGCTGAGCGTGGTGGACGCCCATGTAAGGGAGAGGCTCATCTGGCTGAGGCAGCAGCAGGAGGATATGACCATCCTGCTGTCTCAGGTGTCCACCGCCTGCCTGCACTGTGAGAAAACACTTCAGCAGGTAGGAGATGTGAGGAGTACTGGTGAGTTCAGGAACTTGTTTCTTTCTTTTCCTCACCCCAATTAAGATCAAAGCTGTGGTGATTTTGGGGAAATGCTTGCGTAATGCTGTTAAAGGTGTGATGTGCATTGCTTCTTTTGTCTTTTAGGACGACTGCAGAGTTGTTCTGGCAAAGCAGGAGATCAACTGTTTGCTGGAGACGCTTCAGAAGCAGCAACACCAGTTCACTGAGCTGGCAGATCACATTCAGCTGGATGCCGGCATCCCAGTCACCTTCACTAAGGTACATGCTGTCGCTGCTCATAGAAATTTGCTTCTGTAAACCAAATGTGTCGCAAAAAATGGAAAGGCCTTGGGTTTTCCTATAAATGTAGTAATGACATTGAAAATGTCTTTTCAGGACAACAGGGTCCACATTGGTCCAAAGATGGAGATCCGCGTAGTGACTCTGGGGCTCGATGGCGCTGGAAAAACCACCATCCTATTCAAGCTGAAACAAGACGAGTTCATGCAGCCCATCCCAACCATTGGTAAATGCACTTGTAGTTTAATGGTTCACAGAGTCACTTTAGAGTCAGGATAATACAAGTCTTTCTTTTTTTATATATATATTATCCTATATAAAGCTTGCTTTTGATCTTTGTTCAAGGTTTCAATGTGGAGACGGTTGAATATAAGAACCTAAAATTCACCATCTGGGATGTGGGTGGGAAGCACAAGCTCAGACCCCTCTGGAAACACTATTATCTAAACACTCAAGGTATGTTTTGTGCTTTCTGTGCTTTGGATATTTATAGCATGTTCTTGGATTTAACTAGTACGTTTGTGTGACTTGGACCACTGACAGGTGAAGTGAATAACTTGGAGCATCTAGTTAAATGCACAGTTTTGCTGGGAAATCTTGGCTTTGTGTGTATTTCACTTTGACGCTCACAGACGGTATATAAAAGACAAATGTAGTCACGGTGCCCATTGGGTCCAGTTTTAAGGCCTTTGCTTCTAGTATTTTGGCCAGAAGTAACCATATTTGGACAAGGACATGGTCTGTTAGTGGAGTTAACTGCACAGGAGTTCATATTAAGTATTCAGTAATTGTATTAAAAATACTATAAAACACGTGAGGTTTTCTGACTGAAATTAGCAGAAGTGAGGTCCAGCAGAGAGCTGATTGCAGGTGGTGTGGATTCCCAAGTTTGTGAGGTGATGTAGGATTTTTAAAGTCATTTAATACTGTATTTGCATCTGCTGAAACCCTCTGGGAGTTTTAATCGTGGTGACACTGACTTTAATAGCAAGGTCAGTGGTCAACTTTCAGAAAATAGCATATGATTTTCAAACATCCATTTATCCATCTGCTAGGTGTCTAAAGGTTTAGCACTGGTGACCACCAGTATTTTTTGAATGAAGCTCTGGAGATAGTGGATATACTTGACAAAAGATGTTGAAGATGGAGCTGTCAGCAGGGCGTAAATAGGAAGTTCACAGAGAACACTCAAAGATGTAGTGAAAGATGACAGGGTTAAAGTGACAGAGGAGGATGCTAGGGTAGGGTGACATGGCAGATGATCCGCTGTGGCGACCCCTAAAGGGAGTAGCCAATAGGAGTTCTCTACAGATTGACTCAATTTCATAGGCAGGCTCAAGGGTGTGGTGCCAGTGAGAGGTCAAATGCACTGTGATGTAAGGAAACACCAGCAAATGGAAAAAGAACTGTCCAAAAACACACAACCGAAATTAAAATAACAACAACAAAATATTTTTACGGCGACAATAATGTGACTGAACAGCTGCAGAAGTGACAGAAACCAAAACATGTGTAGGGTTGAAACGAAACACATGTAAAAGAAGGGGAAGATTCATCAGTGATTTGAGGGAGAAAATGTTGCATTGTAGTGTGTGTTACAATCACATAGTTCACATAATACTCTCGATACATGTTTGCTATTAGCCGTTTGCTGTCACTTTCGCAGCAGTTCCACCACATTATCGTCTCCCCAAAAACACTTCAGTTTAGTTTTGTGATTTAAAGAAAAAAGTTAATTCTTTTATTGATTGATTTTTGGTGTGAGCTTTGCACAATTTGTTTCTATTTCCATTGTGTCTTATTGAAATTATGTTTTGTGAGCTTTTGTAGTGTTTTTCTCGTTGCTTGTGTTTTGTAAGTTCCAGTTTGTTTGACCTCTTAGGACCAACGTACAAGTGGCTATTTGAGTTACTTCAGTTTTTTGAAGCTCTGAGTTTGCTTCATTTTTCAGCCCTATAAACTGCTGCTTTGTGACAGCTTCCTAAACATTTTTTAACAATTCCTCCTGCCACGGTCTAAAAACTGTTCCGGTATGGCTCCGGGCATACAACAAAGAGAATAAGGCACTGACCGAGAATCCAAACTCCCCAGATCCCTATCCAATCAAAGGTCTGTGGAACAAGCCTGATCCATGGTGGCCCTATCTCCCCACCCAAAAGATCCTAGCTAATGTCCCAGTGCATGATTCCACAGACACTGGGACTGTATCTGACTGTTCAGAGCTGTATTAGTGTGTGATTTTACTGTTTCCCTCGATCAGCGTATGTTGACTTTAAGGTTTCTGAGAAACATTTGATCCCTATCATGTCACTAAAGCATTGCAGGTTCAAAGGAAAAATCATTGTTGTTCATGAGTAAATAGACCTTTGCTTGCCAGACAAGCTTTTTGACTATGTGCATTTTTTTAAAAAAAAGAGTAATTGATTGGCTTTTTTTGTCATCTTTTTCGCAGCCATCTACTTCTAACCCAGAGTACTGGGTAAAGTGATGGAATCATTAATGTTGTTACACTGTATCCTCTGCAGACCTGAAATATCTCCGGGAAATGTCAAGGCAATCCATCAGATAGTTGACATTTATGGTACAGACTGAACCAATAATGTCAACCTCTTTGTGGTGTGAGCGGAAAAGTCAGAGGATCACCAAAGTCAGCCGGTTTCATCCTTCGGGATCCATGCATATCAAACCAAAAAAAAGAACGGCTGACAGTGGCCACTGATGGGTTAAGGGAAATCACGGCACACCACAGAGTGATTGGTCAGACAACAGACCACAATAGTCTAGAGGTACTAGTAAAAGAGAGATTTTTTTTTTGTTTTTATTTCAAATTCCTGGCGGGGTGTAAAGAGATGTCTTTGTTGCACCTTCAATCTGTGTGTGGTTTCAGCACAGGGAGGGAATTAAACAAAGTTAGAAAAATATATCAAAATAAACCCAGTGGTTACAGTGGCTAAATGAGAAACAGGTTGATTTACAGCCTCACGAAACTGTGAGGCCACACAGCGTGGTTCTGGCTAACAGCAAAGCAAACACTCATTTATCTATGATTTATATATTAGAGAGCTCCACATTTTTTGTCTTGGACTCTACTGAAGTAGCTTTGTGCTTGACTCACAGTTTAAAATAATCCTTATTTTATGAGGTGTGGTGATGGGCCTCAGGAAGTTTTAGCTGTTTTCCTTTAAGCAGGCTTTATTGTGATCAGCTGCCAAGATTTACCTCTCACCCACCTGCATAGCGTGTGGCCATTTTTCAAACCTTTGTGGATATTGTGTTTTTACTTGATTTGTTTTTGTTTTACATTGGTTGCTTTCCATTTTTCATTTTAGGTTTTACCTTTTTGGGCTTTTAGTACATAGGACAGTAAAGACAGGAAAATGAGCCCTTACAGGCTGGCTAAATGATGCCCATGTCAGGCGGGGCTAGGGCCTCCCTGTATAATAGGCTGACTTGGTGCCAGATGTGATTAAAAAAACACAGAAGCACAGAAGCCTGTAGACAACTGTGCTGTTAGGTGCTAAGCTAAACTGTCCACAAATTCAAGTGAACAGCTCTGTCACCAGGCACTTTGTTGCCAACATTTCAGCTGTTCACTAGCATACAAACAGTTGCATTACTGTCCTGTTGCTGGTGTTTAGTAGCAATACTTTCACCCTGGGAAGTAGCAATAGTTTCCCAGAGAGCTTGTAGTGCGGAGATCTGGTGGAAGTGTATTCCAAAGTCTTACGGGTAGGTTCTGTGTCCCATGGTAGTCGGGTGAGCAGGTATAACAGACAAAAGAGAAAATGAAAAAGAGCAGAGTGTACAAAAGGGCGAGTACGTATGGAAAAGATTAGATAAATATGGAAGATCGAGGTTATGAAGGGCTTCGTAAGTAAGAAGGAGGATCTTAACATTGATTTGTTGGTGAACTGGAAGCCAATGGAGCTGTTTAAGAACTGTTGTTATATGTTCAGTGGATCTGGATACAATACGAACAGCTGAATTTTGAATTAACTGCAGTTTATGGAGAGATTTATGATTTAGACCATAGAGAAGAGAATTAGAATAATCTAAACAAGATGTGACAAGAGCATTGATAAGTATGGCGGTAAAGTGGTACTGTTTGGAGAAAGTGAGGGATGCCCAGGCTTATTGCATGTTTGGGCCGTCTTGACATCCACTCATGAGTGTATCCACTGTGCGGCTTTTCCATGCAAACTACTCCACTGCAGGCTAGCTTGTCAGGCTAACCTGTTGGGGAGCAACCCTTTGCTGTGTGAGGCTGCTACAGCACAAGGAGAAATTGTGATGCGCAATGATTTGGCCACAATGCTGTGCAGAGACAGACCCTCAACCCATTGCTACTGCTTTCCCGTTGCTGGAGGTCCACGGAGTATGTGAGGGTTTCCCCCCTGCTGATGTCACCCTGGGAGGTGATGATAATGAAGTCTGAACTTTTAGCTCATAGGAAATATTTGAATTTGTTTTTGTCACATTTATACAAGCATCACCCTTCACAGCATTTGTATGATGGAAGAAAGGGAAAGGCATCATAGGTCTGCTTTAACAGTAAACCAGATGTAGACAGAAGCCGCAATCTAACTGTTCTACAGGAAAATCTGTCCTGAACTGAGCCTACTATGACTGCACTGGGGAGAAAGCACCTACTGCTCTTAACAGAAGAGGGGTGGTGTCAGCCTTTTAGCGCTACATGTACAAAACGTTGTACCCATAGCCATAGTTGTTGTCAGTCTTGATGAGAAAGGTGTGCAGACCACTATTGCCAATCATCAAATGCTTTAATGGTAAATCTCTTTCTTTCAACTCTCATATTTGTGCAGCGGTGGTGTTTGTGATTGACAGCTGCCACCGGGACAGACTCATGGAGGCCCACAGTGAGC
The DNA here is from genome assembly GCF_056152115.1 of Neolamprologus brichardi. NCBI lineage: Eukaryota > Metazoa > Chordata > Actinopteri > Cichliformes > Cichlidae > Neolamprologus > Neolamprologus brichardi. The sequence goes on from NC_142110.1 coordinate 55,792,572, forward strand.
TGGCCAAACTGCTGACAGAGAAGGAGCTGCGAGATGCCTTGCTGCTCATCTTTGCAAATAAACAGGTAGTGTAAAGAGAAAAAAAAAAGACACGTAATCTTGATTAAGCTCAGAGATGCCAGGTTGCATCACCTGTCCACTTTACAGGACGTTCCCGGCGCTGTGTCTGTGGAGGAGATGACGGAGCTGCTAAGTCTGCACAAGCTGTGCTGTGGGAGGAGCTGGCACATTCAGGGCTGTGACGCCCGCAGCGGGATGGGCCTCCACGAGGGGCTGGATTGGCTCTCCAGACAGCTGGTAGCTGCCGGCGTCCTGGACGTCGCCTAAATGCCGCCTCCCTCCACATGCGGACTCTTTTCACTCTCCACCCAACCCCCTGAAATCTGAACACAAACCCCCAGCCTCTGAGCCTGGTTCATCAGTTCTCCAAAAACTTTTTAACATGAGCTTCGCTACAAGGCTGCAGCTTTAAACCCGACTTCTCCACCTTTCCATCTCCGAGCACCATTGTCGGCAAAGAAAACAAAAGACGTATATATCTTCTCTAGCTTCGTAATATGGGAACTACAAATGTGTCTTCAAGCCTGCCCTTCCTGCTACTCCCGGCCTCTGAGAAATAGTCACTGGACCTAAATCCTGAGTTGAGACTACGTCCTCCCATCCTGCTTTATGCCTTCATGTGGCTTACACACTTCATTTTTTCTTCATAGTTTAGGTGATGAGCTGTTTATCTGGCATTTATAGCTTTTGAACTTAGGTCCAGTTAAATGTTAGACATGCTCCTTGTGCCCTGACAAAGTGAACTGTGTCTGTTTTTTCTACCCCACATGTTAACTCACCATAACCCTCCAAATATGTGACTTTGAACTGAACTAAATGCACACCGGTCCATGTTGTGATGATAGTATCATTTATGTATGCTTTTTAGTGCGCTTCAAATCATCCTGACAGTTGACTTTAGTCCCCTTTCAGTTTATTCCAGTACACTTGCAGGTTAAGTGAGATGGAACAGAAACATTGCTATGGTGTAAAGGGGATCTCTTATGCACACTTTCAGCTCCATAATTTTATTCTTGGATTAATTTGGAGTAGCTTTGCATGATTCTCAAATCAGAATACTACATAGTCATCTTATACTGGGGCTTTGGTGACAGTCTGCCCCACCACTTGGACTTTGCTCCAAAGTAAGGTTTCAAAAAGCTTTTTATTCCCCCAAGGAAGTTCTAGTTATTCCACTTCCTTCCATAGATTTCAATTTAGGATTCTTTGACTGCCGCACGTCTGCAACAAGCTGTTTTCTTCTGATTCACACTGCCATGACCATATTAGGATATCCTCTCACGCTGGCATCATAAAGAGCCAAACTTATTATAATGTCACCATTCTAATAACATACAAATAGCAGAAAGGAAGGAAAAGCATAATAGGTCTACTTTAAATGAACACAGTGGCTTCAAGCAGTCTAACATTCAGATTTTGCCTGGTCATCTACCGTAAACAATAGCAGCTGATTTTTTTCTTTGGATCTTTGTGTGCAAAGTCTTTTGTTTTGTTTTTAAGAGTGTGAACATATTTAAAAGCCACAGCTGGTAAGGTTTGGTTTGAATGTAGTGTTTTCTGTTACTAAGCAACTGTTTACTGAGCTCACTGATGAGCAGGATGAGCAGACTTTACTTTGATACAAGCTGTTGTGGGTTTAAAAAAAAAAATCAGAGTTTTTAAACGCACCGATTCTGCCTCCGTTTTGTTGAGCGTACTGCACGCAGAATTTGTCGACTGCACTCGTCTGCCGCCTCTCTCCCGAGTTTCCATTTGAAAGCAAATGAACCACCTGCTGTTTCTTAAGTAGACTATGAGTGTTAACCTCAGTGCGAAAGAAAAAAAAAAGTCGTGAAAATATTGCTCTATCCTACACAAGTTTTTTTTTTTTTAATGTTTTCGTTTTTCTGGAGTGCTTTTAAGATGGTACACCGTTAATCAGCCTTCAGTAATTCTGTAATGTGAAAGTAGTGAAACGTTAAACCTAACACTTACACTTGTCTTGTTATTGAGGAACCATCATTTGAGTTTGATCTTTATTCATTGCTATGTAATGTTAACTATTTGTACTTATGTATAAAAATATTTAAACAACTACAAAAAGAAAAATGCACGTGTGAAAAGCCTTGCCGCATAGTTTGCGACATCATTTCAATTTGTTTTGGGGTTTTTTTGGAAACGTAGAAGCACAAAGTGCATTGAAACCTTTGTTACCAGTGGACTTGAATATGGCTTTTGTAAATTATACATAATGTGATGCTCTATAATAAATTTATTCGACTGGTAAAGTGACTGATAGTTAAAAAACACCTCAAGATGAACATTCAAAGCACTTCTTACTACAAATATTATTCACACGGTCACACAGCACTTGTCTCTATCATTCTCTCTCTCTCACACACACACACTTGCATCGGGGCAACTCAGGGTTCAGCATCTTTCTTGCCCGATGATACTTCGACATGTAAACTGGAGACACTCTTATAACAACATTTGGTCTTCTTTAATAAATCGCTGTACATTACATGACACGACAAAGGCATACAATTACTTTATGGTTATGTTAATAATGCTGATGTCTTCATATGGCTTGTCAGTCTTCGGGTTGACTTTGGCATTGGAGATCCTCTGGACTGCCTCCATGCCTTTAGTGCACCTCCCAAACACAGTGTGCTTGTTGTCAAGCCAGGGCTGCAGAAAAACAGAAGCACATGAAGAAATTTAAATATATATATATATATCACACATATGTTGATCTTATAAGCACTTGTTGTACATTGCTGACCGAAGTCATTATCCTTAACTAAATAAAAAGCATTTTAGTTAAATAAAAGGCAAAAAGCAAGACATTTGAAAAACACAACTAAGTTAAACGAGGGTGGTGCAGAGGTTAGTGCCGTCAAATCAAGAGGGCTTGGATTCAGCATCTGGGTGGAGCCATGTATGCTGTTTGCACATTCTGTCCGGGTACTCTGGCTTCATCCCACAGTCCAAAAATATGTATGTCTTACCTAACAGTACTGCCATCCTTGTTTACACCTTGGTTACTCTAACTCTCTCTCTTTTCTGTCTTCCTCTAATGTCCATACAATTTCCACCACTGCTTGCATCATCACCAAAACTCCTTCCATTGGATTCCACAGCCGTCCTTCAGCAGCTCCACCGACTTCTGGTAGATTTGATTACAAGATTTTGCTCCTCGCATTTAAGGAGATTCAAAACCTCACTCCACAGTACCTCTCTGAGCTGCTGCCATTTGCACTCTCAGGTCTTCTTTCTATTTCAGAGTCCCTCCTTCCCATTTGAATACCATGGGGTATAGAGCCTTCAACTGTTAAGCAGCTAAGAAAATGCATGGATGGATAGAACTAACCCCAAACTAACTAAATTTAAGTCTTAATCAGATCAAATCTGTCAACACAACCTGCAAAATGAGGCTTTGGTGCACATTTATCGAGACTTAGGTGGATTTTTTGTTTCTGCATTAAACCAATGCTGAAACTATGTTATAAGTGCAAACCTTCTCAAGCATACACCAGTAACTACTCAATAACCTGCCCTGCTCTTCTGACGACTGTAGCTACATGTGGTTTGGTTCAGCCTGCAATGTCATTGTTTACTCCTATTCATGTCTGGTAACTATTTTCTCCCCATACTTTCAAATTGACTGGAAGAGATTTGCTAACTAGAGTTTTGGCACCAAAACTGCAAAGCAAGACGGGTATAAATGCTGATTACCCATTATACGTAGTAAGCTCTGCATAGAGTCAACACAGAATCTTTATCCTGAGAAAAAATCCCCCATATAACAACAAAAAGACTCAAACTAACAATTCATAAAAAGTCAATTGAAAACTATATAAAAAAAACAAACAAACTCAAAATTAAAAAAAAGACAACAAAACTATAGTAATTCTATCTCTAACTTCACCCCCCATTTAGAATAATTTGCGTATTAAACCGTGAGTCTGGCTCATGTAATGATGTTGTGGATTTTGAAAACTTTGGTAAATGTGATGCACCAGGTCTGTGTAGGCTTCCATTACACTCTGAGTGCCTGACAGCATTTGTGTTTACTGTTGCCATGTTACACAGAAACAGAATGAAACCCAACACTCTGCTTGGTCATTTACATGTAACGTTACAAGATTGCTGACACTGATGCTGTTCTGGGAACGACACCAGACTTTGCTGAATCCTGCATTTTCTGCTGCATTGCAAACGGTGTGTTAATATAAATTAAAAATGACTTCATCTGTAGTTATGGTGAAAGGAAAGTGCACAGTAATTTTTAAGGTTTTACATATTAAGATGTAATAAAACATTATCTAGGTGTTATGAGCACTTTGGTAAATACAACCTTTCGACATTTCAAGCAGGTTGAGGTGTGGACTTTGGGTGGTCCATGGAAACACCTTGATTCTTTTCTTTTTAGTCATTCTGTAGTAGGTTTGTCACTGTGCTTGGGATCATTTGCCTGTTGCACAACCCACTTTCACTTTAGCTGTCAGACAGATGGCTTCACATTTGACTCTAAGAACTTTGGTTTACACAGAAGTTTCACCGTCAAGTCAATGGCTGAAAGATGCCCAAGTCTAACCATCACCTCACCAATTACATGTTTAGGAGCTGATGTGAGCGGTTTGCGCTGCCATGCCATTTGTTTTCACCAAACCTGACACAGTGCATTATGACCATAAGTCCTGAGATTTGTTAAATGAATATGAGACAGTGTCATATTTTGTTCTTCGTCTGAGGTTGTATTGAGCTAATTTACCCAATTACCTAAATTCTTTTTATTATGACCTGTTAAATAAAATCTTAGAGCCAATAAAGGGTGTACTTTATATAATCTTCTTTTTACCATAATTCTAATTATAAGTTTGAAATGGTAATGTCACCATCTTACATGTAGCTGTCGTACTTTTTCAGAAAAGTAAATTGACATCTTATTCACACAATGATAAAATACACGTCTGAAAGTGGTTTTAGTTGGGCTACTTACAGTGGGTACCACGGTGATAAAAAACTGTGAGCCATTGGTGCCGGGGCCTCCGTTTGCCATGCTAAGTGTGTATGGGCGGTCGTGTCTCAGCGTGGCGTGGAACTCGTCTTCAAACTCCCCTCCCCAGATGCTCTCTCCTCCCATGCCTGTTCCTGTGGGGTCTCCAGTCTGAATCATGAAGCCCTGTCAACAACAAAGAGACAAAGACTCAGAGCCAGAATCACACAGTTAATCGCCAAGATTCATAAAGAAAAAGGACAACGTACCTTGATCACTCTGTGGAATATGTGGCCATTGTAGTATCCATTCCTGCTGTGGACGCAGAAGTTCTCCACAGTTTTGGGGCATCTAAAACCAAAGAGAGGAAAAGTTCTGTTACTGTCTTCTAAAGTGAAAGGAGGACCCAAAAGCATTCACACTGAGGACTTACTCCACAGGGAAAAGCTTGATGTGGATGTCTCCCATAGTGGTGTGGATGATGGCACTGTCAGACACTCTCTTGGGGCCCTCGGCCTGCGTGGCGGCCATCACCTCTTCTTTTGAGGGCTTCTCGTTAAAGATGTCTCTGTCTGAATCGGCGCTCTTGGTATCCTCTGGTTCTCTCTTCGAAAACTTCAAAAAGAGACGACAAAAAACTTATAGTAAGATGGGAAAAAATGCAGCGCTGTCACTTTGAAATGAATGCCTTTCTGTCTCACCAAGTAAAAGCGGTTCTTCTTAAAAGCACTACAGAAGATGGTTGGGTCAGGCTCTACGTTCTGTAAGGCAGGGTTGTCCGAAGCTTTCATCTCCACAGTGGGTGCCACTTGCATGGCCTTTGCAACACCTTGGAACAAACTCAGCTGAACCACACGGATGTTCTCTAGCTTCCCAAGGATCCGCACACATCTAGAAAACAAGAAACACAGGGCTCGGGAGTTATATGTCTATATAACTCTGTATGTGAAGTGGTGACATTATCACATTTGATTTCATTAGTTTGTATACTACAATTAAAATACTCATATATACTCATTTATTACAAAACACAACTGTGATTCAGTCTCCACCTTCATTAGCGAGCATACCTGTTGGTTTCCACATTGATGACCTTGATGCCCAGCATGGTCCCATACAGAACAAAGTGGCCAGTCTCATCAAAGATGATGTTTGCCAGCCGGATACCATCCACCTTCTCTAGTTCTCTCTCCACAGCCATCCGCCTCCCAAACTCCATGTCAGGAAGCTGCTGTCTCATCTGCTGCAGCTCTGTGAACATCTAACACACATATAGCAGCTGTGATTGGCGTGCAAAATTCATAACGCTAGCAATGATCCAGGCTGAAAGGTGAATGGTAGGTTACCGTTAATGATTCATCAAACACTCGCATTAGTTTTCCTGTTAGGAATCGGAAGATCCTGACTTTCCTATCAGAAGCGATGGTGGCCATCTTCTTCCCATCGGGGGAAAAGGCAAGGCTGGTGGGATAGGTTTTGTGTTTTGCAAATTCATACAAGTCAGTGTCCGTTTTGTATTCCCAATCCACATGTCTGGGGAACTTGAATTCATTTGGAAGGCCTGTCCAGTACTCCAGCATTCCTGCTTTGTCAGCAGACACAATGACTCGAAACTTGGGATTCAGGCGGATTTGGGAAAGCGGTGCGGAGTGCATTTTGTCAAAGACATGGAGGGGGTCGTTGCCTCCCCTGCCATCATAGATGAAGATTTTCCCTGTGGACTTTTCTGAGCAGGCTACTGTGCAGATGGCATCTCCAGGATTATAGATCCACTCAGACTGGCCTGGATGAAAGCTACATATAGACAGATCACAGTAGAGAAACCAATCAAATTAAAGGAGAACTTGCACTACAAATCTATCAGCAGTAAAAACGTTATTGTGTCTAGCCAGAAAATCTTCATTTAGACTCACCCCAACTTCAGCATATTGATCATGTCAAAATTGACCACGTCAAATACTTTCATGGCCTGATCATCACCAACGGAACAGAAAAGGGCCCCTTCCGCACTGACCGCAATGCTTTCTATCACACCTGGGCAAAAAGCAAGAACAGTGTTTATACACATCCTTTTCACTCATTAAAGACATGTTATATTATAAGATACAATGCACCGGGTCTCCATAACCGCCTCTCAGTCCAGTGCCACTCAGAATGTTAAAAAGAAGTTATCACAAATTAAGTTCATACCGAGATGACTTCGAAAGTGTTTGACAAACTCTATCCCCTCGTCCTCCTTCTTCTTCCAAAATTTGACATGGCCATCCTGGCTGGCAGTGAGGATGAAGTCTGACCTGAAACAGCACAATGTTATGGCGTTATTTCAGCTTCAGCCCACTTTTCCCATCCACATCCCATCTACTGATGGAGTTTGACAATCTTTATTTGAAGTAAAGAGAAAATAAAAAATCAGGATTGTGAATATGGATGCATCAAAGTTTTTCTTTGTTTGCCTGTTTTGTTTTGGGGGTTTTGTCATTCAATTTATGCCAGGGAAACAGATAATAATACACTTTCGGGCTAAAAGTGATAAGACCCAACAGATAAATGTTAGCCATTACTGATGATAAAATGTCATCTTACATGCTCACAGGTCAACAGCAAACAACACAGCTTATATCAGCTGATGGAACTTCATTGTTATTACAGATACAGCACTCAGTGGCTTTTCAAACAAACAGTGAACAGACACAACCAACTAATAACATGTAATACAGCCTGCAAGGTTCCTCTATAAACAGAAGGCTGCAGGAAATTGGCATGACTTGTCACTGGAAAATACATCAATAATAATTATTAAAACGGCTGCTCACTCTTAAATAAAAGAATTACTAAATTCTGGTGCTTCGTTTAGATTTCCCAGGTGATGGTATCATAAACGTCACCATATTAGGTTGACTTTTTTTTTTTTTACATATTACGTTGGCACAAGCATGAATGCTAACACTGGATCAGCACAAAGAAAATTCTGGAATATGAAGTATGCTGGCAATACTAATAATTGATAGTTTAGGCATTTTAACATTGCATCGCTTTTATTAAGGTGGTTTAATGAGCTGGATGTAAGCGAGTAGTGCTGTAAAGTGGAAACGCTTCCTCACGTATAAAAGAAAGTTTCCTTGTAGCTGCTGACTTACTTTGTACAAACTAAGTGTGTGATGACGTCCCTGTGCATATAGCTCCGTTCATACATTGCAGCCGACGGGAGGTTGTCCAGATAGACACGCTCGTACTCGAGTACTGAGAGAAACAAATACACACAGAAGTTAACGGAAGGCGTTTGGCGCTTTATTAGCAGTGATTAGAGAGCAGTCGCAAAAAGCTGCCAGTGTGTCGAATGACCAGCCAGAATCCCACCTTTCCTTTTCTTTGCCTTTGTGGCTTCGCTTGGCATGGGTCCAACCCACTCGGCATCTTCTTCGTCCCCATCCCCATCATGATCATCATCTACTTTGCGCTTCAGTTCCACATTCTTTTCAGTAGCCGCCATTGCCGTGATCGCTCGTGTGGTCCTTCCGTAAATACGGTACTTCCGTTCAGCGCCTAAATCGCTGATTTCTTTGTGCAATTGTTTTTGTTTCAAGTCCAAGTTGCTAAAATTCTACAATTATTAATTATAAACAACATGTTATGTGTCTCACTTTTTCTCAAGAATGCACAATTATTAAGATTAATGAGATTACGTTGTAATTACACGGAACTTGTTGTTTCCAGAGGGGCTGCTGTGATAGCGCACTAGGAGCGATCCAAAAATCTGTTTCACGGGGTGAAGTACCGAGCTTGTTTTGGATTGTTTTGTCATCAACACTCTCGGAGTTTGATTCACGTGCGAATAAAAGTTTTTTATGTGTTTTATGGAAACAGAAAAAATCTAATTAAGTGACGTTATTTGAAAATAACGGAACAGAAAATCAATAATTAAACCGAAACCCCCTATGTTCTCGGAAGTAAACAATCAACTCATGTATCGCCAATATGGCTGTAAAGAGTGAAATGTGAAATGTATCACATTTAAAGTTTATTACTGTAACAAACGTTACTATCTGTATTTTCGAGGAACCCAAAGTTCAGATCGTGTGGGAATATATTTTTTATTCTGCTAACAAAACACAGAAACGTAGCGGCAGGATGAGCAACATTTACATTCAAGAGCCACCAACAAATGGGAAGGTAAGCGCCAGTTTACAATTTAAACTTCAGTTTTTTCGTGCATAATGTTGCGGGTGTGTAGGTACCAATAGCTAGCCACTCCTAACACTGTTTAGCTCTGAATGTATAATTTCGTGGTCTTTTCGCAGGTCCTGTTAAAGACAACAGCAGGTGATATTGACATTGAGTTGTGGTCCAAGGAGGCTCCTAAAGCATGCAGGAATTTCGTGCAGCTGTGCATGGAAGGTAAGAATTCACCAAGGAAGTGCAGAAACCACTGGAGAACAACGTCAAATTCAGTTTGCGCTAAATTAGGCCGAATTATTCCAGGCGTGCCCTTAAAATATATTGGTTTGGTAAAACTAGCATCTTTAAGCATTAGGCCATGATGCGTGTAAGTGTCATGTTTTTATCTTATTTTGAAGATTATTGATGGACTAAAATGTGAATAAATGTTGAGTCTTAGACATAGTTACTTATATAATTCTTGTAAGCAGAGAAATGGCTGCTATGAGTGTACATAAGACTTTTTTTAATCCCAGAAACTATATTCAGCTGAGCTCTGTCTTTATTTAAATGTCCTTGTTGGCTCAGATTTCTTGAGGGAACTGTTGTTGCCTTATTGTTTTTTAGTATACAGTATGTCTTGATCTTCTAGGTTATTATGATGGTACAGTGTTCCACAGAGTGGTGCCTGATTTCATCGTTCAGGGGGGAGATCCTACTGGGACAGGGGCAGGCGGAGAGTCCATCTATGGCCGACCATTCAAGGTGAGGCTGCTTTTCTTCTCATTTTATTTTTAATTCTGAAGTGGATTTCTAATTCCTATGAGCAGGTGACACTAAAATACGATGTCTTCTAAACTTTCTTTCACCTTTCAGGATGAGTTTCACTCTAGGTTGCGCTTCAATCGGAGGGGTTTGGTTGCCATGGCAAATGCAGGGCCACATGACAATGGCAGTCAGTTTTTTCTCACCTTGGGACGTGCAGATGAACTCAACAATAAACATACCATATTTGGCAAGGTAAATCTGTAAGAACATGATGACTTATTCTCTATCTGTATTCATGATTGAATGCTGTCTTCAATGAATATATGAATATACCAAGATTAGTGGCGTTTTCCCCAGGCAGGATGTGCTAAGAGTGTGCCTGACCATTTCTATTTTCTGCAATCCCCACTCCAGGTCACCGGAGATACCGTGTATAACATGCTCAGATTAGCAGAAGTTGAGTGTGATGGTGAGGAAAGACCTCTGAATCCTCACAAGATCAAATCTGCTGAGGTATTTTAGTTCATTCTATTTTACCTGCTCAGCAATATGTTTATCTAGCTTCTGTAATTTAAGCTTTTCTTTTTGTCTCTCCTAGGTGTTACATTCTCCATTTGATGACATCATACCTCGTGAAATAAAGAAACTCAAAAAGGAAAAGGATAAAGAAGAGACGAAGAAATCACAGTCAAAAGCCACAAAGTGAGTGCTCAGCCTTCATCTGTCTTTCTGATTGAAACAAGATCAAGACTGTACCCAGGAGCACCTGCATTTTTGTACATAAGGGAATATATTATGCTTATTTCCATATCTATATATAGATATATATTTTCTTGCACTTTACTAGAGTAGCTTTGCATGATTCACAGTATAAAATATTGCTCATTTGTCTTATACTGAGTCTTATACCGAGCCTTGGTCTATAGTTCATCATTTATGTAAAAAAGGTTGAACCTTTAAGGTAACCCATTCTATATGCCAACTTTTTTAGTTACCCCCAGTGTTGTATCTCCTTTAGCTTATCGCCTGCCAGAAGACTACAGAGGTCATAGATCACAAAGTTATTCTGAAGTGAAATCAAGTGTTTACAAACAGTGAAAGTGTCCACTGTAGCTGCTGTTTATGCTTCTCATACACCGATCAGGCATAACACTGACAGTGGTCACACTGATTATCTCTTCATCATAGCACATGTTAGTAGGTGAGATATGTTAGGCAGAAAATTAACTTTTTCCCCCCAATTAATGTTAGAAGCAGGAAAAATATGCTGTGGTCAGTGTCATTGGCGGCCTGGCTTATAGGCGTATTGAGGCGCGAGTGATGGCTGGCCCGTGTTTCAATCCAACAGTTGAGATACTGTAGCTCAAACTGCCAAAAATGTATTGCTGTTTCTGATAGAATCACAATACACTGTACAGTTGTGTATGCATAGGCACAGACCAGTCAGCACAGACCAGTCATTATGCTGACCCCTGTCCACCACAGAAAGCACCAAGCAGTAGTACTGAACTACAGAGCAATGGAAGAAGGTGGCCTGGTCTGATGAATTACGTGGATGTGCATCATTTACCTGCATTACACCTACAATCAGGCCTGTTTCATTTTTCAAAAGTGGTTTGAGGACAAGAAGCACAACAGTGAGTTTTAAGTGTTGACTTGGCATTCAAATTCTATTTAGAGGATCTGTTGCTAGCATCATGGTGCCAGATACCATAGCACACCTTCAGGAGTCTTGTCGAGTCAGGGACCAACACAATATTAGGCAGGTGGCCATAATGCCTGATTGGTGTATGTGCTGTTATCCCTGATCTTTGGTGTTTTGTGTACATGTTGGTGTTAAAATGTTAGAAAACAATATATTCACACAGATTGTTTAGGTCAGTATGAAACCTCTGCTTTTGGTCTCTTGGCTCCTCGGGATTTATTGTACCTGTGCTAACATCATTATTATCATTATTATTTGAAACTTTGGCCCTGGTTTGTACACTATATGGACAAAAGTGTCTGGCTACTTACACGTTACACCTACAGGAGGTGATCGGCCATTGAAACCCATGCCACGAAGCCAGTAGCACGTCATAATTGTGCTGATGTGAGGCTGAGAACTCTGTAGTTTCTAGGTCAGCAGAGCATTGGTGATTACATGCATTGTGCCTCAGCATCTCAGTAACTTTATATGGTCTGCCACGCTGTGATTGAGTTGCTGTGGTTCCTAAAGCCTTCCTCTTTGGAATAATGCCACTTACAATTGATCATGGAATATCTTGGATGGAAGAAATTTCACAAACTAACTTGCTGATCCTAATTCAGGTCTATGCTCCGTGTCATGAAGCTTTTTAGAGCGACCATTCTTTCACAAATCTTGTGAAGGCAGACTGCATGGCTTACATACACCTGTGGCAATGTGACTTAAAACACCTAAATGCAAAGATTGGCAGGTTTTGTCCAGTATATTTGGCCTCATACTGTTAGTCTAGGTCCCAACACTTCCTGTTCTTCTCTTTAAAGAACCTGAATGATAGCCTGAACTAGAGGTAATGGTGTTAATAGGTCCTCTTTAAACTGATTACTGTTTGCTACATGTTTAATTTGTTTTTAGTGCCAATAATGTTATTGATAAAGATTTATAACAATATGTTATTTCCCTGCAATTACCCATGTTTGTGTGTTTTGCAGGAATTTCAGTCTTTTATCATTTGGAGAGGAAGCTGAAGAAGATGAGGAGATGGTGAACCAAGTCAGCCAGGTACTGGATCGTAAAACCATTATATGTGGGCACCTCTGACATTTACTCATGTGCCACTCACACATCATAACTAGGTGTATATTAGAAATATTAAGAAATTTCAAAAAGTACATAGACATGTAAATAACTTTTGTCTGGGCATTTTTCTTTTCTTTTTTTTCTTTTCTTTTCTTTTCTTTTCTTTTCTTTTCTTTTCTTTTTTTAAATAGACATTCAAGGGAAAAAGCAAAAGCAGCCATGACCTTTTGAAAGATGATCCCAGACTGAGCTCTGTTCCAGCAGTTGATAAGTAATTCATTAATAGTTATAAAGCTATTTTAATTTCCTTTTTAAATTTGAATTATTAAAAAGTCTGAACCTATGTTGGCTCTGCTCACAGGGGTAAGAAAAAAAAAGCATCTGCATCTGGTGATGCAGCTTTGGTAAGTCTTTTAGATTTTCCTCCATTTGCACTCAGAGGCGTAGTATTAACATTAGTGTTTGATGTGTTTCTCCAGTCAGGTGACGAGGCTGATGATGATGTTGAGGATGACATGGACACGGATGAGGAATATGACTCGGAGAAGAAAGAGAAGATCAGAGAGCTCATAAGTAAAAAGCTAAAGAAGGAAAAGGGTGGAGAGAAAGTGGCAGAGCCCACTGAAGAGGAGCAAGAAAAAAAGATGAGCCGCAGGTATTTTTTTTTTTCTTGGTTGTTTGGGTTTTTTTTGCAACCCTGCTGCACATAAATTCAACTGAACTACTAGAAAATTTAAAACGTAGGTACTGCATAATGATCCCTCTGAAATTATGTATTTTGAAAAATTTTACCACTAAAAACTGTTGCGTGTAGTTAAAATTACATGGCTGCTAAAAACAAAAAAAAAAGTATTTCATAGGTTTTTTCAGCAGCGTCTTATGGTCGTTGTTGAACTTGTAATGTGGTGTGAAATCCTGGTGGGGGAGCTATTGGACTATGTAATATATAGATGATGCTAAACCTTACCTGTTGCTGATTGTTATTATAACTTTTATTTTTCTGACAAGGAAAATATTTAGTAAGTCCAAGAGACAAAATGTTACTTTTCAATGTTCATAGCTGCATATGTTTTTCTTTTTTCAATTACGTAATTGTTAGTCTGAGATTCCTAAAGACATAGCAGTGCAACACAATGATAAACAACAATTTGAAACCCACAAATTTCATTCAGATGTGATAAATAAAAGCACCAAATTTCAGTTTATGAGAAGCAGGAAATGGTAAACCTTTAGCATCTTTACTAGAAAAATGTCATTGTTTTAGCTCCACCTTGACCTAATCTTGAAATTTCATGACAACAAGAACAAATTCAAGAGAGATGAGAAGGATTTGCATAATATTTTAACAGCTCAGTGGCCTAGACACAGTAGAAACAATCATTAGCTCGTATTAATTAGTGCCTTTCTGCAGCAGCAAATCGTCTTGAACAGTCATGTTTTGTCTGGCAGTTTCTCTGATGCAGTCGTGGTTGGACTCTGTTGTACAAATTAATGTATATTTAACAATTTAGATTTGGTGTTACTTGTTCGTGAGCTCTTTTAGATTGTCATCCTTTAGTGTCACCCTTACAGCCACTTTGATGCTGACTTGCTCACCATACTGGAAAGAAGGTTTTTGGGGCTCTTGAGCTCCAGACTGAGGCACTTGAGGCACGTAGGGAGGAGTGGTTCATACCTTGGCGTCACTATTTGAAACTTTAGTCATGTTTAATTAATTTGAGCACCCACCATTGTAACTATATATGTCACAGAAGATAAGAAAATGCATAATAGATACCCCTTTTTAAGTCATTAGTAGCAAAACAGGCATATATTAACTGGATTTATTTAAAATATTCCTCCTGAAATAGATGGAGAACCTTAATCTTTATTCGATTTTTAGATAAAAGTGAGCCCAATTAGTTATGAAAAAAAGTTATAGGGCCAACTTGGTTATTTTTATTCATGTGTAGTGATTTATCCAGTTTCAAAAGCTGGATCCAGAGAATATTTGAAGTTTTGGCTTGAAATGAGTTAAATTACAAATACGTTATCACAATACATTTTTACAGGACCCTGTGTAGTCTTACAAAATAGTTAGTACACCCGATCATAGCTTTAGCAGCATTCACTGGAAATAATTGTTTTGTGTTTGACCCTATCAATCTCTCACATCGCTGTGGAGGAATTTTGGCCCACTCTTCTCAACATTGCTTCAGTTCATTGAGGTTTGCAAACATTCGTTTATGCACGTTTTTCTTAAGATCCAGTCACAGCATTTCAATCAGATTGAAGTCTGGACTTTGCTGGGCCATTGCAACAGCTTGATTCTTTTCTCTCTTCTTTTCAGCCATTTTGTTGTAGATTTGCGGCTGTGATGGGGATCACTGTCGCGTCACATGACCCAGTTTCAGCAAAGCTTTAGCTGTCGACAGATGGCCTCGCATTTGACATTAGAGTATGTTAGTATACAGAGGACTTTATGGTTTACTCAGTGATTGTTAGGTGCCCAAATCCTCTAGCTGCAAAACAAGTATATATCATCAGGCCATCCTCCATCCTGCTTGACAGTTGGTGTGAGGTGTTTGCGCTGATATGCTGTGCTTGTTTTTTGACGAAAATAATCTCCACTTTGACCTTGTCTGTCTGAAGAACATTGCTCCAGAAGTCTTTTTGTTGTTGTTGTTTTGTTTTTTTAACCACAGTCTATATAAAAGACAGGCACAGCCTCCTCTGTAGTTTATCTTCATGGTAATCTCTTTCTTGATCTTCCAGTGTCAGGAGTGACCATATTTAGACAAGAGTTTCAGTGGGCTGCCCACTAGGAGCTGTTGTGACCTGAGGGTTGCTTTGGCCAGCAGGAGTAGAAAACAGTATTATTGAATGATGCGCAGCTCTCTTACTCACCTATAAGCTTTTCCACAGTGTCCATGGGAGCAGGTGTGGACCACAAACAAATAGAGGCAAACGTGCTTTCTCTCTTTCTCAAGAAGGCACAGTATGTCTGCTTGCCTCTTCCTACGCATAATGTTAAATCACCTCTCAACCACCTTTCCTCTCAAAAAGGAGAGGTGGTTGTGGACCAAAAAAATATGATGGAACAAAAAACAATGCAGTTAAATACTTAAAAAAAAAAAATAAGTATCAGTCCTGAACCAGTTGTTATACATTAAATGTCAATAAATCTGTGTGTGAAGTTTTTTGATAGTTTGATTTGATGCTTGAATGCAAAGGTATTCATTTCAGTGTTTGAGCTAATTCAGGAACTTTTTGTGTTTTAAAAGTGTGACTCTTTGTTTGCATTTGTCTTCGAGGGTTTTTTGAGGGTGGGTCACTCTGACTTGTTAATGCTAAATGTTTGGATTTTTAATCTGGATAACTTTCATTCCACATTAACATAGTGAATACATGTTATGGAGTATGGCTATATCCTGGTAGTGGAATTGTATAATTCCATTTGTTTACAAAAGGTACCATAAATATTTCCAAACGTCCACTTTAGTGGCTTCAGTTTGCAGAGTCCTAACACAAAGCTGACAGCTGTAGGATACAGCTGTGTGTCTGTCAGAACATTTGCAGCCCTAACTAGAAGCATCAGTGAAGTTCACACACGAGATATAAAGAAGAATCATCCTCATACAGTTTTTATGAAGGGAGAGAAACTGAAGCTATGGAAAAACTGCTCCTATTTAGGGAATACTTGAAGTTGGGTGATTCGCAAGACAGACTAAAAAGAATGGTCTAAAACAAAGTAGCAGAGACTGAAGACTCTTCCTGCTCCTGTGCTGTTAGATATAACCTGGAAGCCATACATTTTAGACATCCTGCTTGAAGAAGTATGATGGAAGTTTGAAGTTCTTATTAAGAAACTAAGACTAATATCATGCACCCTGATTTCATGAGTAGCGGTGGATGAACTTAAGAAAGTTCCTGCTCACAGCCATTTTGATTCTTTACATTTGCCGTGGAAAACTTTGAGGTCAGAATTCAGAAATTTCAGACCATAAAGTCCTAGTCAATAGTATCTGAAAAGCTCCAAACAAACCACTAGATCCTCCTTTTCCCATCATACAGCTAACTTCACATTTAAACTTTAAGCACAAGCCCAAACTTAGAATACCCAATATTGTATAACTGATAAGTGTTTTTCACTTGTTACAAAACTCTCTTCAGAGCCAAAGAGACATTAAACAACAGATTTCAAAGCCTCCTTGTGACAAGTACACTAAACTTGCAGTGGCTCTTCAAGAAAAATTGTCTACTAGAAGTCCTTATCTCCAGTTCTCCTACTTTTTCCCCAAAATGATTTATTTAGTTCTCACCCAATGAAGTGGAGTCTAACCTGTTTTTTTACATTACCTCCAGCTCTGTCAATACACACCCACTTACTTTGATACATTCTCACAAACACATGCACGCACGCACACACACCAAAGCTCGCACATCTCAGTTGTTTCTCACTGGACCAACATCAGGACTCTGCTCTTTGAAGCAGGAAAATTGGCATTCAACACGAATTGCTTACTTAGCAGTAAACAGCACGTCTGTCCAAGCCAGCCGTGTGGGCGCAATGGAGGTGAGAGTGATGGTGTGTGTGATAATATTTGGATGAAAATGACCTGTGGAGAATGGAGAGAGTGATTTAACAGTTATCTCTCCACAATATCCTCTTCACAGGTAGCTCTCAGCACACATAATCAACATACCCCTCTCTCATTAGTGCTAATAGGATAAAGAGTGGGCCCCCAGTCAGATGTGTGTGTGTGTGTGTGTGTGTGCGTGTGTGCGTGCCCTGACTGACAGCCAGCTCAATGCAGGCAGACTGCAGTATATTAAACACAAGCGCAGATTGTTTTGCTACAAGAACTGTAACCCAACACAGTGGTTTGTCTTGGCAGGGAATCAAAGAGCAGGCTGGTAGGTACAGTGTTAGTACAGGACAAAGGGGGCATTGTTGCAGGGTGAGCTTGCTCTCCCACCGTTGCTTTGCTTTGGGCTTTCAGCTACTTTGTCCGCAAGGAAGAACACCAACTGCTATCTAGTCACCTGGGAAAAAGGAGGCAGGATGTTAACAGCAGTCACTAATCTCCATTCTGTCTGATGGCCTTCACTGCTGCATGACTTCTGCTATTTGGTCTTTCATTTAATTCCTTTGTACTTGCTATGTGTGTGAGTGTGAGTATGTGAGAGAGAGATACAGGTTTGTAGTGATTTACGGAGTAAATTTTACAAAGCTCCCCCTATTGCTGAGAAAACTATGAAATTAGGAGTGTGCATGAATCCAAAATAGTTTTGACTTGATGTAAAAACTGTCTTAAGTTGCTTTCCAGGAGCCAGATGATATTCCACTGCAATATTCCGTCACTGCAAAATGCTTGGACTTGTTCATATTCAGCATTCAGTTTCCAAATAATAGTTTACCTGTGAATACAACTTTAAAACTAAGGACACAATTGATCAAAACACATTCATTTCTCCCAGAGTTTGCCTCAATTTGTTGTGTAGTCGATGTTGTGGGTACCTCTCTTTAAGCCTTTACACTTACAGTTTGACACTCCCTTTATGTTACTATTGATCAAGTGCCTTTGCTCTTTCAAGTGGGCCTCTTTGTCTTGAGTGGGAGGGTGGGGGGTGCTTTATAAAAGACACTACGGAATGAAGTCCCAAAAGCAGTGTATGTGGTAGTCGCCACTTTTGTTAAACCCGACGGGGCATGACTGGGGAAGCAAAACGCTTCCATATGGCTGTGGGACACAGGGTGAGCTGCTTCTGCCAGCATGGCCTGGCTCCCTCTGCTGTTTCTGGTAATGGCTTTTTAGTTACAGCAGACTGAAGATAATGACAGAACAGCACATCCTGTTATTTATTCCACTTGTTATCACTTATGTGTATTTGGTGACTTAATAATACAGATGGAGTTACTTTTTTTTTTTTTTTTAATTCAGTGTGTCTTCCAGATTTTCATTTTCATGTCATCTGTAGAATATTCTAATTAAAATTACATTTGGTCGGGACTTGTGTGTATTTTTAGTGTAGGTGTATACACATGATACATAGAAATGTATTTAGGTGTGAATAAATGTAGGAAAATAAAGGATCCAGTATCTGATTTACAGTGACTTTTCAATATTGATTATGATGTAGATTTTCTTCTTTAGAGTGTAAGAATACTGTATTTTGGGGCCCAAAGCCAGCAGCAGTTTTAGGGTAGTAAAAAATGTATTCATCAGCACATTGACTGTTTTTGTTTAATATATATACTCTGCTTTTCCCATATGTTTATGAAAAGCTATGCGGGTCATTGTTCATTAACTTTATCTTGACTTTGCATTACTGTCTGCTCCTCTGTGATGCAACTCTCCTACATGTGCTGCAGACAATGCTAAGTGTGTTTTAAACAAAGAAGTTGAAGCCATTCTGTAGGACATTCTGTTTAATGACACTATTTCTAAAGCTACCCAAGCATCTTTTTTGAGTGTTGTACTATATTACAAAAAGAAGGTTTTACAGCCAGTATAAGAGTATGCCAATATCAGTATATTATATTGGCTGTAAATTAATGTTTAATGTTCCTTTCAAACATTCCCAGCCCAAAGAAATTTTAACATCATAAAAGAAAACCAGGAGATATTCTCATCTGAGGAGATGGAACCAGTGAATTTGTATATAATATATAATTTCAAGTTATCATAGTGTCAAACTCCTCGAGAGAAAAGAAAAATCTATGTTCCCTCTGGCACTCTGCCACGTGCTCTAATCAAAGCTGTGTGTGTTTTAATCTTGTGAATGTCTTCTTAATTCGTTGAGTTGTTTAGTCTATAAAATGTTACCACAATTTTCCAAAACCTGAGAGTAAATGTTTGTGGGAGAGTCAGTTTACGTTAATATAAAACAGAGGAAAACCAAATCTTCACGTTGGAGAAGGTTTTAGTTAAAAAACGACTATAAAGATTAATCATTTTTCAAACGAGTTGCTGACTCGCTTTCCGTTGATTGACTAACTAAGGAATTGACCGGCCCCTGTAGTTCTATTCTTCATCTGTTGGTCTTCTGCCACGTTGGGTCTGTTTCTCTTTCCACATTTCAAACATCTTTTCAGTATTTAAAACACCTTAAGAAAGCATTCCCTTAGCCTTGTGGACAGTTTACCTTAAATGAGACATCAGACACTAATTATCCCGACCAAGCTGCAGACAGTATGTCACTGTGTATTAATTGGCTGCACTTGTCTCTTGTCATTGGTCATAACCCAGTGCATTCTCAGGGAAAGGTTGCAGAGATCATGAAAGCATTCAGCGCTGCATTTGTACAGAAACCTGCTTGAGATAATCCAGTTCTTGGCAGCAGAGTTGTGTATGTTTTGGAACTGCCAGGTTTACACATCTCTGGACCACTGTAGCATGTCTGCACCATATGGGGCACTTGCTTGCTGGAAACAGTTCCATACAGCAATGCATATCTAAGATGTGTGAAGTTTTGAGGGTTTTTTTTGTTTCTTTGTTTGTTTTATATAATTCAAAGTGAATAAAAAGCAAAAGTCAGGCTTGGACTGTAATCGGCATCATCATCTGATACTGTGCACATTTATGTCAAAATATTTAAGTGAAGTAGAAAATGTGAAACTAAATATAATTCATACAGTTAATACTCTATGACATTAATGAGTTATTTCCAGCATAACTGATTAGATGAAGGCTAAAGCATCGTTTCAGAAATTAGGCAGGTGAAGCGCTCTAAAAAGGAACCTTGGTCCACTGCGTTGACCTAGATCACTTTGCAAAGTCCTGCAAATTCCTGTGTTGAGGTTAGATTCTTCAACTCCAGCTCACAGTTCTCCTTGGCTTTTGACCAAGCCATGGAGTGCCCCCCGAGGGGAGTTCACCCAGCCACCTTGTTATTCTAGCACATTCATCCACATCACTTGCTCAGTCATTAGACTGGATTTAATCCAACGTAGCAAAGAGAAGCTGCTGCTGCCACCCTTGTGGTGTACTTACTCTAAATAACTCTGAGGTGTTAAATTTTACTTTTAGACATACTTTTGACCCATCTTAATCACGCTGTGGCCACATTTTAAGTGAAAACTGTTTGATTTCTGTCAGTATTTACATTTCGTGAAAGCCATTTGAAGGCAAGATGAGAATACAAAGAAATCCAAAAAAGGATAGCACAGCGTGCTTGTCTATTTTGGAAAAACTATTGAATTTTTGATGAACCATACAGTCATCACTTTACTATTTTTAAGGTTGTCAAATTCCTGTGTCAGCCTCAGACTCCTGCCAGACACTGGAGTATTAAATGCAAGGTTCGGAATCATGAGTACTTGGTCTACTGCCAATCACTTCATATGCTTTCTTTATGAAAAGTTAATCATCCACAGCTCTCTGGTTTTCACATTTCTTGAATTTTCAGGAGTGACAGTAGCTGGCAGCCCCAAAGTACACTCAGACCGCAGGGGCTAGTAGGGAGTCACAAAAAAGATTGATAATATATCTAGTCCTGCCAGTTTTGGTCTGTTTATCTGGCAACAAATGACAACAGATGAGTGCCTCTCCGATTGGCCTTGTTTTTTAAAATGATTGTTAAAATCATCTCTCCTGCTGGCAAATAGATTGCCTTATTGAGTAAAGGAATGGGTAGACTTGCAGAAATGGGACAAGAAGGAGCTACCCTGTGTTTTGTCTGTCCTTTATTCTCTTCTTCAGTTATTCTTGCCTTGCACTGAATGAAGTGTTGTTAAAGTGTTATTTTCTTTTGTTTTTTTTTCCTTGTTTTTTGCTGAACCTGAGTTATAAATGTCCATCTTAACATTGATAATGCTGGCTGCCTAAAAAAATCTATGACTAAAACATGCGTTTACATACATTAGACAAAACATTGTGATTCGGACTGGGCAACAAGTGTAGAAACAGAGTAGTTTGTTGTGTTATGATGTGAGGGTCTTGGGAGGAATTTGCTGAGCCCCGAGGTGTGTCCTAACAGGTGTTGGTGGGGCTTTTCCTGTCCTTTCTGCCCTTTTTTCTTTATTGGCACCATGGTTATGGGGCTGATTGTTCAGCTGTTGCCTTGGATACATCTCCTGTTTTCCTAATGGCAACATGTCAAGACAGGTCAAAAATGATCACGTAGTCCAGTGTGTTCTTTACTCAAAAATAGGCTTGCAAAATCCTTCCTATTAATGCCCATTAATGCCAGAGAAGTGTCAGAGATGATGTTCCTATAAAACCCACAAGAGATACTAGATTAAAGGGCATTTGGAAATCCCAACTGTATGATCATCAGTGCTGCCAAAACTACAGAATCTCCTCACTATTAAATGAATGGGGAGCTTCTGTATAAGGATAATATAATATAGTGTACTGCACAGCCTTTGCCAACAAGTCTTTACTATTAGAATGGTCACCTGAGCTCAGTGAGCTGTGAAAGATGGCTACTGCCACTAGTAAAATAACAACAACAATAATAATAACAATAACTAGTAAAAAGCCACATGCCTGCAGCCTATGTGACTTTTTGGAGGCAGATAAATTTGTGTTGACTAGGTGCACACAGTATTAAATAAATCATAGAAAAAATTTCCACGTGATTAAATTGCTTTATTTTAGCATTATGCAGTTCTATTATTCCAACTTAATGTATTTCAGTTGGACCAACTTAACTTGGACCATAATTTATTAAAGATTAATCAACTTATTTAATGCAGTTGAGTCCAACTTAGTTTAACCCATGCAAATTACATTAGTCCAACAAAAGTAGTTGCTGCTAATACAAAGCCAGTTATTAATGCTGAAATCCTTTTCATGAATAAGTTCATTTAAAGAGTTACTTTTTGAAATGTTAAAAAAAATTACAGTCTGGATAACATAAAACTTGCCGGTCTATCGCAGGCTAACACAGAGAACAATTTGCAGTCACATTGACACTTATGGGTAATTTAGAATTACCATTTAACCTAACCCCACTAACTGCATGTCTTTGGACTGTGGGAGGAAGTCAGAGTATCCGGAGAGAACCCATGCAAGCCATGCAGGCCAGATGGTTGATTTGAACTCAGGACCTTCTTCTTGTGAGGCAACAGTGCTAAGCAGCGCACCACCGAGCTGTCAATGATTATTTACAACAAGTACACAATAACAAGGAAAGATATAGATAGATATAGATTTTATATATATTTTTTTTTTCTTTTTTTTTTTGTCGATATACAATAATGATAGCATACACGTGGTGTGTGTAGGCTTTTCTGCCTCTTATAACCTCAGTGATTTTCTTTTGGTTTGAAATCTCATGTGATCTTGTGGTATCGTGTCCAGGCAACTAACCACTCCTGCAAGACTGTATCATGTCATTTCAACAAGATCTTATATGATTCACCATATAAACATAAAATTATTTTTGATCAAATTTAGTGCCATCAGCGTTAATCTCGCTAAAATGACGTTAACGCCATAACTGCATTAACGTGGCAAGCTAACCGCGGTAACATGTTGACGCAGTGCAGCCCCACGCACGGGGCGATCCGCGGTAACTTGTTAACGGAGATTTGCCGCGTTAATGCAGTTATGGCGTTAACGTCATTTTAGCAAGATTAACGCTGACAGCACTAATTAAATTACAATTTATACTCTTCTAAGTGTAACAACCACCCAAATTCACTTTTTTGAGTGTTTGGCTAAAGAGGCTAAAACCTCAATCTTCAGCTGGTCAACCCTGTGATGTTTCAGTGTCCACAGCAGTATATATTCCTAGCAGCTAATTTCAATTAAAAGGCCTAATATTTTTTAACTTGATAAACATTAGCAATCCTAGCACCAGCATCCTTCAATCCTTGCATGCCTTTACTGAATATGGTTAGACAGTACCGGTGAAATAGTCAATACACGGAACAAAAGTCTTAGTCCCTGGCTACATTCGATACCAATATTATTCCCAAGTATTAGCCATTGTACCCAAATTGTATCAGATGATAGCAGACAAGTTTTGAAATTGTTACAAAGAAGTACAAAAAATTGCTAGAACATTGCATAAATGGGAAGAGCAGGATCAAGCATGTTTTTGAAACTTGATCCGTTCTACTAGTAAGGCTGTTAAACCCTCTTTCGTTGTGTGTGTGACTTTTTTAAAACATCTTAATGAAAGTGCAATATTAAATTATTGGAGCTCAGCTTGCATTTGCACAATCTTTGTTAAATCTGACAGTTGGTATTAAAAAGGTTTGTTGCTGCCTTCATCACCTTAAAAAAACAAAATAGTTAACTGGCCACCTACTGCAGTAATTCTGCAGTAACGTGGATGGAGAGTTTTCTGCTATCATTTTAATCAAAGAGTACCACCAGCGAGACAAAAACCCATTCATCATGTGGGAGTGTGAATTGCAGCTGGAGTCTTCAAATTATTACGTTCTTTGCCCACCTATGGGTTTTCACATCTGTGTCGCATTACAATGCTTTATGTAAAATATGTCTTAGAAAAGAGGTTTGTTGTTATTGATTCTTCTGTAGACTGAGCTGAGCAAGCAACTTCCTCGCATAGGCAGTGTCTGCCAACCAGTTTCTACCGTTGGCAACTTAGTTTGGATTCAGCTGAAGCAATTTTTTTTTCTTCAGGAAAACAGAGGACTAACAACTGTATGTCTGACTGATTCCTTATGTGTATCCTCAGAAGAACCAGGAAAGCTAACAAGGAAGAGACATGACATCAAGTCAGACACAGCTGTTAATATTTGCTGAGCCACTTACAGTTAAAATATCACTCAGTTTGATGCCTCAGTACTTTGCCACAGACAATGTCAGAGAATTAAACAAATATAGCACTAGCTACAAACACAAGAATCAAAGTTTCACATAAAAGGAAAGAGAAAGGATATAAATGAATGTCTGTCCAGAAAAGCAGATGTAGGAAACAAAAGCAGCCATTGTTTGGTCTGGAGATGCCTCAGATGTTTCTAGGCCAGGGGCCCAGACTGTGCAGCTTACCTGTGCTTTGTGGCTCTGCAAGTGAATGGGATGAAAACAGAGCTGTCAGGCAGTACAAAAATATTATCATTTCTTAACATAACATATCTGCTCTGTAACTGGCAGAAGTCTCAGTCATATGATGGGGAACAATAATCAGCATTGCTGGCCTTGTATGAGCTGGGCTTCAGGCCGCCTGCCAAGAGGACACCACCTTGGAGTTAAGGAAGTGAGGATGTGCCTTGGCCTGCCTCTGTCATCCAGTTAAAGGTTTTACAAGGGTGGCTAGCCAGGAGAGGAGTGCCTGGGATAGTTATTGCAGTGCCACTTGAGCGGAGGAAGTATAAAGTTTTTTATTACTTCTGCCACTCAGAGCATTGTGTATTTTATGTATCGAAAAACATTCATATTTAACTTCATACAACTTGTGTAGTGCTTTGATTTATATGCAAATTAATTATGTGCATGCTCTTTTGTACAAATATGAACATGATACTGACCTCATTAACAAATTTTGTTGAGGTCAAATTTAGCTTTAGATTGCCAAAAAAAAAAGTACTGTAACTCAGTTTTAAAAACCAACCCCAGAGATTCATCACTTTCCGTTTATATCGCAAAAGGGATGAGTTTATGGTCTGAAACACAGCTTTGGTTCTTGAGCAGCTCAGGTTGAGCGGTTTGGAGACAAAGTTAGAGAGTGAGACATTTAGAACATGTGTCAAGGAGAGAGACTGAATATATTACACACATAGGATGTTGAAGATGGAGCTGCCGGGCAGGAAGAAATGAGAGGGACCTGAAGGAAGTTCATGGATGTAGTGAAGGGCATGCACTACATCAGGCATGCAGCTGGTTGGTGTGACAGAGGAGGATGCAAGTGATAGGGTGAGATGCAAGCAGATCTCTAAAGGAAGCAGTCGAAAAAAGAGGAAGAGGATTTTGGCTTTAGACTGACTGGCTTTGACATGGTTCTTGTTAGTGATTACCTGTGACTTGACTTGGAAAGTGTCTAAATCAACCTGGGATTTAATTTTTGAGTTCTTGATCTTCACTTAAGACCAAAGTTCAAATTCCAGACTCGCCTCTCTCCACTTTGGTCTTGACCACAATAAAAAGATGGGTAATACCCACTGTGACATCATCCACTGGTTAGTGAAGTCCTGTTTGAAGTGTCAAGTTGAGTGATTTGGCTGTCACCATTTGGATGTTTTGAAAAGCGATCAGATGAGCGAAGAACCGATTTGACTGAGAAATCGGGGGACACTGGTCGTTTGCAGGCTAGTGTCTTGTTTGACTCTAAATGGGAACTATAATTTAAAAAGTGAACATCATGTTGCATTCAGTAAGACTTCAAACAAGCAACTAAGGGCACAAACTCTCGAGGAAAGTGTTTTCTGTTTACTGAACCAACACCAGCTTTTCCATGTGCCTTCTTTATTCTGTGTTTCGTATATGTGCCCACCATAATGACAAGTAGCAACTTGTTTATAAAGACATTTAATATTCTTAAAACGTAAAAAAAAATGTATGCCTTGTGTTTGTTTTGCGATGAAGCCAGTGGAGCCAAATGTCTGTTCAAACTATTCTATTCTTGTTTGTAATGGATGACTTTTTTCTTTGGGCCTGCCGCTCTGGGATTCTTCTTGTCTGTTAACAAGTGTATTCCTTTTATAACAGATGTATATGTTGAGTTTATGATCTCAAAACTGTATTTCTCCATTTACAGTGATGAATTACGGAAAGAGGCGCGACAGTTGAAGAAAGAACTGCAGGCCATAAAGCAAAGAAAAGAAGAAAGTTCAAAACCTGCAAAAGATGAAGTCAAGGAGGGTATGTGTGCAAATGTTTAATCCCCTACATGCACTCTTAAGTGTCCTGGTGTAACCCATTATATTTAAAATTTATTGGTGGCAGATGATATAGTGGGTGTATATTATATGTATATAATATATATTTATAGGTTTAGGGTTTTTTTTAATGATCTTTAAAAGTAGATCTAAGTGTGAAGTAAGTCTCTAGGAGGGTGGTCTGTGCTACATTCTCTGCTAATGGACACTGAGACAGGCAACCCTCTGATTTTGTCAATTAGTTGCAGACGTCTATTTCCCCCCCACCTAAACGGCCTGCATTTTTGTGTTGAAGCTTTCTGAAAATTGCATGGGTAAAAATTGTTGAGTGGCCACCATGGTTGCACATCAAACCCAATGTGTTTGTTAGTTTGCAGCTTTGGCCCAACTAAATTCTGTACAAATCTGCCCCCAAATCTCCTCTGGTCTTCACCACACTCCAGTCTGTCATAATGCTGTCAATCACTGGATTTTTGCTGACGCTGAAACGCATTTTTGAGAATTACAAAAACCACTCAGACACAGAGGTTAGCCTGAGGTTGTGTGTGTTGTTGTGCAACAAAACAAAGTGGTTTACAGGGGGTGTCTGCAGGGAGCAGCCTAAGTGTGGGATTACCACCAGCCAAAATTTACAAAAGTCCACGAAGAGCTCTTGTTGCTCAAACATTGTTTTTGTCTCCACAAACACTGATGGAGTCATGCTTTTAAGTAGAGACACAGACCCTAATGTTTATTTGCTGCCAATTGGCGGCATGATTTTAGATTAAAGAGGACAAGATGCAGTCACTATGTTGTACTCCAATACTATCATTAACTACAATTCTTTTGCTCCCTCTAAATTTGTGTTGCTCTCAATTTAATCTCTATTCTAACACTCACTAAAAAATCCACTTATTGATTCAGGTGTTGAGACAGTAGCAGCCTTGCATTGTTATACCTAATGGCGAGTAGCCTAAGCTCCTCTATTATCTTACAAGGTATTTAAATTCAGCCAGGGGCCTTTGTTTTGTTCTTTCCTGTCAGCTTAGCCAGAGGCAGGGGTTTCTTTTAAAGAGTTCCTCGTTACATTTTTGTGTTGGAAACAAAAGTTAATTCCATTAAATGGAATGGATAGATGTCATGGGCCAATGGCCGCTGCAGGGGAGACGGATGTCTGCTTAAATGCAGTAAATCTTGTAACTCCACTCAGCCACAGACGAGCACTGTGGTGAGGTTTTTGTTTTATCTCATCTCACTGGAGAAGCTGTGCAGCAATAAGGGCTACGCACACACACACACACACACACACACACACACACACACACACACACACACACACACACACACACACACACACACACACACACACACACACACAGAGACAATGCCATCCCTTTAAGCTAAAAATTTTCTCCTGATTCTGCTTTGACCACTTTGTGAAGGTCAGCGTCTGGTGCCATTCGCTCACATGTCTCTTTAATTGGTCAGTGCTTACTCAGTGACCACATGATGCTTGTTTGAATTATTTTGCATCTGTAACAAATCATCGGGGGGTTGTCATATAATCCACTAGATATGTTCTTGGTAAATTATGTCATCTGAGATATGGCAAAACAGGAAAGTCATGATGGCATCTCCAAATTCCCATTTTCTGCAGCTGACAGTGGAAAGTCCTAGAGATGATCAGTTTACTATCACTTACAAGGCAGTTAAGATTATCAAAGATTTTTCTACTGCAAGTAATTGAATACTTGAAATAACATAAAATAAATGTAATAATAATAATAATAATAATAATAGTAATTTATTGTGCCTGCACTAAAATATTGTTAAATGCATATTCTTCAGCCTGTAATATACCATCAGTGTGTATATGATTCTTGATCTGCATGCCTGCCTGATGTCATTCTGTGTCCATTCATTATCCTCACTCACCGCTGTGCCTGGCATTAAACTTGATTGGCCTGAAATGCAAACCGTCTCTTCAGAATTCACCTTTAACACACAGTTTAGTTCATCACAATCATCACTTCAGTTTTCTCTTCAGCTTTCACAGAAATTATAGCATGTTCCTGCAGTCTGGATTTCTCTTTCTTGGCATGACCACTGGGTACCAGAGCCAAAAATAAGAGAGGCATTCTGAAACTACTGTCCATTCAAAACCCTCTAAAATGATGTGGCAGCATACTTTATCCCACTTAGATATTATACAGGTCTGCGTGTGTATTCCTGGCGTTGTATTACACTGGTGCCTTGTCAGTCATGTTGTTCATTTTTAGGACATGTATCAATTGAATGCTATATGAAATGCCAAATACTGTGATTGAAATTATTATTTTAACTGCTCAGCAGATCAACTGGGAGTCTTAGACCAGCTTGATTGTTTTTACAAAAAACATCTTTGGTATTTTCATCCACTTTAAACCCCCAAAAGCGCTGCTCAGATAAAATAAGGTAACTTATTGCCTTGTTTTTTTTTTAGTCAGAAATGTTCCTAATTTGATAGCATGCGATCAAATTATGACACCCAGGAAGCAAGTACAAGTACAACTTGGTGACCAGAGGACACAGAAAAATAATAACATTTAGTGACAACGGGCAACATAACCACTAGAAACATTATGTAGCCACTTAAAAATTTCTCTGCTTTGAGGCAAGCGATTGAACCTACTGCCAATTAGAGGGTTACCTAGGCAACTCGAGACAAAAATGTTTGCTAGCAACCAGCAGGTACAGAGCAATGCAAGTCAGGGAATTGAATCTGAATTGCCAACGACTCTGAAACATGCCAGTAGGGGACATATGATAGAGTAGTATAAATTAGAGCGTTACCTAGACAACAGGAGCCTGGGATGTCCACTAGTTACCAATCATCAGCTACAAAGTGATGCAAGTAAATCACAACCACATCACTTCTTGCATGGACTCTTAATGATGGAGTCCCTTTAGTTTTCATAATGTCTTGCTTATTTTGTTTATGAATTACAAAAGGCAGTATATCACTGAATTGTGGTTACTTTAGGAAGGCATGTGTCATGCATCTATACAACAGTAACACAAAGCCATCTAAAAATTCATTTCAGGGAGGTTGTTTTGTGTTTCTTTTTAAACAATCAGCAGAGCAGCTTTGAAGTTTACACAGTTTACTCAGTTTAACTACCTTTATTTATTACTTCTTATTGTGCCACTTTGACTTTGTTAAAAACTCCTGATTGTTTAACAGAGAATGGGGAAAACTTTATCCTGTGAAAGGGGCGTTTGTCGTCCACAACACACCTCGGTTGCTGTAACAGCAGCTTGATTTGTAGCTCTCTAGATCCCAGGTGACAGGAAAGGGGAGGAATATAATTTAAAATGTCATCAAACTCAGGGATAGTCAGTGACAACAGCTGGAGAAGGGATGTGTGTTCTTCGCGCATGACCTCAGGGCATCATCAGTCAGCATCCGGCATGTCATAGGTTGCAGCAGAGGTGACTGGGCAAGAGATGGAGGAAGATCACGTGTTTGCGTCATAAATCAAGTCAGAAAAAGGGCTGCCCCTCTAAGCAGCACAACAGACTTCAGTAATGAGACCAGTCAAGTGGGGGAAAGTCTTATACTTTGATTTTCCCCCCCCTTTTTTGTGATCTGTGTGCATTTGGTTTGGAAATTAAGTGATTTCTTATTTGGAGTTATTTGCAAAGGATCCACCAGAATTTCACTCACCAAAACTGAAGCACTCACTTCTTGAATCAGCTGTACTGTACCACGAAGCAAGTTACATTATTCAGTTCAGTTTTTGTTTGTATAGCACCAAATCACAACAACAGTTACCTCAAGGTGCTTTATATTGTAAAGTAAAGAGAGAAACATCAGACAACTCCCTTTGAGCAGTTGGCGACAGTGGGAAGGAAAAACTCCCTTTTAACAAGATAAAACCTCCGGCAGAACCAGGCCCAGGGAGGGCGATGTCTTGACATTTGGTTTGGAGCAACTCCTTCTAATTTTCTCAAAGTGCATAATGAATTATTGTTTAAAGACACACAAATAGTTTTTTTTTTCTTCTTTTTTTCTGTAGTTATAACACATTTTGTATTTGTCTTTTATTCAAACCAAGATTGACCAATGACTTACATGAAACATGACCTGTCCAGTTTGTTATTCTATTTTTTTTAATCATATCCTCCTGAGAACCAAGGAAAAGGGAATCTCCCCATTGCACTTTTTTGTGATTTCTTTCTTCTTTTACAGCTAAAAGAGCCCACCCAAACACATGCGATATCAATGGAAGGTTCCTCTATTTAGTACTTTAGGACTTAGTAGGTTACCTGAAATAAGTCAAAAGATATAGACCAAAAACAAATATCCATTACAGAGGACATAAATGAACAGCCTGGTTCTCAGGAGGATATTTAAGGGTTTCAGTTGGTATAGTCTCTAGTTAGTTGTGCATGCTTGGGTCATTTAAACAAGCTTTTCAGTAAGGTCTGGTTCATATGCCTGCCTTAAGTTCTTTGTTGTTCTGTTAGTTTAT
Organism: Neolamprologus brichardi; assembly: GCF_056152115.1. Lineage (NCBI taxonomy): Eukaryota > Metazoa > Chordata > Actinopteri > Cichliformes > Cichlidae > Neolamprologus > Neolamprologus brichardi. Next base: position 55,823,570 of record NC_142110.1, read on the forward strand.
TTTGGGAAATATGTTGTCTCATGAACTCATAAAATAGCAGCTCTCTCCTAAATGACAAGCAGGGGCCTCGTGTGTTTTCTCTGTTGCATCATTTATTTAGTGCAGCTGAATATGTCAGAGCATCCAGTCAGGAGTGGCACAGCTTGGCGAGTGAGGTGACGGTGATCTGGGGCTTGTGTCTGTGTGTGACATCACATTTTGTTGTGGAAAGAAAGTGCTCAGACAGCCAGCAGACTGTGCTCACTGTCTGCCACTCTGTGACTTCACAGACTGTACACCTGAACTCTGAGATTTACAGAGGCACATTAACTGCATGAGACACCGATGTCAGCACACTGATTGTCTCTCCTTCTATTCACGATGAGAGAATTTTTCACACATACTGCAGAGAGGACAGTTTGGTGGAAAAGTATTCCCAGCATACTGTGATTTTACCCTCCCTGTCTGTACTTTGTGACACACACAGCTCATACAGTACATCTGTTGCACTAGACGGCTACAGTCTAGTTTCCTTCCTTTTATTTGTATTAGAGATGAAACTAAGGAATATCTTCATTGTCAGTTAGTTCAGTTGGTTGTGCTCTCACTTATATTTTATGTCTGTAAATTAGACAAAACATAGCAAAATAAAAATATTTATATTTAAGAAGCTTTATTAAGTGGGTTTTTTTTTCACTTCATGGGTTTTGTCCAGCTAGTGATGTGAAACAGAAAAAAGCAAAAAAGAATGAATCAACAACATGATTAATCCTCTTCTTTTCAGTGCAGCTTTATTTCCACATTAGAGATCGGCGATGATTAGCTAAGGAATCTCCGACTCCTGCAAGTCAAGCTCCACATACGTTATAATTTAGTAGGGGTGGGGGGAAAAATCGATACTGTGTAGTATCGTGATATTTTGTTTGCTAATAATGTATCGATACAGGGACAGCAGAAATCAATATTTTGTTACAAACAATTTTTTCGTGGACTGGAACATGCTCTGACTTCAGAGCATGTTGATCCTTTTTCTGAGCAAGAATCCTGACATTCCTTCACTGTCCAAATGTGTTTAACTTTTTTTTTGGCAGCAATAAACATGACAGTTTACTTATTTTAAGTTAAGACATGTTTTTATTATTAAGTTTAAAACTTTTTTATTTAATGTAAAATTATATTTTGTTTTAATTTACTTTCAAATTCTTCAGTTGCTGAATGGGCTGCATAGTTTTCATAAATTGCATAGTTCAGAATAGCTATAATTGTACCAGATGGTTGCATTCAGTTAAGTTGGACTATACTGTAATACAAACCGTTCAGTTTGTCAACAATAAAACTGAAATGAGAGAAAGACTGAGTGTGAGACTTTGATATTAGATAAAATGAATATTGATAAAGTTTACCTTTATGTACAGAATTTGAATATCGCAAAATATTTTAAAAAATTGCAATAATATCGTATCGTGCGTTAAGTATTGTGATAATATCGTATCATGAGTTGTATGGTGATTCCCACCTCTATAATTTAGTCTAGTATATTTTGAAGTAGCCTAACAGTTGTATCAGTTTCTGTATGTAGTCAACAAAGGCTGTTAAGTACAGTCAGTGCAGTATTTTGACATTTATTCAACATTTTGACGTTTATAGTTTCATTATCAACTGGAGGATATGCTAATAATAAAACAATAAAATAATTAGTCTCTTTTTCTTATTTGAATTCAAAAGTTTAAAAAGAGCTTTTGATCTTCAAATAAACTGCTTAATTTAAAAAATAATTTTAAAATGTACTCCTGTTCAGTCCTTTCAAACAGGTTCAGACACTTGGAGATGGTGCAAACCACTATTTTCCTTACATTTGTCACCTTCTATAATCATTTAAAAAAATAATAATAATAATAGATTTTTTTAATTCCTTGATAATATTTCAGTAGGACCAGTTAAGTGACCTTCACTACTCTCAAATCAGCTGAATATGATTCACACTTGCTCTAATCTGTGCTAAAATTTAACTGACTCGGTTAAATCTTAAGGCTCGTTACGTATGTCATCTTTGATCAGGAAAAAAATGAGGGATGATTATTTTATTCCTTCTTTGTGATGGTGAGCAATAGCATGGATACGTACAGAGCATGACAGTCTGAGGTGGACGGACTATCTTTTCAGTTTTCTGGCAATTATGGTCATGGAGCATGTACAGCAGCATCTGTGAAGGCTTTTCCTTTTATGTTTTCTTGCTGCTCTTGTTCTGTTTTTTTGGGGGGGGGTTTACCTGTCATTTGTTAAGTAGCAGTTAATTACACTTAAAACTGAACATCCAAAAATAAATATTTATTCATTTATTTTAAATCTGATAAAACATCCCTGAATTCTGTTCAGTTTAGGAACAGTTTCACAAGTCGTCAAAAAGACGAAACCAAAGACAAAGACTATTATTAAAAACCTCTCCAGTTATCTTTGCATGAACCAGTTTGAATTTTAGACCATCCAAATAATGTAATTTTGTAAAAGTTAAAACTTCTTGGCCGGCTTTCATTCTGGCTCCCTCAGGCCAGAGAGTCGCTCATCCAAACAAGCTCAAACTTGGCAGTGCACTTAACTCATTTCCTTGGCAACACAGCCTGCAAGCTTGAAGTGGTTGGATAAACAGTTGTTGAGATAGGTAAAGAACAGTTGGAAGTACGGACATGCAGAGATTTCTCAAGTTGTTAGTTAAGATTTGTCTGATTTCTTGCTTTGCTGCTATAACAGCTGTCTACTTTGTCTCTTTTGACTCTCTAAAGTGGAGAAAAAGCCAACCAGTGAAGCTGTGGCTGAGTACTTGGAGGGAAGAAAGAAATATGAAGGGCTCAAGAACCGAAAACTGAAAAAAGGCTCAAGCAGAGAGGAACAGGCAAGAGGGCACAATATGTTGCACTAAATTACTGAAATTGAAATTGACTGTAAATTCTGTAGTTTTTAATGTGTGTTTTAATGATGTCTGATCTTTACGGTAGACGCTGGCCCTGCTCAACAGCTTCAAGTCCAAGCTGTCATCGGCCATCACTGAGGGTCCACAGGAGGACGTGGAGGAGCTGGCAGAGGATGATGACAAAGGATGGTCAGTGAGCTTGACACTATTCGAGATAAATAAGCGGGATATTTTCATTTTCTTCTTTCATGGTCATCTTTTAGGAAAGAATCCAGACATTGTTCATTTATTTCAATTTATGCAACTGAATAAAGCAAAGTCAAGCATGATCATGAGCAGTGTTGGGTAAGTTACTTTAAATGAGTAACTTAGTTACATTACTAGTTTCTTCTATCAAAAGTAACTCAGTTACTTCAAGTTACTCGTTACTTTCAAAGTAACGAGTTACTAGGGAAAGTAACTTTGGTTTTACTCAGAATTCTCTTGTTAATGTGTTGCTTCCATAACTTTGCCAGTCTTCTAGCTTGCTTACTTGCCACAAGTGCGCTGTGCCACCTACCAATAGAAAAAATAATAATAATGTGCATATTTCCACGAGAGAAATCCCACGCCTGGACCGTCATTGACTGCTGCCATGATTCTAGCCTACGTCACAGCGTCATGTGCGCCTTTTACATCCAACACAAAAACTGCAGTCATGGTGCTTTGATTGTACTCAGAACTCTGAAATTCTGCCTTCTGAGTAGGGCGATGTAGGTAACACCAGACTGCAGATGAGCTGCATACAGGGCTGGTTTGGGACAAAAAATTGGCCCGGGCGTTTTGACTAGAGACTGGCCCGCCATTATAGGAAAAATCATAAAGCCTTTGAATGAAAACAAACGCTGTTGTGACAGTGATGTACACTGTTCTGATGGTATATATGTATCAATCTATCAATCGTTTGTTGTAAGATTCAGATAATTATTTTTTAAAAGCGAGACATTTTAAATGAGAATAAGAAAGAAAAGTATTTCTTTGTGCCCCCCTCTCCCTGTTAATGCCCAACCTGCCCCCCTGGCAACACTTTGCTAGATCCGCACCTGCACAGTTACCAGCTGTCAGCTACCTAAAAAAGGATCCTGGTGTTATCTGTCTCTCAGAAACAGTTCATAACTTCCCTTCAACTCATTCATGTCACCTAAAAGGTAAACCTGTTTCTCCATAACCTGTTCAGCTCTGATGATTCAGTAAGGACATCTCCTGGTTTCATCTGCATGTTTCCCTCTCACCAGATAACCAAACCGACATCATGACCAGCAGCTTTTTTGCAGCTGTGGCTCCAGCAAACATCAGCTGATAGTAGAAATTAATATTAAATAAATTCTAACAACAGCTGATCAAGCTTAAACGTGCTGCTGTTGTTTAACGCGACATCGGCTGGTTTCCTCTTTCTGGCGCAAAGTGGGCGCTAAACAAACAAGAGAGCCGATCAGCTGATCATTGATCAGTTTTCATGATTGAAGTAGAAACAGGAGAGGGAGGGGGAGAATGAAAGAAGAAGAGTCAGCTGTGCAGCAAAGACACAGAATAACTCCAGCTTTGTGCCTTTTTTATTGTAGCTGAATTACGGGACAAACTGTTCCTTTTCACCTCAATAAGAAACACGTAATATTTTCTCTGAATACCAGACGGGATGGTTGACAACTCTAATAACTTATGAACAAAATAAAGTTTAACATCGTTAACATCATAGCACCCACCCAGTTGTATAGAAACTCCATCATGCTAGCTAGTACGCAGTACGGAAAAGTCAGAATAACGAAAATAAACTCCACCTAAACTTGGTTTATATCTGACCCAGATAGACTGCAGGTCATAACTTCTTACCTGAAGTTCAGTTCACCTGACACCGGCGGCCGCCTCAGGTCTCTGCTCCTCCTGCGTCCCCTTTCCCTCCTCCACCTGCTGCCTCCACCACTTGCTAATGTTACTGAATCGGTGGAAGCTCCACGATAGCCACCACACGAAGTAACGAGTAACGACCCTATCTAAATCCCAGTAACGACTAACGCGTTCCTGATTTTGGCATAATAACTAGTTACCGTGCTCGTTACCACAATAATAACGTAGTTACTGTCCCATCACAGTCCCAACACTGATCATGAGCCTATCCCACCTGTCTTAGGGTGAGAGGCAGGATACACCCTGGACAGGTTGCCAGTCTGTCACAGGGCTACCATTCGCACTCACATTTACTCCCGCATTGGGCAATTTAGTGTTTCCAATTAACCTAACCCCACTAACTGCATGTTTTTGGACTGTGAGAGGAAGCTGAAGTACCTGGAGAGAACCCACACAAACACGAGGAGAACATGCAAACTCCACACAGAAGGACCCTGGCCTGACATAATTATGTTAAAAATGACTATTTAGTTCTTTAAAATTTGAAGACATTTAAAAGATTAAATGGAAGACGGTTAAATTTTCATTTAAGTGTTGCTTTTGGTTATTTTTTAGTTAAAACTTGCTGATTATAGTGTTATACTCATAGACAGTAATAAAGACATAACCACTATGATGTCACCCACTGGTGTCTGGATTCCCATTTTTGAAGTTTCGAGATTACCGTTTTCCGCCATCAGCATCTTGGTTGCAAGAAAACTGATGTAACAAGAAGAGGTGGGTCTGAGTGTAAAACCACTGACTCATCGGCAGATGGTTTGTGACTGACAAGTTGTTAGTCAATGAGCAAAACATGGTATGAGCAAAAAGGTCAACAAAGAAAGCCTTGTCTTCCCCCCCCTCAACAACCCCCCCGCCCACCCCCATAGCTTTCTATGGAGGGAAAAGGCTCGGGCTGGACGTTTGTTTGCAACCCCAGCTATCGCCATCTGGTGGCTTTAAGACAGAATGCAGTTTTTAAGGCACTTCTGCAGTGGCTTCATTTTTCTGACAGGGAATCTTTGTCCATGTTTTTTGTTTTCTCTGGTTAGACTACTTTAATACATGAACAAACTTACTAGTCCAACTGTTAACAGAAGTGCTGATTCTATATAACTCCCCAAGAAAAGTACCACATCGTTGGTCTATAACTTAAATTCATTGTTCACTGCAGTCAATAATAGTAGAAACTCTGAGCAGTACGTGAGCACATCAGTCCTCCCAGAGCCCAAGAAGCAGTCCGGGACACACACCATTTTGTGGACAGTGACGTTTAAGCATGACAGGCTAACTAGAAAAAAGTTGTTTTATTATTTCATTCATATTATGATGACTATCGCTAAAAGACAACATAATATCAGGAGCAACAAACATGAGACAATGGAAAAAAAATCCTTCCTTGTACAGATGAACCTGAACTCTATAAGATCTAAAGCTCACTCCAAGTTCTGATAAATGTGTGTGAAAGTTCAGGTTGTGTGCTTGTGTATGTGTGTCACGTTGGGATTTCAAGCCACAGCCACCAGATTGGCCATCAGGAAATCAGGCCTGACTGTGTGTTTTCCTCTCATATTCTGTTTTTCACCAAAGATCTCAAAGTCTAACTGCACAGAGTGAGGGTTTGAAATGAATACCATGTGTTTGAACGTGAGCAAAGTGTCTGTGTGCAAGAGATTTAGAATAACAAAATCTGTAGTTCCTATTAGTCTCCAGAAGCCCCCTTGAAGTTCAGTCTGTGTGTGCGTTTGTGTGTCAGCGTGCATATGTGGGGGCCCTAATGAATTTGAGAGAAGCCTTGGCTGGCGTTTGGAGCCTCTCCCGGCTGTAGACACCTCACGGTGTTGCCCCTGCCAGGTATGGTGAGAAGGGAGGGACGGGGCAGTAGCATAGCAGTCCTAGAAAAACACCAGTGGGGAAGTCTGTGCCACTCTAGGAGTACTGCGAACAGAATGTGGGTTACAACAGGTCAGACATTGGAAGTCAAGTCTGGGCCAGAGGAGGTAAACTATTCCATCTGTGTCTGTGTCTCCAAATTCTGACTCTCCCTCTACAGCCCCTTCCTCCCCCAACTCCTTCTGCTTTGCTAACACACAACCTCAGAGCCCACTCTCTCAAAGCAAAGAGCCCTCCATTGCTTTCACCATTCCTCCATATTCAGTAAATCCCACCCCCTGCTTGAGTAAAAAGAATGCAAGACAAATAAATAGAGGAAAAGCTTCTGTAGACTCACATTATGGCAGCACAGCGGTTTTGATAAGCCCCGAATGCTGCCTTTCCACATCATGTTTCAGAGCTGGATGACTCTGAGGCTGTATGACCGGCAGACTGTCATCACAGAGACTGCTAGACAAATTATCAGAGGCGGCATGCTCACGCAGCAGGAGTCCTCAGGGCCTGCCAGAGTCTAACCGTGACATTCTAGATGAGCTGTCACAACTCCTGCCGATTTCAAATGAACACAGGAGAAAATCCAGATCGCACCAACATACTAAAACACCCTAACCGCACAGACACGTAGAAGAGGTCATGCACGCTAGAACAACCCTTGTTTAAGTTTACAGCATGGAGTTTTGTTTTTTAATACAGGCATGTGGAAACACACTGAAACAATCTGTTGATCGTGAACTTTGAAGGATACATTTTAAGATTTTCTTATTTTAGGTATAAACAAAACTACCTTTGCATTTCCATCTGGTGCTCTGGTTTCATACGACAAGCATAGCATGAGCTGATTGTAAATAGAATTTGGGTGCCACAATTGTTCCACCATGTAATGTTGGTTGGTATTTTTCATCGAAGGATTGACTCAAATGATGCACATAATATGTGTACCAGCTCAAGTTTGGGTTTTCATACATGAATTCAGTATATTTCCCTAATTAAATCTCAAGTTTTAAACCAGTTTTTGACAGATTTCTAAAAGTTGTGTCGTCTTCTTTTTATGACAGGTTATCTAATAGATTTTTTAAAAAATTAAATAAAGCACTATACTTTTAAAAAAATTGCCTTATAGGAAAGGGTTTTTTTTTTAAAGAAACAAATAACATAACATAACTTAAGATACATTTAAACCCAAGTTGTAGTCTAATCACAAAATGGTGTGTGTGTGGTTTATATTTTACTTTCCCTTCCCCCAATTCCAGTACCAGCACCAGGGGGGAGATGGGGGGTAATAATTTATACAGGTATCTGAGTATCACACAACCAGTTCTGAACCAGTTACAGTGTAAAGCCACATTTGCAGCAACCCGTGAGGCCATAATTAGGCACAAGTTAACATGCGAAGTGATGCTTAAAATGCTTAAAACATTGTAATGATGTACACTTGTGTGAATTCAGGTTCACAACAACAATTAAGCCAGTCATTTTAGAACTACCAGTTATCCTAAAGGTTAACTGCTGGACAAAGCTGGAGTACCTGGGGATGTTGGAGACCATGAAACTCCACAGATAAAGGCCCAAAGCTTACCAGCAGGTTAAAAATGCAAACCTTGCTGCGAGGGAACTGTGCCATTCACTGCCATTGCAGCTATGCTGCAAAACTAACTGGAACCATTACTGATTAAGATAAAAAATGTAGAGTGATTACATTTTTGCATTTTGAAAAAAAAGACTTGAAGCTGGGAAAATTACTTCTCAGCTCAGGAAATGAGGCTAAGAAGAATGTGAATGCAAGTTAACCATGATTATTATGTCAGTTCTTTGTGTTAGAGTGCTAATGTGTGGCTCTGTGGAAAAACTGTAGCAAAGTTAGAGGACCACCAGAGTCACTAGGGTTAAGCCCCCTTGGACTTCACCTTGGTATTTTTTTTGTTGGGAAATGCTCTCCTTCTTTTATCTGTTTTTTTAGAAAGCCACAGTGAGGGTAAGCCACACTAGGTAAATAAACACAATACTATAGGCTTAATTTAAAAAAACACTGGTGATTTTAGAGCATCTATTTAAGTCATTTTAGCTACTGTTTAAAGAACACTATTATATTGACAAATTAGACTCTTAGTCTTGATTTAACATTTCAACTGGGTCTGTCAGTGCGCCCCAGGGCGGCTGTGGCTACAGTGTAGCTTGCCATCACCAGTGTGTGAATGGGTGGATGATTGTGTATAGTGTAAAGTGCTTTGGGGTCCTTAGGACCAAGTAAAGCGCTATACAAATACAGACCATTTACCATAAAGGTTCATTAAGTAATCTTTTCAGATTATTAAATAGATAAAATAATGTTGTAGTTTCAAAATATACGTTGATTAGTGTGTAATCATCTGCCAGAGAGCTCGATTTTGGTTTCATCTGACCAAAGGACGATTGATGGTCAACAGTTTGCACCTTTTCAACCAGCTTCTTGATCTTGTAATCCATTCCAGTCTTGTGTAGGTCTACAGACTTGTTCCTGCCACCCTCTTTGGTTTTCCCCAATGGTGATGTTTTATAGGCTTTTCTATTCTACTCAAAGATCATTCACCCATTCAAACACATTCATACAAGCACTATGTTATATGCCTAAATGCTTTCTATTTAATATTCACACGTTTTCACACTCCAATGATCACATTGGAGTGCAACTAAAGGTTCAGTATCTTGCCCGAAGGACTGAACCGCCAACCTTCATATTGGTAGATGACCTCTGTCTACCTCCTGAGCTACAGCCACCTATCAGGAGTATCTGTAATTGATTCTTTCCCACACAGCCACAGAGCCGATCTGCAGGAGCCCAAGTTCTAGCTGGATTGTATGGCATCGAGTAGTTATTTCACTCAATGAAATGTAAATCCATTTATAATTTTTATGTAATATTTTTTTCTGGATTTTTGATTTATATCCTGTCTCTTTCCATTAAAATGAAGCAAACATAAAAATTAAAGACTGTTAATTTCTTTGTGTGAGCAAACTTATGAATTCAGCAGGAGATCAAATAGTTATTTTCCCCTGCTTCAACTAATTATTGGGTTTGTTGTTATGAAACTTCTCAAAGCAAAGGAGATACTGGCCTCTAGGCAACAGCTCCACAGAGCAGTGATTTAGTGGATCCTGTCCTGCTGTTCTTTGAACTCTCTCCACCTCTCTTTGTCTGATTTAGGATGGCCCATGTTCTGCAGTTTGATGAGCAAAGCAGAAAAGTCAAGGATGCCAACATGCAGGATGAGGACACCTTTGAGATCTATGACCCACGCAACCCCGTTAACAAACGCAGGAGAGAGGAGAGCAAGAAGATCCTTAAAGAAAAGAAGGCCAAGAGGTGAGGTCACAAGGTCATAGGTCGTGCCGAAGCCATGTGACTAAAACCAAAACTGGTCGTACAGCATCCTGGCAGTCTACCTTTTCATTGCTTCAAACCCGGCTTTGTTAAACCTTTTCCTGGTGCGAACATTACAAATGAGAATGCTGAGCTGAAAACATGATGTCCCCGTTTTCTGTGAGGAAACGGCTTCTTCACAGCTTCACCTGAACTCATCAGGAGGAAAAAAATAGTGAACCTTACATGTAATGTTCATTTATATGACTTTGTATTTTCTGTTTACAGTTAAATGTGAGCCTTTGTTAGAAAAATAAATACCAATCATAAACAGCCTGTAATGACTTTGTTCTGTTTGATTTTAAACAAATGTATCACTAAGGAGCCATTTTTCAGGATAAATTGATACTCTAATGCAGTTTGTGAGGCCTTTCTTGCTTACATGGAAGGGCTATAAAACCTGGTGTATGTGCCCACTCTCTTCTTTCCATCTGGCATCAACTATTTGTGTTTGGACAGCTCATCCATCCTCTGCTTGCACTGGTGCTATGGCTGACTTCCACATTCAAGTGTTTCTTCAGATTTAGTTTGAACAAATATGCAAGTAAATCTCTTGTGTGGACACCCTACTATTCACTTAGCTTTCAGCCAGTCCACCAGACCACAACAATACTTGCACAAAAAAATGCTTGCCTAATATCATTTAGGTCAGGGTATGGATACGGAAAAGCTGAGTGTCCTGTGGTTTCTGGCACAAGGATGTTGACAGGCAAGTGTGGCTTCTTTTGGCTTGACGGTGATGGTCTTTGTCATGTTACTCAAGCCTTTCCTAGATAGTTTTTGTGGTGTCTGGACCCATTATCACTTCTGGGGAACACTTGTGCAGTCAGGGAAGGTGTTTGATGGTCAGCATCAATGTGTAGGTGGGCGGTACATGTCAAATGAATGCTATGACCTTCATGAACCTCAACAGAATATAGTATTGCTATGTAAAATGTTTTAGTCAGTCAGCCTGGCTCTGGATTTAATGTTGAGGCTGAACAACGAATGCACATGCTCCAAATCAGCTATATAATATGGGTCTTTACCATTGGAATACTGCTTCATGGTTATAGCCAGTTAAAACAGCAGAAAGTACCACATTCTGTGGGTCTTTGGATATGAAAAATGAATGAAAGAATGATTCAAACCCAAGCAACAGGAAGTAACATTTCACAGGTATCCTAATATGCAAATTTCCAAATTATTAAGTATGTTTGCATGAATAAAATTCATCTATTTTGTACTGGGCATTGGTGCAGTCCCTTAGCTCATCCTCTGTCTGGAGAAAAAAACATTTTAGCTCCCTTTCCCCCTGTCTTTAAGCCAGCTTTCTTGGCAGCCCTTGCTAACAGAAGGTTGGCAAGGAGCAGGTAGAAGGAACAGCAGGTGGGAGGAGCTTCTGTGCTTACAACTAGAGCACCAAAGTGCTCTCACTTACCAATCAAAATCAAGAAGGGGTAGGTCTTAGAATATCAGCTCTCAACAGTTGCAAAGAAGAAACTGATTGTAGTTGTCACTGAGGAGCCAGTAAAACTTAACACTGAAGAAGTAGCCTAGCAATGATTACAGCGCTTGAGAGAAGCCCTCTAAAACTGAGGTCATGGGGGATTTCAGTTAAAAAATGTCTGGCTGTGGACACAGAGCCTAGAATGGACAATTGATACCACCCTTTTCCGTAAGACAAATATGAATCTACAGCTGTTAGTGGCTCAGCTTAGCTGGAACTGGAAACACTGTGCCACTAGTCTGGCACAGTCCACAGAGCAGGTGTAAAAACATCATTACACATTTAATGAACAGTTACGAGAAGTATTGATTTTCTCAGTGAACTTTCTGCTATGATTGCGTACTTCACAAAATATTAAATAGAAAAACAACTTTTTAATGCTGGGGTAAAAACCAGAGACAGCTCAGTCATCCGGACACATTTCTTTTTCATTGTCCTGCTCAGGTCATCACTGGAGCAGTCAGGGCTTGTTGAAAACAGAACTGTTCAAACACTTAACCCAAAAATGATCAGCTGCCGTGTGCGACCAGGAGCAGCACACTTTTTTTTTTAACTGGACTTGTGGGATTATGCTTAAATTTCAATATGAAACGAGACGTACAGTTAATGTTACATTAAGAGGCCAGCTCTGCCCAAGCTGCTGAAAATTTAAAACAGGTGATACAGTGGCCTGACCGACTCTGTGCTTCTGGGTCTTGCTCACGATTAAACATGCCAGTGTTAATAACTGAGATATTCTGAAATGTAACGAGAGAGTCACTTTTTTCTTGAGTACGTCATAAAACAAGCCTTGTAATACTCTCATGCTCTTTCGCTCTAATTTCTAATGGCCACACTGGCCTTGAAGACACTCCTCAGATAAATTAGTTCTTTACAAGGACTCTGCTTGCCAAGTAAATTGGTAATTTATGTTTGAAGGGAAGCCAGAGAGAAAGACGAGGTGGAGAATATTTAGCATCTCTCTGCGTCACTGCACCCAACTTCAAGTAGAAAATACCCCTCTTTTGCTCATCATGTGATTCCGGAGGAATGAGACGGGAAGGTAATGGCATTATCATGCTCTTCCACTGCCTTCTCCTTCTGCCCTTGGGTGTAAGCATTAAAAATGACAAGCTAATTCTTCTAATGTCTAAAGACATGACAAATTAAATTAAACACTCATTTTGGAACCAGGGTGTTTTGTTCTTCTCTTTCCATGTAACTTGTATTTATGACATTAAAGAAGGGATTTACCGTAAAGCCCATAAGAAAGCAAGGTTCTTTAGATTTCTAGATTGCAAAACCACTGGGGGCATCTGATCATTCCCAAAAGTCTGTATGGAGTCTTTATTACAATGACAAATCCAGAGTCAGATAAACAGCTATCTCAAGCAATGAAAAGTACAAGGAGACCTGGTCTGGCCCCCTCAGTGCCCTTATCTCAGCTTGATGGAGTCAGTCTGGGATTACATGTGGAGACAAGACAGAAGAACTGTGGCAAGTTGTCTCAGTTGCTTTCTCATATGTTGAATAGCTATGCAAGAGAACACATGTGTGTTACTGTGACCATGAGTCCTCCCTCTATAGCTAACTCCTCTGGGTGCAATGGCCAGAAGAAAAATGTAAGATCAAAGAGGAGATGGTTTGTACAGGCACAGCAGAGTGTCATTGTTAAGCTCTGGCAATTCCCAGACGTCCAAGGACAGAGCAGTGAGTTCATTTGTCTCTGCTGTCAGCTTTTTGTCTGCACCTTATTGTTGAAGGACAAATTCAAAATTTTCTCACTCTATCCTAATACAGCGCTTGCATACCCATGACTACACTGAAAGATTTGCTGGTGCTCAGACTGCTCTTCTTGTCCATACATCAGATAAAGTAATTTCACTGTCAGTGATGAAAGCTTATGTTGTATCAGGATTCTGCAGTTTAAGTTAGTTAAATTAAACATGAATCATTGAAACTTGGAATATGGGGTTTAGGAACAAATTCTTTCTTCCTCCTCAGACAAGGTTTGCTTGTGAAGGTGAAATAGTGTGATAGTAGATACCAAAATGAAATTTTATCAGATCCATGAATTTAAAAGAAAACCAGACAACAGCGCACAGTGCATTGGTTTACAATGCTCAGAAGCAAGATTGTTTTCTGAAAGTGCACAATGTTTATTTGTGTAAATTAGTGTTTTGTTAGAATAGAATGTCCTCCATCCAGGATCCTAATTACATAACAGTTATGTTATATTAACAGCCAAATGTCTCTAGCTGTTTAAACTGCAATTTAATATCTATAACCTGGTACTGTGTGATGTTAGAATAATAAGGAAAATGTTGTTTCTGCAGTAAATCAGACACTCCAATTAAACATTATAAATTATGTAATTAATACTGATGTTGTTATAAGCAGAATTTTACTGTTTGGGAAAATGTAATGAAAAGAAGGATGAGCGCAAGTAGCAACCTTTTGAGGTTGTGATATCACAGAGAATCACTTCATCAACACTTGTGAAACAGGACAGCAGGACAGCATTACCCTGTTGTTTAAATATAGTCATGTCCTCTTTTAAGCAAGAAAACAAAATGCCAGTGCCAAAATGGCTAAATTCAAGGCTTAAATAGTAATATCATAGTGCATCTATGCAAGGTAATAGACATGAGTATGACATCTGGCACAAACCTATTATACTACAGTCACACTATAGAAAACGGCGACAGGACCAAAACTGTTGTGAGCATGTGCATTGGACTTGTGATCTTGTTGCTTTTGAAATGGTTGCTTGAAAGCATGGGACTACACCTGCAACCACTTGCAGTCAGCTGCCATCCTCAAAGCAACGTATGTGCATCAGTTTGCGGTTGAACTAAGTAAAACTGGAAAGAAAGTACAGCAAATCTTTTGCAATTTTTGTTATGTTTCCAAATCTGTTACTTCATATACAGAACTTCACATGAATTATTTCCTTTCCATGTCTAGCAAAACCTCAAAGAGTTTAAATATATAGTGATTGCAGTCACTTCGAGTGAGTTTGCAGTTGTTTGGAGATAGGGCACCACCAGGCAACCTTAAGACTGAAAGTGGTCGTCCAGAGGTTGAAGGTGTTGCACGCTCAGCCTCTGGTCAGTAAGTTGTTTCATCCCAACTATTTGCCGTCAGTCACTGATAGCAAAAAATTCAACACAATCACCAAGGAATTACCAATTGTTCCTAAGAGGTTCCTGTTTTAGCTCTAGTCTAACTGAGCCATTACTGGAATTGATGCTAAAATATAAAACTATGAATCTCTTAATTATTAGCTTTAGCTGTCAACTGAAGTGGTGAACACAATAAATCAGTCAGTATATGAGCAAATTAGAAAGGATTTCTACACTACACACAGACAGTCACCAATAACTCTTTTGATGTACATATGTGCATGTGGGTATTGTTTTAAGGAAGAAAAATGTGAATTGGTATTTTAACATCTGCTGAATCAGGGCTCCTTCTCCTTTAATATGCTTTGCTTAGATTAAAGTCCTCATGTCACTGATCATATTTCACAGCTACTGTATACGATTTATTTTTCATATAGGCCAAGTCTTTCTCTTCCCTATTACAGCGCTTCCTCTCTTTTTTCCCTCTGTCTGAACACAATATTCTCAAAAAGTTCTTCTTGTGTTACACCAGACCAAAATTAGCAAGTGCTTTTGTTTTAACATACTAAGCTGATAAAGTAACACAGAGCAGTCTTTGTCTGGCAGTGTTGCTATGTTCTTTTTGTTGCTGGTATATTTATGGATCATAGTTGAGACTACTTAGACACACCTTGAAAATGACATGCCAGAGCAGAGATGCCAGCCAGTGCTGGGTGATGCAGAGAACTGCCCGGGTGTTGGGATATGAGCAATAACATATTCATTTTGCCAAATATTAAGTCCAACAAAGTCCTGCCTGTGAAATTTCCAATACCACAGCAATTGGATAGGGCTGAAAAGGAATGAATGCAATTCTCTAGAAACTGAGTGCACTGAAGGACACCAGTGTAAACAATAAATTAAGGCCAAGACTACAACTACCACCAAGGTTAAACTAAAAAAAAAAAAAACCCTCAGAAAAGCTGCGTTTTACCTCAAACTGGAACGAGTCATAGAATTGAGTTACATGGGCAGGAGTTGCTTTGTCAGATTTTATGAAATGTTTCCATTTCAGATATAAAAGTCTAAGATGAATTTATTTCATATACTGACAGAGTACAGGAATATGTAAATATACCTGTATTTTGATAAGTGCCCAGAAATGTATGGTTCACATGGACCTCAGTGTGGTTTGAAATCAGTGCAGACAAGAATTCTATCCAGTCACGGCACACATGAATCCACTGTTTAATGACTGTTTCCTCAGCTCAGCCCCAACATGTGATGCAATCTGACATATTAGAAATAATGGCGTGCATGAATGGCTTAACAGCAATGAGTACTGCATTGAGAGGCAGCCTCTAATGCACCTAAAATTGATGAGATTATACTTAATAGTTTTGATCATTTTTCTTAATGTGATTTTTACTGATATTTGAGTCAAGAATCATCCCAAGGTATTTAAACCCACTCACAATTTCAATCCTCTCACCTTTACTGAAGGTTTCTGCTCTAGCAGGTTGTTGTATTATTCAACCCAACCGTTAAACCAATCAGCATTAGATCAATTCAATAGGGAAAAATGAATTTTCCCCAACCGATTGTGAGTGGTTGCTGGTAATTGCTGTGAAATCAGTTACTATTTCCCAGTATTGGTCAGTGACCCCATGGTAAGCATTCGTTGCTAAAGAATAACATGTATACTCTGACCAACTATATGGCAGTTGTTTGCAGGAGGTTGCTTGCTACTGCCATGTGAAATTGGTTGCAAATATGTATAAAGCACTGCACCAAAAACCTTTGGGCACTAGCAGATTGAAGCGGTTGCCTGTAGTTTGTATGGAAGACACTGACTTGTTTTCCATACAAACCTGGCAACCATCAGTCCCAATAAACAAGTGGTTGCCAGAGAGTCATGGACTAAGATAAGATAAGATAAGATAAGATAAGATAAGATAAGATAAGATAAGATAAGATAACTTTATTAGTCCCACAAGGGGAGATTTCACATACACTAGTGGCTATGCCTGTGTGACTGAGGCCTGAGGTTTTTTAACTCCCACAGTCCCAGATGGATGGATGGATATTTTTTTAATTATATTTCCCTAGAAGTGGACATTGCTAAGTTTTTCAAGAAGTCTTACAAGAAGCACACAACTTATCCTCAGGCAAAGAAAAAAATGTTACAAGCTCAGACAGGTTGTCCTTCATCTATATCTCACTGTGACTTTTACAAAAATCACACAGTACTGCTGTTGTTACTTCTGACACATACTGCTCTGTTGAGTTCAGTGCTTATTTGGTTGCTGTGTTACATTACCTAAATAAAGTGTAATCACTTTTGTGCTATGGCTATGTGTAGTATGTTTTCCAACTTGTTGTATTTCTTGTTGTGGTTTCTGATGGCCAGGACACTGGAGAACAATTTAATAAAATCAGAAATTATATATTCTGATTGCCTAGGGTTAGAGTTTGGGTTGGGTTTGGAGTCATCACCAATTATGATTTAGACCTCCAAAAGTTTACAGTGGCTCACAGAACCTCATAGAATACTGCAAATCCAAATATTTCCTTCTGCAACTGAAAGTTATGATAGCTGCAGTAGTTTTATGAAAATTGTGTTATCTGCACAATTTTGTTTGTAGGTGTGACTTGTCCTTTTTTTACCATCTTAAAGACAAGAACAAGGGCTGTAATGGACTTCTGTTCTCTTATTATTACAACTTACTGATGAATCTCTTTTTCACTTAATTGAATTGCTTTCAAGCAGACCATTTCATCTTTACAGCCACTTTTTCACTGTAACGAGAGAGCGGCGAAATTACAGACACTATTAAACAGGATGACTTTTTCCTCCAGAAGACATTTTGTTACCTCATAAATTAATTACAATTACAGGCTACTAAAAGAATAGATCTTTAAAAGGTTTCACATTACTGGAGCTGTCAAACGCTTGGCGTGCCTTGACTGGATGTCCTCAACATGTCCATGTATTACAAAGAGATTCACCTTTTACTGTAGCAGTGAAGGACATGCAAAACAGAGACAGAAGCAGCATTACAATGCAACTGAATGGCCTTGTAGTTTTCTGCACTGCCTCCTCATTACCATTTGTTCTCATTAGCTTTCTCTCATTTATTAGATGTAGACAGCTGGAGCAGAAAAGGATGAATCACAACATCATTCACTCCTGATGGATTTCATAATGTCCTGAAGTGAGGATGTCCTTAAGCGTGCTGCATACAGAGTACGCAGTTCAACAGCACACACACACACACACACACACACAATTATTCAGCCCCATCCACAACCAAGCAAGGGCTCTTGGCTTTATTCCACTGGCCTAAGTGATTGGCTATTGATTGCTTAAACATATAATCCACTTACCTGCTGTCTGTCCTGCTGACAGAGGACAGTAATGTAACAAAGCCGCATCCTTTAAAGACAACCCAGCTGGTAAAACAGTACACACTGCTTTTGGAGAAAGCCAAAATTGACAGTTTATTTAGCTTTCTGAAAACAGGGAGTAGTAAAAACAGCACTATGGCACTGCTACTAGGATATCGCTTGAATCCATTTGGTAACCCTTTAAATTTTCAAAAATCTGAGTCTTCTAGCCCTGTTTTTGATTTGGTTTTGATGATGAAGAGAGAAAGATTCCAATTAAAGAATCTCTGGGAGAATTCTATAATGACAAAGATGCTGAACGCCCCACCTGTGATCCCAGTAGAGCCGGTCAAAATAGGAAAAGATGTAAGTCCGTGCAACAATGAACTTTGTTGCACTGATACATGCAAGTTAGAGTTTATGTCACTTTCAGCTATGTGGTGGTATTATTGTAGTAAAATTGTATATATTTATATTTATATTTGATCTACTTTCTATAACTTCCACTAACATGGCATTTTTTGTTTTTTCAGCGGAATAAGCTAGAGATTATCTTATTGCCACTCCAGATTGAAACATTAGACTATGTGCAGTTCTGTGAAAGGCTAAGTACACACTTACTGTTTCCAAATTAATTAAAAGCTGCTGCTTATGAAATACCCTTGAATAACTGATTTTCAGCATGTATAATAGCATCTGCTATAAAAGCAGATGTTTTGGCAGTTTGCTGCCTTGGAGCATTCAGATGCATGATAACACAACGCAACAATCTTCCCAGGAGTGGACAGTTCAACACAAAGTCAAACCATGCAATGTTCAGAAAAATTGCAACCCAAAAGCTACATTCAGACTCTACAGGCCTCAGTTAGCATGTTGAACATTGAAATTCATTACAGTACAATTACAAAATAGACTGAACAACTATGGTTTACTAACAGATGACCTCTTCTAAAAAAGAAGGTAGCACAGCTGAATGAATCACATGCCTTCTGGAATAATGGACAGATGAAACTGAAGCAGAGACCTTTGACCATAATGCATATCACCGCATTTGGTGAAAAACAAACACAGCATATGTATACAAATACCTCATACCTAATGTAATGCACAGTGGAGAAAGGGTAATGAGTTAGGTTTTTTTTTTTTGCAGCCACATGACCTGGGCATCTTGCAGTCATTGAGTCCATCATGAGCTCCTCTGTATACCAAAGCATTCTGGAGTCAAATGTGAGGGCACCTACCTGACAGCTAAAGCTGGGTTAAAACTGGGTCGTAAAACTGGAACGGACAGTGATCCCAAACACAGCAGCAAATCTACACAAAAAATGAAAAATAAAAGACTCAAGGTGTTGCAGTGGAGCTTCAAAGGATCTGAGGTCCAGATCCTTTGAAAGCTGTGGTGGGACCTTAAGAGAGCTGTGCATAAACGCATGTCCGCAAACCTCAGTGAACCGACGCAATGGTGTAAAGAACGGTGGGCCAAAATATCTTGATGCATGCTCAATCAAGTAAATCCCCAAAGTTTGATTCTGTTCATCTGGACGTAGCGTTTTCAGTGGGAGAAACGTTTCATCACTCATCCAAGTGACTTCTTCAGTCTCAGCTGACTGCAGGTTTCCCCAATCTTATAAACAGTACATTGCATAATGACTGAAACTAGCACCACTGAAGAAACAATGGGCTGGTAGGTCAGTGGACAAGTGGGTGAAGAATTTGTCTGACAGACAGCTCGACCAAGCAGAGAAAAACATCCTTGCTAAAGTGTTGGATTTGGCGGTGAGAGACAAATCCCGCTAGTGGAACTGATCACAGCAACAAAAACAGCAATTCGAAACAACAACATTGCAGACATGGAAGCAGAGCAACTACGGACGAAAGTTTCAGCCTGTCTCAGCAATACGAAGCCCCCAGCATCCAACATCAGTATGGAGGAGAGGAAGGCACTCACATCATTTAGCAATGACAACAACATTATCATCCTTCCAGCAGACAAGGGTAGGCGCAGAGTTTTGCTAAACCAGAAAGACTATCGTGAGAAAATTATGTCACTGCTCAGTGACGAAAATACTTATGAACCCCTGAAACGAGACCAAGGAAGTGATTACAGGAAGAGCGTGATAGACTGTCTGAAGCAGTTAGAACAAGACCGGACCTAATACTACAGGCTATACCCAGGGGAATCTACACCAAGTCTGTATGGTTTACCGAAGATACATAAACAGGGTGCACCTTTAAGACCGATTGTCTGCATGATCAATTCAGTCACCTCTAACATCTCTAAGTTTCTGGCTCCGATCCTCAACCTGTTGGTGGGCAGCTCTGAACACCACATCCAGAACACCTTGGATTTTGTTGAGAAGGTGAGAAATGCCATTATGGAGGCAGATGAAACCATGTTCTCGTACGATGTTACATCTCTCTTCACTTGCATCCCAGTCACGGAAGTGTTGGAGGTAGTTCATAAGAGATTACAGGATGACCCCAGCCTCAGCAATAGGACCACTCTCAGCACCGACCAAGTGTGTTTGCTTTTGGAACTCTGTCTTAATTCCACCTATTTCAGATACAAGGGTCAGTACTACAGGCAGAAACATGGGTGTGCCATGGGCTCCACAGTTTCACCCATCGTGGCCAACTTGTACATGGAAGAAGTGGAAAAGAGGGCTTTGCTATCCTACCCTGGAACAACACCAAGCCATTGGTTCAGGTATGTGGATGACACCTGGGTGAAAATCAAATCTCAGGACGTTCCACATTTCACGGATCACATTAACTCGGTGGACCGATACATCAAATACACCAGGGAGGATATGAAAAGTGGAAGGTTAGTCTTCATAGACAGTGAGATTTCCATCAGTAGTGGGGAACATCTAAAAGCTGATGTGTATAGTAAACCTACACATAAAGATCAGTATTTAAGGTTTGACTCTCATCATCCACTGGAGCATAAACTGGGTGTCATCAGGACGCTACAAGACAGAGCGAACACCATCCCCACTGCCACAGCGGCCAGGGAAGCAGAAGAACATCACATCAAGAAGGCCCTGAGTAAATGTGGTCATCCCAGCTGGACTTTTGTCAAAGCTGGAAAGGCGCCTAAAGAAAGCTCCAGCTGATCCAGGAGAGAAGGACAACCGCTGCCCAAGCAAAAATCTGTAGTGATCCCATATGTGTCAGGAGTATCGGAACAGTTGAGACGCATTTTTTCTAAACACCGAGTCTCTGTGGCTTTTAAACCCCAAAACACGCTGCGTCAAAGACTGGTCCACCCTAAGGACCGGGTCCCCCAACACAAACAGAGTAACATAGTGTACAGGAGGATTGCCAGAATTTATACATCGGGGAAACCAAACAACCTCTGGTGAAGCGGATGGCACAACACAGAAGAGCTACCTTGTCAGGCCAGGACCCTGCAGTCTATTCACACCTACAGGCCAGTGGACACTCTTTCAATGATGAGGATGTAACATCCTGGACAGGGAGGAACGCTGGTTTGAGCACGGAGTCAAGGAGGCCATTTACTTGAAAAGGGAAAGACCATCTCTGAATCGAGGAGGGCCTAAGGGTACATCTTTTGCCATCTTACAATGCTGTGATTGCAGCCATTCCCCAACTTTCTGTGAATGGTACTCATGGCCATTCATCAGTGGTCTTTGATCAATGAGCTTTGATCAGTGGTTGTTGATCAATGGTCATGAGAATTTGCATATTAATGATCAAGGAACTAACCTCCCAGCCCATTGTTCCTTCAGTGGTGCTAGTTTCAGTCATTATGCAATGTACTGTTTATAAGATTGGGGAAACCTGCAGTCAGCTGAGACTGAAGAAGTCACTTGGATGAGTGATGAAACGTTTCTCCCACTGAAAACGCTATGTCCAGATGAACAGAATCAAACTTTGGGGAATTACTTCAAGTATTGCTGCTAAAGCTGGTTCTTTCCTCTTTTTCACATGACTGTGAAAATCAGTAGCTGGAAAAATATGATTTTTACATTATTTAAGATGTTTTTAAATGACAGTTTGCCTTTTATGACCTGGAAACTTTATTTCACTCAATCATTTAGATAAAGGCTTTAATATATTCCCAAACAACAGATTGGAGGTTCTACTAAGACAGCTGCCTAGTTGTGAGACTTTGGTTTAATACAGCAGTGTTCTTCTAGATGAGAAGAGCTTCCATTAAAGTTTTCCTCTTTGTTTCCATTTTCCACCAAAATAAAAATAGCCACATCATTAGCCACATTCTGCTGCACAACCCGCCAGTAACAACTCCGTTCTAGGCTTCCCGTGGTGTATACAAATACATTTCTATGTGCCATATTTCAGTTCATTCACAAACACTGCCCTGCTGAAATGTAACAGTATGGCATCCATATACACATTAGTGTGTTTAGTCCATTGAGAAAGGTGTGAGGAAAAGCACATTGTCCTGGCGTATGTGATAGCATGGCTGTTGCCTTCTCCTATGAAACTAGTGGCCCTCAGGCCTTTGATCTCACCCATGGCAGTTCAGTCTGGGCCTCAGCTGTGGGAAAAAAGCAGCAGGGCTTAACAGGACAGAGCCCAATAGATAGCAGGTGCTGAAGCCATGACCTTCCCATCCCAGGCCAGCATTCCTGCCTGTCAGACCCCCCGGATCCACGCATGTAGTGTCTCCAGCCACACCATCTGGAGCTGTTTGTCCTGCTGCACTGCGTTCAAATGGAAGAGTGTCCAAAACACTTCAAGCACTCATCGCACATACTGCAGTGGCACAGCTCTTCTGATTAAGATAAACCTTTACAGTGCTACTCTATGTTATTCATCACTATGCTAATCCTCACACCTCTCAGCTGGAGAATAGGCACACAAACAGAGGTATGACAGGGCCACAGGACCACAGCCAAGAGTAAATCCACAGGTATTCGGGGTTTTAAACTTCAAGGGGTGGCAGATTGTTAAGTCGGACACACAGCAGAAAACCCTCGGAGGAATTCCAGCATGTAGTCGAGCCTGAGTTCTCAACCTGGGAATTGTTGGTGTCTTATCACTGGTGTATCTTTGCACAGCTTTGTTTTGTCATAGCTTGTAAGATATTGTGTTGCTGATAAAACACAGCAATGGCTTCTTTCATTGTCAGGAGTTTGCTAGAGAAATCTGATCCTCGTCCTCTCCACACCTCTTATCATAAGTAGCCTGCTAGCTCCTAGTCTTACTAAGCAGATGTACTGGGAATCACACTATCACTCCTCCATTCAAGTGTCTCCCTGCAAGTCAGGGAGACTAAATTTATCTCCTTAACTATTAAAGGTAACATATAACGGTAAAAAGATTACACTTTTCTTTCCTGTAGTCTTCATGTTATAACTAGTTGTGAGCATGCAATGAAGTGCTAGGTGGGGTACTCTTGTTTGTGTTTGTGCAGTTGAGCGATTAGATTTTTTTTCCTACATGCTGGACTCTGCTGTTTCTATCCCCCCCACTAACTATGCATAGCATCATCACTGTCATGCTACACGTTTGTATTGGTTGCATACCCCAAAAGCCAACCAACCAAGCTGCTTTTGAAGCCAGTTTCTGGAGACATTATAGCAACTGAACTGCAGTTTGTGGAACCTCTGCTTTGGCTTCATTTTTTTAATCATGGAAGCTGCCCCTTGCTTGGTTCTTCTCCTGCTGTATTACAGTTGAATTGGAAATCAAAAAATCAGTTGAGATGTTGCACACTGGTATCCTGAAATGTTGCACAAACACAGGAGACCTAAAACCTGTTCTTTTAAACTTCCATTTAAGAGAAAATCACATAATTTCTTTTTTTAAAGTTATATTTGACTAGTTAAAAGTGCAGTTGTAGCTATTGTTGAATGGCCTATTGTTAGTCCTCCCAGTCAACCAAGAAACTACTTTTTCATGTCACCATCCCAGACAAATAAGTCAGCTCAATGGATTGGTGGGATTCTAAGGCCTGAACTCACGAGACTTAAGACCTGCAGCCCTGAAACCAAGAAAGGTAAATACCAGTAAATCTTGCTTTCATTGCCTGGAGGCTTCTTGTCCATGTGTACATTCACAGTATCCAGTGGATGGCTTCTGTTTCTTTCTGTTTGTGTATTGAGTCTACAGCAAGCTCTCCTGGACGTATGTGCTCACATAATCAGGTGTAAATGTTTCATGTAAGGCAGTCACCTCATGGCTGTCAGGTCATCTGCAGATACACGATCCCTCAGCTTCTTATTTTTCTCTCTCTCCTTGTCACCTTAAGCTCCACAGGTTGGGGCTAATGTAATCACAGACCCCTGCAGAAGGGCCAGTGTAAGAGACAGAAGCTGGGCCAGACATACAGGTATTCTAAACTGGTTACATTAAACCAAACAGGCCATCTGTCTCCCCCAGTAATTGGACACTGGATTAGACAGAGATGGCTGTGTTTCCCAGCCAAGTGGGCTAGTTACTGTTTATTTGGAATTAATTACCAGGGAGAGTGGAAATCTCAGAGCTTCCTACGAGTGGACCTAGACACTTTCTGATGGGGATAAGGGAACGTAAAGTCCAATAATAAAACTATATCAACAAAAATGTTTGGCAAGTTGTTTGACGCTGCTCAAACAAAGTCTTATGCTTGAATCTCAGATAATGATGTGGCTGGGGATTTCGAGTAAGGTGGATCAGAACAAAAGTCCCTTCTTTGATATGGTCACCCTAAACTGAGGCAGCAAATGAATGCACTTCTTTAAAGCTGGTAACCAATATCCTGGTGTAACGCCATCAGCTGTTCTCACTCTGAGGGTGTTCCAAAAAAAAAAAAAAAAGGAGTATACATCTCTTAAACCCTGTGAGAGAGGGGCATCCACCCTGGCACCATATTTCATCCTGAGTGTTTCCTTCTCACAGGAATCACTGCTGAGGTATTGCAATGCGTAACCCTAACATATAACTCCAACTCCATGCTGTTCCAGTGTGTGATTCTCTTCACAAGTATTGATAATAAGCTGGCAGAAAAAAACACATTCTGATGAACATTAATACATTAATTGCTTTTCCCCAGTAAAAGTTCCTTTTTGACTTTTCCCTAAAACACAGGGTTAGAGAAGAAACGATAAAGATAAAATATATAACATAATAAAATAAATATAATATATAAATAATAATAATATAATATAATAAATAAAAAGACTAAAGGCTTAGTTTGATGATGGCTATTAACATTTATACAAATAAATAATGTTGATTCCAATTCTCTGAGGCGACTGTTGTGATATGGCGCTATATAAATAAAACTGCATTACTTTATCTCCTGCCTAGCAGCTCCATGTTCAACATCCTTTGTCTTATATAGCCACCATCCTGCCGCTGCACATCTAAACTCAGCTCCACCTCTTTGTCTCCAAACCACTGAACCTGAGCAAAACCAAGTTAATGATGGAAATAACCTTGCCATGCAAGTTTAAGGTTGCACGCTCTAATATGTTTTGACAAGCATAGTAAAAATGAATGTGTTAACAGAGGATTCTGTTTAAAAGCTGCTCTTTTTATTCATTTATCTACTTAAAAAAAAAGTTGGTGAAGGGCCGTATCATGGCATTTTTTTCACTATGCTAAATTTCAGTTTGCATGCAGTGAAATCAATGTACAAGTGACAATGCAATAAATTAGCATATAATTTACATTTGAAAAATAATATTAGTAACAGTGTACCAACAATAATACTGAATACAAAATATATGCAGCTAATCACATGATGCTTTTCATTTTGCTTGCACTTCAGATACGTTTTGAAGCAATGTGACATTCAAACATCCAAGTTCACAGCAACGAGTACCAGTTTGATTAAGTTGTCTTTTCTTTTTCTAAATGGAGCTTCTTAATCCCACAGCCAGTAGATGAGTCAGTTCAAGCAGTTTGAATTCTGCTGTCTTTGAATGCAGCATCCACCATCCTTTCCAACAAAATCTGCTCAGCACTGTCATTCTGAAGGTGGCTACAAAACAAAACAAATAAAAAAACGTAGCAGCAGCAAAATTAGAACGTCGGTTTTAACAGCTCTGACAAGATCCTTACACACTCACTTTAATTGCTGTTCCCCTTTCACACCCAAACGTCACCTGGGTGAAGTGATCGCTTTCGTCTGGGGTGTGACTGTTTTGTTGGCTGCACAAGCAACAATACACAGTTGACAATGAAAATTCCCAGTGTGAGGTATAGACAGATACAAACTAAACGATAACATGACCAGCATTAAATCAACAGAAATATTGACAAGTATATATATATTTTTTCATACTGTTTGGATCCAGCCTCACTTTTCTTTTCTTATTAGCACACTGGAACGGGTTTGAATGGAAGCACCCACTTGATAGCACCAGAAGCCTGGGAAGGCCGCAAGCCTCGAAGCATAGCAAGAGGAAAGAGAGGTAAACACAGTATTTCTTGTAAATTTAAAAAAAAAAAAATACAAGAGCAGGGCAAGCACCACTGAGTATGCTGTTTTTGTTTTGTTTTTTTATTTATTTATGGGACAAAGGTGATGATGATGAACATGATGGGGGTAGGAGGCAGAGTGTGGAGTCTGTGAGCAGCAGAGTGAAGCCAGCTGACATAGCCTGGCAACAAAAGTGGTGTTTGCATGTATATTTAACAGGAATATCTCAATATTTGTGAAACAGGCCTGTTCACTTCCTTGTGAATAATCCCACACGTTAGCTAAGTCTAAAAGGCTGGAAGGTTGGAGAGAAGCCTTCTTAAACACTCCAAATCTTTATTTTGTCCCATATCACATCCCCCCATTTTTTGGGGGGGGGGGGGGGGGGGTTCATTAGAACAATTTTTAAAAGTGTGCTTTTCAGTTTCAGTTTCTGATGTACATGCCCAGCTCCAAAATGCCTAGTTGGTTTTGCCAGCAAGCATCTTTGATGAGAATGAATGGGTAGGCTACATTTTGTTCATTAGTCCCCCTTAAAGCGTCAGCTTCACAAGTCAGGCAGCCTGTGATTAACTTCCTATAAAGCCAGAAGTGTTCAACAATATTAACAACCAAATCTTCAAATTAAGTCTTTGCTTGCATTGGTGGCTTCAAGCAGATACAGTACAGCTTATTTAAAGATCACAGAGCTAAATTAAACAGACATACTAGCTGTTGCAAACTGTTGCTGAACTGGTCTTCATACGACATTTATATGGAGCTGGTTTTGTACTAAAGACAAAAGCAACATTATAAACACTTACTGATTTATGTCTTAATTTACATTTAAATGGTGAATTTTAATGATCCTTTTTATTTTTTTCATTAAATGTTAATTGTAAATTGGTGAGCTTTAGATGTGTTAATAGGTTGATTTATGTCACCCTAGCTAGTCAGCATTTTCCCTCCACTTTTCCTAAGGTCTTAGTCAAACAGCTGTGCACACTAGTGTGCAGACCAGTTAATGACCTCCTGCCAACCCCATGTGTATTTTACAACTGTTTGGCAACTGATTGCTGGAGGTTGCGAGCAGTCACTAGCATAAATTGGTCGCTGCGAGGGTGCTGGACAGAAAAATTCTCTGAAATTGCTTTGGACACTGGCAGATTTCCATTTTCAGCTGTTTTTTGCATGGAAGAAGCGGACTTACCAAGTAGAAGTGAAATGGTAAGTGTAACCTAAACATATGCTTTCAAAGTAAAAGTTACACATTCCAAAATATGTAGGTTGCAGCAGTAAGACACAACTTATTCTTTAAAAGCAAATGTAAACTAATTAAAATGTCATTAAAGCTCAAAAAATAAATGTCTGCAGACAAGTTGGCATCTTTCATGCAAACTACAGGTGACCTCGGCAATCTGCTAGCAGCTAAAGCAATCACAAGGACGTTTGCTGAGGATCACCATATTTGTGTTGCCAGTATTAAATTGTGACTGAGGCCTGAGCTAACCATCGTCTTGCCCAGACCTCATACATCAATCTTTTCATGTAATCATTGGTAAGAAGGCCATTTTGCAAACTGCGGGGCTATTAGTTTACCTCAAAAAGATCCTTAAAGAGAGTATGTAATGGTGACTGCACTTTGACTCAGATGAACAAAACATATAAATCCTTTAAAACTAAACTCAGTAAGATGCTAGTAAAGGTCTGGTCACTAATTTTTTAATGTGGCATAGGCACCATTTGAAAAGATGACTTTGGTGATTTTGGGTGAACTTTTACCTGACTGTTAAGAACTAAGGCACCCAGCTGGGGGAAAAAAAGATTTAAAAATCTCCAATAACCACGGTGTATTGTTTTCGGCCCTGGATTAACATATGTATATAATATACAAATCCTTACAGTATACAAGGGTTTAACATATGTTACAGTATGTAATATTTTCACTCAAGCACAAAGAAACTGAATATGAATTCAATCACATTACATTCCCTTCCATAACAATAGGCTACTATCTGGCGAAAAGATGATCAGAGGACAATATATCAGCTCTGTTTTGGATTGTACAATAAATATACAGTACACCAACAGGGATTCTCTGTTGCATTTGAGCAGTAAATTGGTATTTACATGAAAAAAGTGCACCGAAGCCAGAAGTCTGCTCTGCCAATAGCACCATCACAGTCATCCCAAAGACAGGAGTCTCCCATCCCCCCTCTTCTAATCTCCGGGGTACATCCTCTGCGAGCGATGTGTCCAGCACTTTGGATTCGTAAAAAAAACTAACACTGAGGAAGACTAACAATGATATTAATAATTATTATTATAATAAAAGATAACATCACCAACAGTTAATCTTCCGAGTTCCACTTCACAGAAGTGAAAATGTAAAAAACAAAAAAATAATGTTTGTGTCAGCATTATGGGCTGAGCAGTGGTTTAAATTCCACCACGACAGAGGGCAGGAGTATGGGGTATGATAAACAGGGAAATCCTCGCTTTTCTCCCGTCTTCAACATTGACAACTTTTTCATTCTTCCACTGGTTCAGAGTCGGGATGCATTTTCCAGTCTGCTGTTTTCTTCTCACCCTCTTAAGCACTGTATCCCTCCATCTTTCTTGCCTTTATGACCATCTTCTTGTCTCGCTCTTGTATTCAAAGGGTCAGTGTCCCTGACAAGTCTTGCAGCACATCTGTCTGAAGTACGCTCGACTGCAGAACTTGAACTTCAGTACCAGCGGGCAATAAGCCACTTTGTTTACATCTTTGCATTCTGTGGAGAGACAGAAAAGAACTCAGGTATAAAGACAGCAAAAGAAAACATATCTTTTATTAGTCTGGCTATGTTTAAGAGGAAAACTCCTCGTCGTAGGAGCTGACTAAAAAAAAAGACACACACACAAGAAAGTTTTTATACCTAACATAACACAATCATCTACATATTGTCACCTTTTAAGTAAAACCACACCTATTTCCCTAGACTATATATAAATATATCTATTACATATATCTATCTACATGGCACTGTATTAACGTATTAACTGGTTGTGCCACCCTTAGCAAAACCTTCATATCAGATTTTCTGTAACATTCAGATGTGAACTTGCTGGTGTGTTTTGGATTACTATCTTGCTTGATAACCCGATTGCGCTTAAGTTTCAGGGTGTTTTCTGCAACTTTCTGCAACTTTTGTCTTGCCAGTCCACAGAATATTTTCCCAAAAGTCTTTAGAATCATCAACATATTTTTGGCAAAGGTGAAACGAGCCTTTGTGTTCTTTTTGATCAGCGGTGGTTTTTGCCTTGAAATTCTCCAATGGATGCCATTTTTCTCTTTCTTATTGTTGAATCATGAAGACTGACCTAGACTGACACAAGTGAGGCCTGCAGTTAGATGTTGTTCTGGATTCTTCTGTGACCTCTTGGAGTTGCTGATGCACTATTAGAGTAATTTAGGTAAGCTGGCCTGCCCTCCAAGTTTTCTCTATTTGTGGATAATGGCTCTCAACATGGTTCACTGGAGTCCCAAAACCTAAGAAATGGCTTTGTAACCCTTTCCAAACTGATAAATGTCAATGGCATGTTTGTTTCTCAGCTGTTTCCTTAGATCATGACATGATGTGTTATTTCTAGAGATTTTTTAGAGATCTGCTTCACTTTGTCAGACAGGTTCTCTTTAAGTGATTTCTTGATTCAGCAGGTCTGGCAGTAATCAGGCCTGGCTGTGGCTAGTGAAATTGAACTCAGCTTTCCAAAAAATGTGGTTAATCACAGTTAATTCATGACTTAACAAGAGGGAGCCATTACTTTTTCATATAGGGCCAGGTAGGCTATTTTCTCCTAATAGAGGAAACCATTATTTCAAAACTGCATTTTCACAAGTAATCTTTGATTAATATTAATATGTGTTTGCTGATCTAAAACATTTAAGTGTAACAAATATATATATATATATATATATATATATATAAATAAAAAACAACCTAGGAAATCAGGAAAGAAACAAATACTTTTTCACAGCACTGTGCATCTTTTATATACATCTTGTTCTCATGGAACAATATTATCAATCATTTGAAGTATTTCCGAATTGAAAATCCAGTGATAGCTGACATGCTGACTCCAAATGCATGCTAATTCAAATGATATCTCATCAACACTAATAATATACAGTAAATTTTCTTTGCAACATTATATTTAATAGAAATAACACATAGACATCTAGCTTTTGTTTTGCAGCAAAGGCAAACTTGATAAATAGGTTAAAATAGATGGTCAGAAGAGGTTGCGTATTTATTAAATACTTTCAGAATGAAGGCAAGTCATTAAACAGCAATGTAATGATAACATATGAGATATACAAACTGGACTAAACTGCTACATGAGAGCTTGTGGATCTCCCTCAGGTCTGAATAGAATAAAACTGCAACTATACTTGGATGCAGAGACTAAGGCAGATCCTGGCCTCGTTCACTAACTGGGCTGGCTGCCATCCCTACTATGCACACTCACAGACACACACATACACACACAGACTGCTTGCTGGATGCCAGACAGGCAGTGCTCTAAATGCCTTATCATGATCAGAGTGTCTTCCCTTATTAGGCTTTGGCCCCTGCCTTCTCAGAGCCAAATGAAACGAGACATTGCCTCACTGCTGTCCGTAAAGGAACAATTAGCCTACAGCTAATCCCATTAGCCAGCCTGTAAACGCTGCTCACGTTTTCCATTCAGGCTAATCGAAGGCCCCTTCTCTACATATCTGAATAGCCATCCATCATGGGTAAGTGTATATGGAGGGTTGAGCTGCTTCGCTTTGACTAGGAGCCAACCTCACTGGAAAGATTAATGTTGCTGGCAAAGTGTAGAAGAGTGTGTCATCCAACTGTGTTTAGGTCATAGTAGAACAGTGAAGATGAAGATAGAGATAGTTTATAACCTTTTCAAGTGGGGCTTTGTGTAAAAGCTGAGCACATACAGCACAATATCTATGAGCATAAAGCAATCAACCTTTGCTTATAAAGAAACTGCAGATCAGAAATTGTCTTCTCGACCGTGACGAAAATTGCGAGAAGTAAACTTTTCCCACAAGCAAGTTCTTAACTGAACTTGCTTGTGACACAATGGCATGTTTCATCATCTCACCATCACCACTGGAGATCGGGGTGGCATCGCACTTGCTCTCACACTGCTGCATGGTGGCTGGTCGGAGGGACTCTACGCAGTCATTCGATGGCTGTCCTGTGTAGGACAGACACTGTACCGTCCTCATCTGCTGGCCCAGACCACACTGTGCTGAACACTGAAACAAAGAGCACCAGACCAAAAGTCACTGTCTGCGCAACACCATATTTAGCCAGTAAATTTAACAAGTTAAATGAGGACCATCTTTTCTCTGTGACCCTGAATACTAGGCAGGGAGTCTGCGCTCCCTCATGGACCTCCACACGCATAGTAATCCCGGCACATGCACACATACACTGTACGACCTGATCCAATCAAACAATCACCGGGGCACAAAGGGAGGGAGCACACAGAGCCAACCAGAGTCACCTTCCTCAATCTTCTTGAGGAAGGTGGGATTCGATTTAAGTGATTTCTTCATTCAACAGGTCTGGCAGTGATCAGGCACGAGTTCGGCTGGTGAAACTGAGCCCAGCTTTCCAAAAAAAAAAAGAAAGAAAAAAGGGGGGGGGGGATCCAGTTACTTTTTCACGCAGAGCCAGGTAGGTTTGCATAGCTTTTCCCTTAATAAATAAAGTCACAATTTAGAAATTATTTTGTGTTTATTTGGGTTATCTTTGACTAATATAAAATTTGTTTGACGATTTAAAACATTCAAGTGTGACAAATATGCGATAAACAAAGAAATCAGGAAGAGGGCAAATACTTATTCACAGCACTGTATGATGATGATGATGATTGCAGCATCCTTTCCAGTAAAAAAAAAAAAAAAAAAAAATCCAGCCAAGTGAAGAACGCTCTTAAGAGGCAAGCATATAACTATCCAAGTCCTCCATGATCCATGAGGAAAACACTTAATGAGAGCAAATAAAAGCCATTGAAATACTGATGTTCCAAAACATATTGCATCAATGTTACACACTGACATGCATGACTTGTCTAATGGTGCTGGGAGACTAGTTCTCATTGAATGATTTTTTTTTTTTTTTGGCAAACTTAAGATCAAATGACCCAAGAAAAAAGAGAAACTGCAGTAAAGGACTGGAAAGTAATCACAAAGGACGAATCCCATTTTTTAGTGATTTCTATTAGGTTCAGGCAGGAAGCCTGAAAGATTCTCCAAGAAGTATGAGTTTTTTATTTATGAATACGGTAAATTGTCCAAATTAAAAATGGCTGCAATTCAACAAAGATTAATGTGATATTAATGTCCCACCGCTCAAACTACAGCAGAAATTCTGCACTTTAAGGCTCTACTCATAATATAACTGTAAATTTGCTTTGTTGGTGCATAAAACGATTGCTTTGGTAAACACAAAATGCGCTCCTGCCTCTTTATATGCTAGTTGTTATAAAAAGTGAGATTGGCCTTGTGGGCAGCCGCTAATCTCCTTTGTAGAAGGAAAAAAACAGACAGAAACAAACTAGTAAAACTAATAAAAAACAAAAGGTGTAGGTGCCAGCACACTTTCGACTCTATAATGGAATTGTTCATCTGAGCTGATGCTGGAAAGGCTGACAAAAAACACACCTGTGAGCCATAACTATGTGTGTGTGCTCATATACGAGTGTGTGAAATAAACCCAGTCACCCCCCACCTCTTTCTGTCACCTTCACAGATTCTCTCTGGCTGCCTTAGATCAGTGAGCCTGCATGTCATCCCTTCCCAATTAGAGAGTCTTTATTAGGGCCCGCTGCAAGCTATGACAGATGGCGTACGTCAGTGGTGCAACTTTAGTGGGATTTGAACTGGAGACCTTTTGGCCTGGGAGACTGGGATCTTGGTAGCTGGCAACAATCCCCCCTTTCTGGCACTTTGAGGGTCAGCTGGCCAGAGAGGGACGAGAGTAGTGGAGGCTAAGCTTGTAATTACAGCCAGAAAAACAGAATAGGTGGGGGAGAGAGTACACACACACACACTTCTACAGCGTGTCAGAAAGCGCTGTGTAAGGGCAGACTCCAGCTGTTGGTCTATGAGGTATTAACCTTGGCTCAGCATGGCAAGAAGCCTGTCCTTTAATGAACTATGTTGAGGTTAACATTTTGGTCTGCTTTGTTTATGGCTCAGACTAAATTGTAAAGGTGTGTTATTGATATTTGTGTGTGGCGGGCATGTGGCAGATATGAAAAGAACCCAGAAAGCTATGACTTAAACTGCCAGACTCACAACCTTTGACTTCTGACCTGATCGGCACAGCTGAAACCATGACATCACCTTCATCAGAGCACACAATCCTTGCACAATTGCCTTCTAAACATCAGAGCACACTGTTTAAAATTCCACTTCTACACTGAGTTACTAACAAATCCTACAAAATAACAAGCCATACTTTTTGTAGATACAACTATCTCTGACGCACGACTTTTTGGCGTCCTCTCAGCAATACGAGTCAGCTGTGTTGTAAAGTGTTGAGCAGCTCTTTCAGAGCATACTAAGTCATATCAGGGTGAGCCCAAAACTTCTATTCCTTTGTCTTCCTCAAAACCCTGTTCCTGGAAGTGACAGAGAGGCCTGGTCTGGGGTGCAGATAAACTTCAAACAGCCAAGAAGATATTACTGCTGCCGATCACATACTCCAGGCCTGTTTTAACTCTTGGAATCACAAACACAAACACAGCCTCTATGCACTCACATGCGTCACAGGCCTGATTGGAATCCCCAGTATTTCATCCAGGTGTAAATGACACAAATCATTCACCTACACATGGAGTTTTATCTGTGGAAACTTTGTCTTTTAAACATGCCAGTAGGATTAACCGCCATACTGTTGTGGAAGAAGTTAGAGAGAGACAAGGTCCTACCTGTCCCCATTCACCAGGGATCCAGCGGGGAGGAGGACAGCGCCCTAAAGTGCAGCGCATTCGGACTTGAGGTTTGTTATGGATCGAGCAGCGGGCAGGTGGAAAGGTCTTGGTGAGGTCGCTGCTCTTACACAAGGCAATGCGGTGCTTAAAGCCAGGACCACATTTAGGTGTGCACTACAGAGGGAAGGAAAAGTGTTAAACACATATCTTGACAGTGCAATGAGTTACAGAAAAACAATTATTATTACTGGCCTTACCTCAGACCAATCCAGAGTGACCCACTTTGGAGGACAGGACTGGTTGTTGCAGGACTCTCTCTCAATAGGCCGATGAGTCAAACAGTGAGTGTCCTCCAGTGTCTCCTCCTCAGCGGGACCAATCTTCCTGATACAGAGGACTGTCCTCGTCCTTATCCCGCCATCGCACGTCTTCGGACACTCTGACCAGTCTCCAATAAACCATCTGGAGGATGGAGCAACCAATGCTAACAGTTTTGTTGTAAAGTGATTTCACGAGGTTATACTCACTATAAACACGCATTAAATAACTTTACTATAGTCACATTGCCAAAGCGGGAAAGAACCAAACTACTCCAAGGCATCAAACATTAATACTTTGCAGTATCAAGAGTATCAATATATATATATATAGTAAAAAAGGTAAATATGGCAACTGAGTGGCCTAGCCTGGCTTTTTTAAATTAATGTACAGACAAGACAGTGGTATCACTGGACAAAAAGAAAGCGCATAAAGTATTATGGGTTTTTTTTTATAATACTATTAAATAACCGTTTTAATATTTTGAAAGCTGTCCATCCATCCATCCATTCGCTTCCGCTTATCCTTTTCAGGGTCACGGGGGGCGCTGGAGCCTATCCCAGCTGTCATAGGGCGAGAGGCGGGGTACACCCTGGACAGGTCGCCAGTCTGTCGCAGGGCCAACACACAGGGACAGACAACCATTCGCACTCATATTCACTCGCACATTCACACCTAATGGCAATTTGGATTTTCCAATTAACCTATCCCCACAAGCTGCATGTCTTTGGACGGTGGGAGGAAGCCGGAGTACCCGGAGAGAACCCACGCAAACACGGGGAGAACATGCAAACTCCACACAGAAAGACCCCGGCCTGATGTTGGAATTGAACTCAGGACCTTCTTGCTGTGCAGCAACAGTGCTAACCACCGTGCCACCGTGCTGCCCTTTTTTGAAAGCTGTCTTTTGTAATATTTGCTGTAATATCCATTCTCATCCACATAAAAGAAAATTATATACCACAAGAAATTACACACTTTTTAAAGAAGTTTAAACTTGCTGCCTGGCTGACAGGTAACTAATGCTGGGGAGTGCGTTTTAGTGCTATGCCATGTCAGGAGGATTAGCTTTAGAACCTGAGAAAATTAGACCCAGTCATATTCAACCCCCTCCAGACTTTAGAATTAATATCATAAAACTGCACAGACAACAGTCCTCCAAACACATCCAGCCTGTGAGATATTACATCATCTAAAGGAATGTATACAGAATTAACGACATGTTCAAACATCTGTGTTAGCTTTCATTACCGGCGCCCATAAAACCCTGGGCTATTCTAAAACAATTGTGTTTACATGGTCTCCTTTAGTCGGCCTTTCCTGACGCTGCAAAAGGAGTGTTTGCCTTCCTAACAAACACAAATGCCGCATGAGCGCTCTAACTCCACGCACACACACACACACACACAAGAACTGCCACGGCCTTCTAGTACTAATCAAAATAAATGCGATACCACAAGTCTGCGACCACTGAATACAGATGTGAAAATAAATTACCCAAGACTGCAGTCTGAACATATGAAAACAAATTACCGCTGATACAGTAGATTTACAATACTATCAGTTTTTTTGGCTGACACCCAGCTGAAAGACACTGGCGCTCCCTTTCATATACAAATAATTGTCAGCTAGTCTGAAACTAATTAACCTGGTGCATTTAATCCCTCTTTTTCCAGACATTATTGAAGTGAGTCTGGCCATTCTTCCAGCTACAGCGAAGGGATTTACAGACATTTGGCCACCAAACACAAGTTCATATTCCACCTGTATACGTGTGTGTTACCCCTCGAGGTTTGGTAAGGATGCCAAAACAATCAAACACAGGTGGTCATTTTCAGAGCTCTTATTTCTGGCATGAAGCAGATATTGAAAATAGTTAACATATGAAGTTATAAATCACGATCATTTTATTTTATTATTTTCTTCCAAACACATTTTACAACTAGGGCTCATTGAAGGTGAATTAATATCATGAGTCAGTCTCATTTTTATGGAGGCTTTTTCTTTTCAAAACATTAACTTAGGTTGCTATACTCTTATATTATTGTTTTTATATTAACAATGCATTAAATGTTAGTACGTAATGCAAAAGATCTTGCTCATACCAAAATGATGAACCTACAGAGAACTACCTTGTCAAAAAAAGCATTATAGCATCCATCCATCCAGGATGGAACGTATTGCAGCTGCCATAGGGCAAAAGCCGGGGTACGCCCTGGACAGGTGGCCAGTCTGTTGAAGCCTAACACAGAGAGACTGACAACCATTCAAACTCACATTCATATCACCAATTAACCTAACCCTGCTAAGTGCATGTCTCTGAACAAGCTGGAGTACCCAGAGAGAACCCACGGAGACCCATTCATTCTTCCTTCTGTGAGGCAACAGTGCCAACCGCCGTGCCACTACGATGCCCCTACATGTTTAAGCAAAATGTTTTGGGTTCATACCCTGTAGTGCTCCAGTTACCAACTAGTTGATCACATAACGAAGCATTTAGTGGGATGAGACCGAAAACAGAGCTAAAGGTAAGCAAATACATACTTAACGTTGCATGAACATCATCACAAATACAGCGATTAGCATCTATACATATTTTATGCACTCCATTTGCATTTGTTTCACATCATGACCAACATAAGTCGGCAGTACGCAACTTAACAATCAATAACATTTGTATCCTGGGCAGAATTTTCTTCAAGTCAGCACTAAACACAGAATGAAGAATTAGAATAAGCACCGGAGATGAGTTAACTTGAATGCTAATATGTGATCTAGCGTGGGAAAAGCCAAGGGCAGAGACCAAACTGAGCACAAAAACAGCCAAGCAATGACAATGACATAATGTTATTGCCAATATTTACAGTGTTTGCAGTCTTCCGATATTTCATCTTCTTTTGGCTATAGGCCACCATTGATCATCTGCCTCCATCTCACTTTTTCACTATCCTCACAATATTATCTTCTGTCCAACCAGGAAACTGCATATCCTCCTACACTACATACATACACCATCATTGTCATCTTCCTGTTTTCCTCATGCCTGACAGCTCCATGGTCAACATCCTTTGCATTCTTAATTAACAAATTATGTAACTAATTTCAGTTATAACATTATAATTACAATTGTTATTTTTATGAATGAGTATTTATCTCTCTGCATTGTTATTAAAGCACAGTAATTCAAAGAACATATGCAATTTGACATCTTTCATTAAAGATTTTTAGAAAATAAGCAAATAGATTAATTAATTTGTTTTTGCATGCCAATTTAGTAGTTTAGGAAATATAAGAGTACAAAATTCACACTTTGGACTTTAGCCTAGTATTCACATCTTGCTTTACATGTCTTTGTTTACAAGTTGCATCGCATAGCTGTTCCACCCAGTTCAGGATCAATAATTACTTTTCTAAACTAAACTTCCTTATATATGAAATATTACAATTACTAGTTTTAATGGTTACTTTCTCTATATAAAAAAACATACTGCATCAAATAAACCAAGCAGCCTAGTTGGAGTAGAGCACCTAATGCTGAAACAACACTGTAAATCAAAATATTTTCAATTTTTTTTTTCCTTTGGTTTCAAGTTTCTTTCAGGAAATTCTGTGAGGAACAACTTAGTGGAAGACTGATGGCTGGATCAGTGCAGCTGTGCAACTATCTGTTATGATGATAGGAGCTAAGCCTAAGGTCTAAGCTGTAGATTTACAATTTACCTTCTGACAGAATAAGACACAAGCAGGAGAAACCGAATTCTTCAAAAGCATTTAAAGGAGCCAGGTGAGGGAGTAAGGGCATCTGTGTCAAACACCTCTTGTTTCAGACTACTAACAACCTAAATAAGCTGCAGGGGGTAGCGGGTGAGAAGGAAGTTTCTATAGTAATGCTGCTGCTGGCCTTATGACCCAAACCCTGATAAGCAGATAAAAACTGAAGGAATTTTATTAAGTGTAACAACTTTTCTCTGAATTTTTTATCACTGTACTGTGATTCTGAGATAAAATAAGCAATTTAGAGATGTTACCTTCTACTTGGGCCCTGTAACACTCACTCTGTTCATAATTTTTCTCTAATTTCAGTCATTTGACAGATTTTACAAAAGTAATCATCTCATAAAGAGAAGAATCATGAGTGAGTATTACGTACTCTGGAGGACACGGCTCAGTATTGCAGTCTCTCTGGTTTTCTGGAGGTTTGCTGTCTGGGTCACAGTAGTTGTTCTGTACCACTGAGTTGTCGTCCAGCCTTTTACAGGCTAACTCCTGCTTCTGAGAACCTGCAGGAGAAAACACTGATCAATAGTGCGGCATGGAGCTCAGCTGATCTGGCACATTAAAACGCCTTCGCAGACACAGAAGCCTGCCAGCCGTGGTGTCGTGCACCGTGTTAAGAGCGGAGATGGGATCATTTTCATTCTGTAGTAAATCCAGACATGTAAATTCGTGATTCTTTGCAGGATATGTTGGCAAATCACTTTTACAGAGCAGAGAGCTCTTTACCTTGGCTTCTGCCAGAAAGAGTGAGGGCTACCGTATCAGTGTCACACCTCC
Organism: Neolamprologus brichardi; assembly: GCF_056152115.1. Taxonomy (NCBI): domain Eukaryota; kingdom Metazoa; phylum Chordata; class Actinopteri; order Cichliformes; family Cichlidae; genus Neolamprologus; species Neolamprologus brichardi. The sequence goes on from NC_142110.1 coordinate 55,862,867, forward strand.
CACTGTGTGTGCGCGCATGCTGCATGTGTTTTGTGTGTGCGCGTGCATGCGTACCAACCAGGAAGGGGTCTGTTTGGACCCTCCTGGGACATATCCCACAGCAGACTTGTCTGGCAGATGTAATGAGATATGGATGTGTGTGTGTGTGTGTGTGTGTGTGTGTGTGTGTGTGTGTGTGTGTGTAGTATAGAAAATCCACACATCTGTGCTTGAAGTGAAATACAGTTTAGAGGAATAGTAGAAAAGTTTCACTTGAAAGGCTGTCAAAAGGTGGTTTTCACTGATTTTTTTTTCACTGTGGTGATATATTGAACAATACTTTATGATTAGCTGAGCTAGCACTATTGAATAGGTGTATGATTAAATAACATTTTAATGATTTAAAGCTCTGCACGGTCAGACACACACAGTAGACACAAATTAGATCATTTGGATCAACAATGCAAAGGCATGTTTATGATGCTGGAAAGCCATGGGTACTTCCCCATCTAAGGAATAGTTTTCTGGTCTGGACTTGGAAATCCTTCCTCAGAAGAACCCACATGCTTATTCAGTCATGCTTTTACAAAATATTACAAACCCTTCCAGGCCACGCTTGACAACTGGGAAGAAACACTATTTATTGTTATATGAAACCCATGGCTTTTGGACTAAAAGGTTTGGTTTAGTCATTCTTAAGGCCATAGTCAACATTTCACTGTGGTTTCTGATTCTGAATGTTTGTAGGACAGGCGACTGGGAAGAGCAGCTGCATCTCTACCTCATCACTGGTAAACCAGAAGCTATGCAGAGCAGCTCATTCACATAATTTGCGCTATATTCATTACTTTGGCTATATTATTTAAAATATACATACTGAATTTATTAGAGGGCTGAATCTCCAGGGTAATGATTCTGGCAAACCATTCTCAAATTATGATACTGGGTTTCTGCACAGCGTTCTTCAGCATTTGTGGAAATATTGGTTGGGGAAGATTTACAGAATAACACACAAGATATAAAGTTTTAAACATTTGAAAATGGTTAGAAATATTTAAAGAGAATGTAAACACCCACAGCATGTTATGGTATTTAACACCAAAATGCTTGGAGTGCTAAAAAGGCAACTGACCATCATAGCTCAGTAGAATGTCAGACATTTATCTTTTCTCCAGAATTTAATAACGCAGTCTCTTATATTACTTTACATGCTTTGTGCCAATCTAAGCTTAATAGCATTTTAAAAAATATAATAAATTAAAAGATGCATTTGGAACCATTACAGATGCAAAGATTTAACTATTTTCCACCATGCTGTGAGCATTAAAAGAGAGGAGCTATGGTCTAATTTAATATAATAAAATGTACTTAAGCTAAAGAAAAACACAAGTAAATAAGCATTTAATAGGTTAAACGGAGCACCCCGGAGCTCTTTGACACTAGTTTTACATTTGACAGAGGCCAAGCAGAGAACATAAAAAGCACAGGGTAGTTGCAATGGTACTAGCACAGACAAAAAGTCTGTCATCAAAGATTACAGGGTGGACTTGCCTCCGGCACAGGTAGCTGAGCATTCAGACCAGGGCAGGTGGTGCCAGGAGAAGCCCACCTCATTATCACCACTCCCTGTGCGCTGGATGGGGACGTTGAACTTGTAGTGTATTCCAAGGTTCTGCTCTTGAAGGAGGACCTGAAGGGGCACCAGCCAAAAAAATAAATAAAATAATTTGTGGAACCAGCTATAAGTGTTACTCACTGGTATCATGTGCTAGCAAACATCAGTTCATATAGACAACAACAGATGATGAGCAGTGTAAACATTAAACTCAAGTCATGTTTCTATTCATCTGCATATTCTTTTTTAAATAACCAAGTATCAACAGATCAGGCATCGTATTAGTCTAAGTCAGCCACAGGGTGAAGCTCAGACAGAAATCCCAGAACAATAGCTCGCCACCTTCTGCACATCCTCCTGGCCAATCTGATCTGAAATGTCCTATTTAAGTTTGTTCAGCAAACATATAGTTGTTGTTGTTGCCTCTACAAGCCACACCTCCTCCTCACTTCCTCCATTTCATTGTCATCTCTGCCTTAATCAGGCGCATGACCATTATCACTGATGACTTCCCTGTTTTTATGTGGACTTGCTGATATTCTCTGGAAGGGTGTAGGAGATTACTGTATAGCCTTAAAGTGGACTTGAGAACGAACTCTCTTTTTTTGATGTTCTATGAGGCTCATGGTGAAAAAACAGGTCATTGTAATGTTTGGTGTTCAAAAAGTGTTTTTGTCGAAGCATCTATTGTAACAGACTTTCAAAATAAAATAGTCATATAAATGTTGTAAGAACTAGATTTGGAACAAATGAAATGTTATATTACCATGACAACCAAATTTTCAGTGGTAGCACCCAACGCTTCTAAAGACTCTGGTTCATCAGAGGGTCTCTTGTAGTGGAAGGCTGTCCCTGCAATCTCAAACTTCCTGGGCCAGTCAATGGTCCACGCTCCATTGATGTAATAATCATCCCCTTCAGATTTCAAAGCTAGGAATTCAGATGACAAGAAAAGTTTTCAGAATGCTGAAATCAAAAACAGACAGCAACAGTAGCTGGAGACAATCATTTGTTTTGATGTCACTGCCATTGTTTGTCTTCTTCATCATCCTCTGCCGCACCCCAAAAAGTCACTGACAACTCGCTATTTGGACACACTCAGCAGAACCAGACTCATGCTGCCAAGAAAGACATTCACGTGCACCGACACGTATATGCATCTAATTTAGGAAGAGAAGAAAAGCACAGTTCAGGTGAAAGCTTGGACGGATCTCATGAATACCACTCTGTCTGGTTGTCAAAACAAAAGCTGGTCTCCAAGCACAACAGATCTGAAAATATCCACTTTCTCTGCATTGAAATGGGGCCAAATTGAGGAGAAACAATCCAACCGCTCACTCTTCTGACTCCTTGGCTCACGCTCTGCAGATCTCCCCCTCTGTAGCATTCACGCAGATTCGAAGAACAATAGTTTACTGCTCTTAATCATATCACAATCTCCTGCTCCAGAAATGCGCTTTCAACACATCTGGCACTGATTGTGGGCATTGTGACATTTGAACAGTGCAGTTTACGCAAGTCTTTATATTTATATTGTTTGACTAAAACTTAATAAAGATTTTTTGAAAATGCTAAATTTGCTGACCCAAATAGCAAGGACTTAGACAATGCTACAAAAGAAAAATATTATCATTATCATTGAGGTCACAGATGAACTGCATAACAGAGTAAATAATAGATCAAGTCTAACACAACAGCCAAAACTGCACTCTTTAAACTTTGATATATAGACATCATATCCCCCATAACCCCAGTGGACCAGGCAGCTGTCACCATGGCCCTGTAAATCTGGTCTCTGGTTCAAAGTATAACTTAAGCCCTCCAACAACAGCATCCCCTATAAATTCAGCACACAGTCAGATGTCTTTCTCGTTTGAATCAAAAAGTGGCTTAATTGAACTGTTTTTTTCTTATTGTTCTGTATGGGGTGAGTGGTCTCAGACTGTTTTTGTCTTAACATTAGGCGACGGGACATTAAATGATGGGATCGTCCTTTTGTTCTTGACAAAGACGCAAGGAAATGAAGAACTGAACAGATAATAGGAAACAGGATGACATTGCAAAATGGCAAGTCATCACACTGCAGTGATTTATAAGGCTTAAAGTGATTGATTAAAGGTAAAACAAGATTAAGATTCTACGTCCATACTAGGGAGGCTGTGAAACTATACTGGTGACTCTATATGGTCAGATTAGATGACTCTGAAGAAAGCCATGAGTCAATAAAATTCTCCTACATACAACAAGTTTTCTTTAGAGCTTTAACCTCTTCAGATTTCTGCACTTCTGCACGCACCTTAGAAGCAGGTGGAGCTGTGCCAGAAACCTGTAGTCTGTTTACAAAATACAGACAGGTCACAGAGCTACCCACAGGTTTCCTAAAATTTAATGATCTTGCATTAATTTGAAGAAATTAAATTAGATCATTTGAAAAACCTTACTGATGCTCTGAAGGTATGCCATGAAATGATGTTGGCTCCATGAAGAGGTGATTTTCTCCATGAAAATGAACAATGATTTGAAACAGATTAAAAATCTTCTATCAGGCTAGAGGAGTCTTTAAGGACTCATTAGAAGAGCTGCTAGGTATTTTTCAAATTACCTCATAGGCTTGTTAAAACATGCCCGTTAATCAGCTTTTAGAGAAGCCAGGCGTTTTTTACTGTGACCCAAATGTTTGCACTGGTCAGCAACTTTTCAGAAGTTGTCTGTTAGAGAAATAAAATCTCATTTTTCTTACAATTTCTTAGTATATCCTGTCAGGCCAAGTCAAGATGTTTTAAGGTGGGATGTCAGTTTCATCAGCTATCCAGAATATTATGACGTATAGGTTTTCTCGTTTCAGCATTTGAGTACATATCTATCAATTGATGTGTCCAAAACCAAACATCTTTGATTATTTAACAATGTAGGCTACCAATAGAAGAATGGCAAAGGGTACACCTAGAAAAATGTGTGCCCCCTTCCTCATTTATTAGTTTGTTGCATATCTGTCACCGTTGAATGTTTCAGATCATCAAACAAATTTTAATATAACACATAGATAACCCAAGTACATACAAAATGCAATTATCAAATTATGATTTTATTTATTAAGGGCAAAAAGCTGCCCAAACCCACTGTATGAAAGACTAAATGTCCCCTAAACTCAATAACTGAATAACTGGTATGCCACACTTGGCAGCAAGAAATGAAATCAACCATTTGCCATTAGTAGCACTGAGTCTTTCACATTGCTGTGATAGCCTTCATTTTTTTCTGTTTTTAGCCCTTCAGAGGTAGACTTGCTGGTGTGTTTCAGATCATAGTCCTGTTGCATAACCCAAGTGTGTTTTAGCTTCAGGGCATAAACTGATAGCCGACATTCTCTTCCAGGATTTTCTGTGGAGAGTAGAATTCATTGTTCCATCAGTTCTATCAGAAAGTTTTCCAGGTTTTGAAGCAGCAAAGTGACCCCAGATCATCGCAATACCACCACTAACCTAGTAGCATATTGTGAAAAAAAGAGCCAACCAACGAGCTAACATCTTTTCAGTCTCCAGAGTTAGAACTGTTGCACTGAATATATTTCAGAAACATTATGGGTGTATACCAGCGGCAAGTGTGGTGATTTTGAATCAGTGCTAACATTAAAATGCTGATGCTAACATACATGCTGTGGTTTTTTTGGGTTTGTTTACATAACGGTATAAACAATGAAGGTGGTGGATTGGCCAGATGCTGGCAGTTGTGTAAAAATAACTCAATTGCTTGGTGGTGGCTATGACGGAGCTTCCACAGATTCAGTAACATGAGCAAGTGGTGGAGGCCAGCAGGTGGATGAGGGAAAGGGGAGGCAGGAGGAGGAGAGACCTGAGGCGGCCGCCGGCCGAGTATAAGGGGTACTGAACTCCAGGTGAGAAGTTATGAATTGCAGTCTATCTGGATCAGATATAAACCAAGTTTAGATATAGTTTATTTTTGTTGTGCTGAATTTTTACAGTCAGTTACAATAACTCGTACTGTGTGCTAGCTAGAATGACGGAGTTTCTGGGCGGGTCTTTTATTTTATTCCTAAAGTTAGTTATTAGAGAACGGAATCGTCTCGTATTCAGAGAAAATATTGCGCGTTTCGTATTGAAGTGAAAAGGAACGCGATTTGTCCGATACTTCAGCTAGAATTTAAAAAAAAGACAACGCTGGAGCTATTCTGCGTCTTTACGCTGCACAGCTGCCTCTTCTTCTCTCATTCTCCCCCCTCCCTCTCCTGTTGCTTCTTCAATCATGAAACTGATCAATGATCAGCTGATCGGCTTTTCTGACGGAAGTCCCGTCTCTCTTGCTTTTTTTATCGCCCACTTTGTGCCAGAAAGAGGAAACTAGCAGAGGTCGCGCTAAACAACAGCAGCACTTAAGCTTGATAAGCTGTTGTTAGAATTTATTTAATATTAATTTCTAGTATCAGCTGATGTTTGCTGGAGCCACAGCTGTGAAAGCTGTTGGTCATGATATCGGTTTGGATATGTGGTGAGAGGGAAACATGAAGATGAAACCAGGAGATGTCCTCACTGAATCATCAGAGCTGAACAGGTGATGGAGAAACAGGTTTACCTTTTAGGTGACATGAATGAGTTGAAGGGAAGTTATGAACTGTTTCTGAGAGACAAATGACACCAGGATCCTTTTCTACGTTGCTGACAGCTGGTAACTGTGCAGGGGTGGGTCTAGCAAAGTCTTGCCAGGGGGGGCAGGTAGGGCATTAACAGGGAAAGGGGGGCACAAAGAAATACTTTCTTATTCTCATTTATAATGTCTCGCTTTTAATAAATAATTATCTGAATCTTACAACCAAAGTTTTCATTTGATGTAAACTGTATAGAAATCCTTTATTGTACGTAATAATTTTTTTTCAGGGTCCCATCATAATTTCTTCAGAAGTACTGTATATGATGCCAGTATTTTCCCACATTTTCTAGATACTTTACCAGTACTGTGTGTAAAATGCCATCAAAAAGTCAATTAAGTTTTATCTTTCTGTCTCCTTTCACTTTTTAAAGGTTGCCATGTTAGAAAAAATATTTGCCCTGCCATTGATGTGGTAAATAAATAGTTTATGAAAATATCACTAAATCTGTCATTTATTATTTTTAATATTCAGTAATGATCATGTCTCACCTCTAGTCTTCTCTGTCTTAATTTCAGGTTTCCACCATGTGTTGTAGATAGTTCAGGAAGTTAACTCGACAAAGCAGTCTTTGGGTTTTGGCTAAGTACTGATTAGAATACCAGAATAGGGAGGATGGTGTAGGTTTAAGTTTATTGGATTAATACATATGAAGTGGCTTGCAAAAGTATTCGGCCCCCTTGAACTTTCCCACATTTTGTCACATTACAGCCACAAACATGAATCAATTTTATTGGAATTCCACGTGAAAGACCAAAACAAAGCGGTGTACACTTGAGAAGTGGAACAAAAATCATACATGATTCCAAACATTTTTTACAAATAAATAACTGCAAAGTGGGGTGTGCGTAATTATTCGGCTCCCTTTGGTCTGAGTGCAGTCAGTTGCCCATAGACATTGCCTGATGAGTGCTAATGACTAAATAGAGTGCACCTGTGTGTAATCTAATGTCAGTACAAATACAGCTGCTTTGTGACGGCCTCAGAGGTTGTCTAAGAGAATATTGGGAGCAACAACACCATGAAGTCCAAAGAACACACCAGACAGGTCAGGGATAAAGTTATTGAGAAATTTAAAGCAGGCTTAGGCTACAAAAAGATTTCCCAAGCCTTGAACATCCCACGGAGCACTGTTCAAGCGATCATTCAGAAATGGAAGGAGTATAGCACAACTGTGAACCTACTAAGACCAGGCCGTCCACCTAAACTCACAGGCCGAACAAGGAGAGCGCTGATCAGAAATGCAGCCAAGAGGCCCATGGTGACTCTGGACGAGCTGCAGAGATCTACAGCTCAGGTGGGGGAATCTGTCCATAGGACAACTATTGGTCATGCACTGCACAAAGTTGGCCTTTATGGAAGAGGCAAGAAGAAAGCCATTGTTAAGAGAAAACCATAAGAAGTCCCGTTTGCAGTTTGCCACAAGCCATGTGGGGGACACAGCAAACATGTGGAAGAAGGTGCTCTGGTCAGATGAGATCAAAATGGAACTTTTTGGCCAAAATGCAAAACGCTATGTGTGGTGGAAAACTAACACTGCACATCACTCTGAACACTCAGTGGGGATCACTGTCAAATATGGTGTGGCAGCATCATGCTCTGGGGGTGCTTCTCTTCAGCAGGGACAGGGAAACTGGTCAGAGTTGATGGGAAGATGGATAGAGCCAAATACAGAGCAATCTTGGAAGAAAACCTCTTGGAGTCTGCAAAAGACTTGAGACTGGGGTGGAGGTTCACCTTCCAGCAGGACAACGACCCTAAACATAAAGCCAGGGCAACAATGGAATGGTTTAAAACAAAACATATCCATGTGTTAGAATGGCCCAGTCAAAGTCCAGATCTAAATCCAATCGAGAATCTGTGGCAAGATCTGAAAACTGCTGTTCACAAACGTTGTCCATCTAATCTGACTGAGCTGGAGCTGTTTTGCAAAGAATGGGCAAAGATTTCAGTCTCTAGATGTGCAAAGCTGGTGGAGACATACCCTAAAAGGCTGGAAGCTGTAACTGCAGCAAAAGGTGGTTCTACAAAGTATTGACTCAGGGGGCTGAATATTTACGCACACCCCACTTTTCAGTTATTTATTTGTAAAAAATGTTTGGAATCATGTATGATTTTCGTTCCACTTCTCACGTGTACACCACTTTGTTTTGGTCTTTCACGTGGAATTCCAATAAAATTGATTCATGTTTGTGGCTGTAATGTGACAAAATGTGGAAAAGTTCAAGGGGGCCTTTTGCAAGTCACTGTATACCAACAAGACAGTGTACATCACTGTCACAACAGCGTTTGTTTTCATTGAAAGGCTTTATGGTTTTTCCTATAATACCTGGTGGGCCAGTCTCTAGTCAAAATGGCCAGGCTGATTTTTTTTGTCCCAGTCCAGCCCTGGTTACCAGTCTACTTATGATCATTAGCTAGACTATTTCAGAAGATTGTTGGAATCTACATCCCATAAACCACCTTTCTCTTAATTTCAACAAAAGCAATCCAGATCCACATGTAAATTATACCTTTGCAAATGCAGGTAATAGTGTTTCCTTTTATCTCGCTAATAAAACAGATGAACAGTCACAGTTCTAGCTATCATGGAGAAATTAGTACATAAGGCAAAATACAGCTGCTTGTCATTGCAGATACAAGGACAAACTAAAGTGGACAGCATGGGCAATTTTAAGAAATTTCACAGCAGTCAATTTAATCACTCAATATGCATTTTCCTCAAATGCCAATCTTTTGAAGGCATGAGGATTTTTAAATATATTTAAAAATATAGTTTCAGTTAAATATACTTAACTTAGAATCAGAAATGTCAGGCTTATGGTGCTTGCAAGAGAAGCCAATTGGTCATGAAATCAGTGGGCTATCTAGCATTTATTAGGACTAAAGTCTCAACAGATAGATTCCACCTTACACTTCTATCACTGCAGGTAATAAAAATCTAATAAAATAATTCTATACATGTGTCTTTATCATTTCAAGGGTGTTACTTACCGATGTAGTTCTTTGACATAGTCACTTCTTTGATTTCTATGTGAACAGAACCTTTTGGGATTTGAACCACCTCCATGTAGCCTGGAAGACAAGAACTAATATCGTTGAGATAGTGTTCCTCCCACTGAAACAACCGCAGTTCTCATTCCTATCTGACATGTTTTAAAACACAGAGAACACACAGAGTTACATATCATACAAGGTAGGAGTACATCTATAGAATAAATTCCAAATCATCCAAAATGGACAAAGCAATCTTCCAGTAGTATGAAACATTCTCCTTTTTTTTTTTTTAAACACTTACACACACATGCATGCGCAGACACACACACACACACACAGTATTTTTAGATGGTTTACTAGCCATACCATAGAAGGAGAAATATGTTTTCTCTGTCTCTTTTGCTCACTATAGACTACCTCAGACCACAACCAGCACCAAGTCCCTTTCTCTGCTAGTGACTCCTTCACTACATTCCTTCATTCCTTCAGTGATTAATGGGAAAAGTATTGCATTTAGATGTGTCATCATAATTTTAAGTGGCTCAAAACATTTGCCATGTTAAAAAACAATTAAAAAAAAAAAATCACATGTTGGTGAAAGATCATTTTTGTTACGTGAAGGATGTTTTGGCATTTGGACAGACATTTCTGCATATTCTACATATATAAACTGCGTTTTGCCCCCTTTCAGTAACTTACTGTAAAATCAAGTGAGCCAGAAGTGATCTGCTGGTTAAGGTAAAAGTTTGTAGCTACACAATCATCCAATGAATATTCCATATTCTTGTTTTGTTGGCTGATATGTTGAAACAATAGCTAACAATAGCTAATTTTGATTAAATATGACCAGATTTAAATAAATGAATAAAAATTAAACAACTTTAAGAGTAAAAGCTGAATTCTGTGGAACCTAGTTTTGTGGAACCTCGCTGTTTGTCCAAAATTGCTCCTTGACAAATCGTAATTGAGCCACCAAAACTGGCACACGGGTACATTTATGATGACATAATGATCCCAATGACCATTTGTCTCATTTTCTTGTGTATAACACCTTGTAAAAGAATGCTATAATTTTAATTTCACAACATCTAAAATACCACTTACCCATTTTTGATATCAACAAATTGTGATGTTCACAGTATCAATATTATAACACACCATTTGACTCATTAAGGTTTGAAGTTTATTGCTCTTAGAGACCTAGAGGTTCAACAAAAATAACTGTGTAAATGTATCTGAGGCTAATTAATTTTAAGCCAAGTGACTTAACCAGCCTACAAATGCATCTTTTCAGTCATTGTATGCATTTTTGTCAAGAACATGTTATTGAAATAATTAATACATATAAATATGCAACCATAATGAAAGTTAAATTATAAATTAATCATTTACTTTATGGGTGTATATTCGATTGAACTTAATCTTGCATACTACTTTTTCATCACACCTATTACACTTAATGGGGGTTGATAACGTCTAGTTATGAATCTAGTAGACAATGCACAGTTGGCATGGACCTTTAATCGTACCAAGATACGACTGCATTTTGCTGTATAGAAACATACAGTTACTCCCATATTGTGTGTTTACTTATTGTTGTGTTACATGCAGTAACATCTGGCTGTACAGTCACATCAACCACCATTTTTTTTTTAAATTTATTTTATTTTTTATTTTTTTACTTTTCTCAGTGTCATTAATTTTAACAGCTTAAACAGACTAAAGAACACTTTCTGGAATCAGATATGTTTTACCTCCTCTGGGTAGAGACTTGTTAAAGAGTCCTTCTGTGGCCTCGCAGGTGCTGCCATCCCCTCCACACACACGGCATCTGTCTTCTTTGGCGTCTGAGCCCAGTATGTTGTCACAGCCAACATGCTTTTGAAGTTGAACAAAGTTAGAGATTGAGAATCAGCATCATTTTAAATGAAAACTAGAAAAGGGGTTAAATGTTTGCTTTATTTTGTATTATTTTACATTTTAAAAAAAATAAGTTTTTTCAAAGATCAACTGGTTACATTCCAGAAAACAGGCTTTAAGTCTTAAAAAAATAGTTGAACCTTTTGTGAAATATAGCTATGTGCTAAACTATATCATGAAGGGAAATAATAGATTAGTGTGTCAGGTAATAATTAAATCATAGTTAGGTGCATCTACACTACACTACTCCGGAGTCTGTTTATCCAGCTCTGTTCAAAAGTAACAAAATACACTGAACACTGCCCTTAAAGTTAATTTGATAAAGTTATACTGTTGATTTAAGCTCCAAAAAGTGGTGTAAAAATATTGTTTTGCAAGCATTATGTAAAGGTTAAACCAACCAGATTTAATGTGTTATTTACCAAACTACAAAGCACTACTGTGCGACTGTAATAGGAATATTTTCATTGGCTATTACACATCCAGAGTTGTTTCTTTTTGTTTCCAGGCTTCATGCTTGGCTCAGCCAATTAGCCACCAGCTGTACAGTATCATTGTACAGTAACATCATAAGGGTAGCATCAAACGTCACCATTTAACACTTAAGAAAAAGGCAAACAAAGAAATGTCCCCAAATGTCAAACGATTGCTTAAAAGCCAATAAAACCTTCCCTTTAAAAGAAATAGTAAGACATGACTGACATGTTCACTGTGGGGGAGTTTTTTGGAAAGAATTTGTTTGTTCCTGAAGGAAGTCCTCAGAATACAATGCCATACTTTATTTATACAGTATTCACATAGGCCCATGCAAAGAGTAGTCCTTATTTTTAGGGAGCTTCAGTGGAC